>NW_020271462.1:74287-572985 GCF_002803265.2 Melanaphis sacchari
CAACCAACAACTTAAATATATTTTATATTTTTATGTAACAAGATATGTTAAATGAGTATGCAAAAGGTAGGTAGATCTCATAATTATGTACATGATATACACAACTATAATGTACACGTAAAATTAACCATAACCATGAAATATTTTTAATTTTTTATGAAATCGAAAATAAAATATTAAGTAGGTAGGTAGGTACTTTACTTATAGAATCAATCATATTTTTTATAAAAAATCGAAAAGGCAATAATGAAATTACCTATTTTATACACTACTAACTATTTGAAATAATAGTTAAATACAAAGTAAAAAATGATCTATTACTATTACTTTATAAAATATCATAAAATTAAATATTATTTAAAAAAAATATCATTATTGTTATCATTTTTTTTCATTTTTCATACCTATTTTGTTGATTTTTAATTTTTCTTGATACCAGTAAAATATTTGATAAAAATATATAATTATATATATTTTTTATGATGAAATGTATAAAATAAACTTTAACTGTCATAAATGGATGTCATTATGTAAGTTAGTCCACTTAAGCCATTGATAAGAAAATATACAATCGTAATGTCCATCCATGTACCTACAATAGGTTGTTTATAGATGCCCCTTTAGTATATTATACTTATCATAAAATAGAAAATTCATATTGGCATTGAATACATATATTTACTTATATAATTTTATTGTGGTCCACCAAAGAAAAAAGGTAGGTAGTGCATCACTATTCACTACTACTGCAAAATGCAGTAGTCACTCGTTGATTCGAAAAACTCCATAAATCGAACTTAACGCTAAGTGCCTTGAGAAAACCTCTATTATTAAAAAAAATTAAGAAAATACATATATTCCGGTCCCCTGGATAATTCGAAATGTCTGTCGGCGGTAAACACTCTACAATAGCGTTTCCCAACTTCTTTTACTTGCGGAACCCTTACAAAAGCTTGAACATTTTGAGATACCCCCATATTTTTTCTATAATAGTAATGCAGACAATGTTTTGTATACTGAAATGAGTAGGTTTTTGGACATTTCCGGCGTAAGTGTCATTAAAAAAATTTAAAAAAACATAGTTAAGACGGTTCTAACATTTTATTTTGTTTTTAACTATTACAGTATTATAAAATATAAATGATCATATTAAAGCTTAAAACTTAATATTTGTCTCTTATTACTTTAAAATAGATTTAATGAAAAGATTGGAATCTTTCCATAGTTTTTTTCATAATTGTTTTTAAATCTGGAGTTATTCTTGAAAGTTGGATTCGTAGGTCCGGAGCCGCGTTCTGTTGATTTCGAAACTTATGCTTAGTCTTTGTATACGCTGAAAAGCCAGTTTCACACAAGTAGGAAGTTGCAAATGGCAATAAAACGGTGATAGCCTTTATGGACAATTGTTCGTAATCACTTTCCATGGCGATTCAGAACTCCTCAATTTTAAGTGACTTGAACTTGATTTTCAATTCAGATGAAGATTTTACTTCAAGCAAACTTTCGTATTGAATGGATGTTAGTTCTTTTGGCTTTTTCTGAATTAAAAATGGATTTTTTACCCACAAATTATCAGAATCTTCGTTTATTCTTGGAATGTAGAAAATTAATCCGGATTTTAAATTGATTAAATGGTCTTTTATTTCTTCTGCATTTATCGGTGTCACTGAGCTCTTATTTTCATATAAGAATTTATTAAGTTGGAGAAACATGAAAAATCATTTTCTTGTACACATTCGACCCAAAAATCCAACTTGCCAATGAGAGCTTTAATCTTGTCATTGGCTCGAAAGATTGAAGTTTCTTTTCCTTGTAAACCCAAGTTTGTTTCGTTTAACTTGTTGAAAATATCAGAGAGGTAAGCTAACTTTATCAGCCAATTCTCATCATGAAACCACTCAAAAAGATTTGTTTTCGTATGCTCCTTCAGAAAAATTTTTACTTTATCTCGCAATTCAAAAAGTCTTGTTAAAACTTTACCTCTGGACAACCACCTGATTTCTGTGTGTAAAAGAAGATTCTGATGGTCACTCCCCATTTCCTCACAGAGTTTCTTGAACAGCCTTGTTTTTAAGGGGCGTGATTTTATAAAGTTCACACACTGAACAGCTACGTCTAGTGCTGATTTAAGATTTGGCGAAAGTTTCTTGGTTGCTAACGCATGGCGATGTATAACACAGTGACTGTCACTACATTTTGAAGCTACCTTTTTAATTCTGGTTATTACACCTTTTATCTTCCCAACCATTGCAGCAGCACCATCCGTGCATACGTCCACACATTTTTGCCATGATATTTTTTTTCACTAAGTACTTATTTAAAACTTCAAAAATTTCCTCTCCTATGGTATGCTTTTTCAAACTTTCATAAATAAGCAACCCTTCTTGAATGGTTTTCTCATGAGTATATCTGGCAAAAACAAGTAGTATGGACAACTCAGAAACATCGGTGCTTTTGTCCATTTGTAAAGAAAATTGGTTACAGTTAATTAATCTGAAGACAAATTCATCTTCAATGTGGTCAGAAATTTTATGAATTCGATTAGAAATCGTATTGTTTGAGCACTGCACTGCTGCAACTTTTTTTCCCGCATCTTCTCCGAGAATACAAGAGACCACTTCTATGATACTGGGTTTAATTAAACTTTCGGCAATGGTATGAGGTTTTCCGGCACGTGCAATACTATAACCCAATATTAATGAAGCCTCTGTGTTTTTCTCATTTTTGTCTTTTACATACTTAGTGAGAGAACTCGCACTTTCAATTGAAACTTATTTTTTCATTCTAAAAAATTCCAGATCTTTCCCTTTCAAATTTGGATGATTAGATTCCAAATGTCGCTTAAGCTTCGCAGGAGCCAAAGAGCTGTTACTGAGAACTTTTTCACAAACTACACACCTTACATCGGGAAATGTGTTTACTCCAATGGGAATAAATCCAAACGATAAATATTCTTCATCATATCGTCTTTTTTTACTTTTTGAAAAATTAATTTGAGTGTATTCCTTACTTGGAGATGTTTCACAGCGGGAAGTTGAGTTTTCCGATGGAACAGACGAAGTACTACTTTTACTTGTAGATGTTAGACCGGTCTTTTCTACTGATAATAATCGCCCCGTTTTAAGCCATTTGTCCATTTCAGTAAGAAATATGAAGGATCAGGTACCACTACTGAAAAGATTTCCGAAAAGAAATACTACATTTTAAATCACATAGTCTAAAAATAATAATATAATAATGTCGACGCCCGCCGCATAAAACTGTTATGATTTGTCGACGACGCGTCGGCGTCAACACCTAGTGTTAATTTAAATAACTTATCCCAGGCAGCATTTTTTTTTTTATAAATATTATTATAAAATTATAATCACGAATAATTTTATTTTAAGGTTATTATAATAATATAATAATATTATTATTACAAAATGCTTCCTAAAATAATTATTTTAGCTTATTTTATTTAAAAGTACCACTTATCAGAAAATTAAAGAGTTATTCGTGATAGTAATAATTGAACATTAAAATTCACTGTTAGAAAAAAAAAAGGTTTCTTACTTCGTCATAGCAGAATGAAGACTGACAACTACAAATAAATATTTTGTAGTGGCGAAATCCATTGACCGACTACTCGCTGATGACCACAGATAAGATAAATGAATACCTATAGTAGGTCCTATTTATACGCAACGATAAATCGAAACAATTCGATCGTTACGAAAAATTGATAGCATTTATTGTTGCGTGTAAACCCGGCTTTATAAGTTTATAACTTATATTGTATAAGATATTTTATTATAGGATAAGAAAACTAAAAATAATTTTTATATTTTCCCAAATTTCTCACGGAACCCTTGGCGCTGGCTCGTGAAACCCTTAGGTTCCGCGGAACACCAGTTGGGATACGCTGCTCTACAATTCGAATTTTCATTCCACGAACCTCTATAATTTGAATTTTCTTTAACGCGATTATATATAAGTTTATATGTATGTACAATGTATATATATATAAAGATTATGTACAATCTAAAACAATACTAATAACGATGGTTTAATATTAACTTTAAAAGCTTATAACGTTATTGTACCTTACCAACCTAATCTAAACTTTTGCCAAGATTACGTAATTTTCTGAGTAATTTGAAATGGACGAAAAAAGATGCGATACAATTTGCAATGCTCTTATATAGTAAGTTAAACAACGCTATGGACCACATTGTGGCCAGCAATATATCATAAAAAAATAACAACAGAGGTTTCTTTAATATGTAAAATATAATAATATAATAAATAAATGTCGATTAATAATTGTAAAATATAATATGTATATATTATGAATAATAAATAAATGTAATATGGATAAACATACAATAATTTTTCACCTCTCTTAAATTCAAATTAATTTTTTTTACCCTCGGTAAATCGAATTTTTAACTCAGTCCCCTGAATTTCGAATTATTGAATGACTACTGTAGTATATTAATATATTATACATATTTAAATCATTATGTTTTATACTTATATTACCTATTTCAAAAATACGGTATCATTCATTGATGAAGATTAAATTAAAATGTTAATACTACAATTAATTATTCGACGTTCCAAATAATAAACAATAAACAAGTTATAAGACTATTTAATTTTAAGTATCTCAGTATTAATTATTTTAACCAATTAAAATAACGAAACAATGATGGAAATTAGTCTTAGGTGTAATCATAAAGAATAAACATAGATCTACAACTAGCAGATTAGGTACTATAAGTATAAAAATCCAGATCATTGTTTTCATGTATTACTGTTTTTTAAATTATTTTTTTATGATTTCAAAAATTAAAAATTTTATGAATATATATGTATATATATTTTGTTATTACTAATTATTTGTTAACTACCTACATCTTTGATTTAAGTATTTTTCATTAAATGTAACGAGATAAAATTCTCCAAAAGATACTAAAATTTATTGGAGTAAGTAATGAAAAGATATAATTTAATCACATAAATTACATGCATATGATATGCATATACACAAAATAATAAAATACAGTTGGTCTTGAATGCAGTAATGACAATTTTACCATAAATCTGTTATGTAACTGGTATAATCATACCATTCAGACTATTATATTAATTAGAAAAAGTACTAAATTCAATTAATATTTATTTTTATATTATAAGTTGTAGGATGTGAATAAAGTTAAACAAAGTTTTTATCAAATCTAATAAAATAAAAGTCATCAAATTGGATTTATTTACTACGAGTAATATTGAGTACAGTTATGTAAAATCAATAAGAATACTTGTCAATAAATATATAAATATAATGTAGGTAAACAATACACATATCAAATGTTGAAATCCTTACTTAAATATTTGATGTGATAAAATGAGACTTTTGTTCTCAACTTGAACTTTTATGTATATAATATGAAACAGTGATAGCGAAAAAGATAATTTTTAACTGTTAAAACCAAAAAAATATATTACTTACATTACAATCTTCCGATAAATTATTTTTAACATGAAAAAAAATCTATGATAAATTAGAGTAATTAAGTATCAAGCTTTATCAATTAAAAATAATAATCTATTATAATGTTACAATATAATATAAGATTTTCAAAAAAAAAAAAAACATAAAACAATAAAACTACTTTACTTATATACTTAAAACAAACAAACACAACAATAATGGACTATATATAATATATTTAAATACAAGAAAAATGACTAAAATTATAATATTAAATCCATCCAATAATATAAACATCATATTAATTGTGTAATTAATTGTTTCTTTAAGCTAATCATATTAAATGGCAATTCCAGAAAACTATAATATGAACTGATAATATTAAAAAACTGATTTATTAGTTAAATAGGTGATACCTTTTCTGAAAATACCAAACAAAAATATTACAATTAAAGTTTTATTATAAAAAATGAAATAGATATATTATTATTTTGAATGTTATTGATTAATGATAACAATTATTGAAAGAATTACTGTAGTCATTGATTTATTAAGTTTTATAACTACATTTTTTTGGGAGTAACCATATGTTTAATAAATTAACAAACTTATTCAGTATATTATTGATTATTTTGTCAGTCATAATTTATCTACAAAAATTACTTCAATACATCATAAACTTTACGTGTGGTCACTTTTAATTTAAACAAAGTAATATTCCATTTGTTTGTTACATATTTAATTGAATAAGTAAAAATCAATTGATGTACAATTTTTAACTACATTCAATTCAATAATCTAACAAAATTAATTATACATAGAACACAAGTTTGGGAACTAAATATCATACAATTATTCAGTTGATTTAGATGTTACAGTTAATACATAAATGTTGATGTTAGAAATAATAAGTAGATTTTACTGCAACCAGTACAGGCAAGATAAGTATTTCGTATTATTCGGCACTTATTATTGATATAACTGGATGCAAATTGTAATATTGGTAGCAATAATATAACTTAATTTTTAATATATGGGAAAAAGAATAATATCATAGGAACAATGATGATTTTTATACTCGACCATGTTTTTTTTTTTTTTTTTTGTGAAACCAATCATTCTTTCATTCTGTTCTGGTCTAATAAGACAACTGGATAATCGTTTCTTAAGCACGGTACATCTAAAGGTACATCTCCCTGTAAATACAAATAGTAATTGATAAGACCCAAGATTAGAAAAATGTTTTTAACTTAAACTTTTAACCAATAACTTCTTTTAATTTCAAGTAAGTAATCATTAATTGTAAGTTGAAAAATTCTAGATAAATGAGATAAAGATACTTTTCCATAATAATTAATCAAGCTTACTTGAGGTTTTAAATGCTGGTTACTGATTTGTTTTAGAGTTAATTTTGATCCTATTTTTGTTTCTACATAAAATTCATGTGCAATATCACCATCTTCATCTATATACATTGACCTGAGGTAGAAATAAGAACAATCTATTATTTAATAAAATAATGTAATACATACATTATATATAATTTTAATGTTATTAATTTTTTTTTTTATTGAGAAATGGTTTAAGTAATGAAGAATAATTTGAATATATTTCACAATAATGAAAATGATAATTTTTTTTTTACTTACCCTCTCCTGTAATATACAAATGGACTTATGGGGTTTTTCATGACTGTATCATCTGGTTGTTGGATGTCATGGTTGTCATAATTTTTATGATATTCATGATATGGGGAATCGTTATCAGTTTGAACATTGGTACTTGGTTGAGGTGAACTTCTAAATAATTTTGTAGTCTTGCCACCCATTGTTTATACAACTATTCAACTATTTAAAAACTGACTAAAACAAAAAACAAAAAAATTAAAAATTAATTTATGACAGTTAATATTTAATAGTTAATAAGAATAATATATCTGCTTGGCACCTTGTGATCAAATATTATAATGACAAATAGAACTAATTTTTCATAATGAACTAACAAAAAAAAAAAAAAATTAAAAAAAAAAAACATGAAAAAATAATGGGAAATAGACTAGCACAACATAAGAGATCAGTTTCTAAACAAATTGAACTAATGATTGAATAAAAGATAAAATATTATTTATTTATAAGTTACTTTGCTTGTTATTGTTTTGCCGAAACTATATTTAACAACTGTCTATGCCCTATATATAATATATATTAATATAAATAAGTACATTTTTTGTTTTCTTAGTATTTATAATATTTGTTAAAATACTACTAAAACATCATAATAGACACGATGAATTAAGTCATTAAAATTAAAATGTATAAAATGATTTATTGATTTAAGTAGAGTTGTACATTACAATAACACGAATCAACAATGTTATCTTCTAATAAATTCATTATTTGTTAATGCTATCGTCTATCACAAGGTGAATTAATTAATCCACCTTGGTATGTCGTCTTTTTATTAAAATAAAATAGTTTAAGTTACCAACATTGATATATACTAATTTACAAAAGCCAAAAGGGATGGCTGATGGGCGATGAAAACTGTTAAAAATAGAATGTTTACGTGATACTAAGTCATGTAAAGCCCATCGCGTTAATGAGTTATATAATATTTTTATTTCTAAATTTAATGACATTGAATGAAAATCTATTATATTTGTAGATATACACATATAATAGATTTTTCTCTATTAAGTTTTAGTTATTATTATGTTGTAAATTTGTAATTTAATAAATTATAATTGTAAGCCATAAGGACTTAAACTTTTCACTAATATATTGTATATGTATTATTATTTTCTACTGAATTAAATTTATAAAATATTTAGAGTATTATTAAGTTATTTACAGTTTATATTATAAATATAATCCCACCATGGCAAAAATACGATCCAATATACTGTATTTTTAATGGAAAAATAAATTACTAATAGTAATATAAATAATTTATAATATATCCTTATAAATAAAGGCTGTCAAATAGTCTCAGCTAAATAATGTTTTTTGTATGCAATAATATATCTTTCAATTCACATTTAACACATTAATTAAAGTGACCTACTTACAATAATAAGATAAATTAAAAACTTACTACAAAGCAGAGCAACTTTTTCAATTTCAATAATATGAATTTAACAATCAAATTTAGTTAAATATTTGGTTATATAAGACAAATAAACAAATATTTATGTGTCAGTAATTAAAAATATTGTAAATGAATTTTAAATAGATATCCTACTCCTTTTTTCACAATTTGGTTTTAGAACAAAGCATAGCACAATCCCATCTAAACCTACTCTCTGAATGGTACATAAAATGAAAAATTAAATTAAACAACAAAAAATCTGTTCATATAACATTTACCTTAAGACATGGATTTAGTCCTAACATTATTGTAAATAATTTACTTATTCATTCTCATGATACTGAATTTATCATTTATACACATTTGAAGTTAAAAACAACTTTTTTTTTTACTAAAATGTTTAGTTTAAAAGTACATAACACATTTTATGATTTACAAATATTGTAAATAAAATTAATGAATTAATAGATAAAAAGTAAAAGTTGAAATATTACTAATAATCAGTTCTACTGCTTAAATATCTTAAAAGTGTTGTTCACTAGAAATGTATTGTCAATATTTTAATTATAACCATTAACCATATTTTAGATTTTAGAAGAACTGTTGTGTAAAATATTATTACAGTAGATTTCAATTATGAATTATTACTATTATACAAAATAATTATCATTTTAATGTTGCTACTTCCAATATAAAATTCTAGCAGTATGTGTTAAACCATTTATATGATTTAAAAAAAACAGCAATACTTAACTAAAAAAAATAGTATTGCGTAACATAAATATGTACCATAATAATATTTGTATATATTAGAATATAATAATGTACCTAACAATTATTTGATTTTCTATATTATTTAATAGCTTTAGTTAACTTAATGGTTAATTCGAATATCACTTAATTGATGTTTACAACTTAAAAATCTGATGTAAATGAAATTTAATATACGTCATAGTTACACAAAGTAATAATTTTGACAAAACTTCAAGGAAGAAGGAGACAAAACTTCAGTATTATGGCATAAAAAAACTTACAAATAATTATTTTATCCTCTTGACAAATACTGTACTTATATTTTATTATTGTTATTTGTTATTTAAAAAAAAAAAAAAATTAGAATATATACTGTTAATAATTGCAATAAAACATTTTTTTTTTTTTTTTTTAATACCAAACATTTTTATAATGTTAAATGTTTATTAGTTATTATTTTAAACAATTATAAATATCTTGTAAAAAGAATAATTAAAATAGTTTATTTTAATTTTTAAAATGATTAAAATGTAGTAACCAAAGACTATAGTACTTTAAATTACATTATTTTGTAGGTGCTAATTATTGGTTAATTGATCATAATTTATGCACTTGCCTATGAGTACACAATACCCATAAACGTATATTCCCTTAAACAAATATATAATCTATTTTTACGCTTTTATTTTTTTGCTATAGGTATTTATACATACTTAAACTTGCTTTGAAATTTAAATATTACAAAAAATAATTGTATAAAAAAAAAAACTTTAAGTTTAATAATAATTCAACTTACTAAAATATTAAAGTAAACACTATCAAATTGGTTATGCCGAATTCATATTTCCTATGTTATGTTTATAAGATAGAGACAATACAAGCGAGTATGATATTATCTTATTAAATATAATTATCAAAATAATTTATAAGTATTCTTTGTTTATTTTTATATGGTAAGCTAAATTAAATGGTTTTATGAATATTATTAGTATAGTTTTAGACTATACTTGAAAAATAAAATAGATATTGATATAAATATAATTTTATCTTAGAGGTAATATTTTTCCATAATTTCATCATCTACTAATGAAAATAAAAATTATGTGTATTGTAGTTTAAAAAAAAAAAATAAAATAATGTAGATGATGTAGTAATGAGCGTACAAAAGTAAGATAATAAATATTAAATTCAAATTTTTAACTTAGTTATCAATTAAAGCAAAATGAAAGATTTTATAGTCTTTAATTCTTGTACAATATATTATAATTTTAACTTCAATAAGAAAATTGAATAATTGAACTCATAAATTTTAAATATAATCAAAGGGTGTGGTTATAATAATCAAGATATGTAATAAAATTGAGACATTATACAATACCTTTAATTAAGACTTAACAATTAATCATATACTTGAAACTACACATTGCAATTAATAAAATAGATGTTTCATTAAATAAATTAAGTAATAATGATTTTTTTTTTATCATTAATTATATATATATATATATATATATATAGATGTATTATTTACAATCAATGTATAATTTGGCACATAAGAGAGAAATTAATCAATCAGATTTTGTGCACAATTAATGAACTTAAGTATTCCTAGTTAATTAAAATAGGTATTAATATAAGTCAAATATAATAATCTTTGCAAGTTATAAAAAGTAAGCACTTACTCAGAAGAATAATACTCTTTTAGTTGTTGAATTAAAATGGTTTAATGTATTGAGAAGTCCATATTTTCTAATGAAGTCAACTAAAAGGCACAACTATGTACTTGAACTTAACTTTGATAATTAAAATATAATAGCATGTAATTACATGCTAAAAAAAAATTGATTTAAAAAAAAATATGTATAAGTTTAACTAAATTGCTAATGAAAAAGTAGTACTATCATTTAGTACAACAATTTAATAGAACTTATGGCTTAAACTAATACTTCGAGTACAACAAATTAAATAAATGGAAAAAAACTAAAAACCGTAATTAATCGAACCATCATAAAATCATTCGGATTATATTGCTACTTAGCAATACTTTATCAATTATCATTGACTATTATTTATCACAGAAGTCGAACACTGATAAAATTAGCTCATCTGTTATCATATTATTCTCATTATCACTTTTTGTCCTCCAACCACATCTTGTCAACTTTTACAAATTTAATTTCTATTATAATTTAAAAAATTAAACATTAAATTAAATATTATTTGATATTAATTAATTTATTATAGTAACGTAGTATTATAAATACTGTACATGACTATCGTTTAGATGGAGTTATATTGTATTAGTTGTATTCTCTTTAGTGAGTGTTCAAATTTCAAAGCCAAATAGCCTGGGAACTATGTAAAACTAAAAGTGAAAATATGATGATGGTATAAACATTATGCAAAATATATTTATCGATAAACCTTCTAATAAAGAATTAAATTCATTTTTCTAATATCCCAGCAATATATTTAATATTTTTTATTCAAAAATATTAGAGCATATTAATATGTAGATATCAATGCAAAATCGTGTATTTAAGAAATGTGAAATGCCACTGAGATATACATAATATAATGTTAGCTGTTTACTGTACATACTATCTCTGTTGATACAAATTAGATATCAAAATATTATATTATACATAATATATTATTACATTTACCTAACTAAAATATCCATTATTTATATCACTGACTAGTATATTAAATAATAAATATAGTTACTTATAGTCATTAGTGCATAATATTTTGATTGTTGTATTATATAGTAAATCTATAATGTATGCAGGTATTTTATTAGAAGAGTGTTATATATCAGACTAAGCATGTAGGTATAACAATATATCATGAAATTCATGACTAATGTTCACAGTTAGTAATAAGTGTATTATAACATTATGTTTTTAATTTTTGTTATCTAACTGGCTCATTATTAATTTGAGGATTTTTTAAAGGGATAGAAATGATTATTATAATCATTGACATGATATGAGTATACAATTTATTTGATCTATTATGTGTACTTGTCTCATAAAAGTATTCATACAATTCCACTTAATAAAACTACAGCAATTATTTAATTTTAGAAAATTGGTTGGAAGTTGAACACGATACATAAGGAGTTATGGGGCAAATTGTAGAAATTCAATATTTATGTATGTCTTATACTTTTAATAACTAGATACTGGATGTATCGAATCATATTAAATGATGTGAAGTACCTATATATGTATTAAGTTTGATGTTTTGCATAAAATGTGTATAAATTAGTGTATAATTGATGTTGTACCTATTTATAAATTTTATTTATCACGTTAAATATTTTAATATTTTAACTGCAGTTATTTTTCTTTGTTCTTTTACAACTATTAATTACCTATTTTATTAATGTTTAATTGTCCACATATATATTTTGTGTTGGTATACATTTAGGTATAAAAGCTATTTAAAAAAAAAACAAGGTTGATTAATTTAATTACATAAAAGTAAAAGGTATTACCTTTTACTTTTATGTTTATGTGAATTTAATATTTGTTAGACATTTGCATTTTTCTACATTTCTGATTTTAATAGATCATTAGTTATTACTCATACTCAATATACATAAAAAATCATTTTAAAAAAAGCAGTCTGTCAACCTATACGGCTAATTATATTTTATTATATTATATAATATATATTTTTTTTTATTAGAAATAAACAATCTATACAAATAATGTACAATAAGCTTATGTATTAAGAGAAGACATGACGTGAGAAATTGAATAAGAAGTTGCCCACTGGCGACACTTAGCATGAATTATAAATTATATAATATAAATTACATTTAAAGTACCTAATTTATTTTACGATAAGAATTATGGTAGTTATTGAGTTAATTTAGGACCATCCAATTCATCAAATTTTCTTTGGCTTAAATCATAGAACATATTATGTTGTAAGAAATTATATCATTAAAATTCGTTTGTGACTATTGGTCAGTTTTAAATACAGTGATTTTTTAATATTGCGCGTGACATCGCAGATTCGTTCGCAAGAATAGCAAAAAATTAATAGAAATCGTACGTGGTCATAATAATCTATACAATATCTGTTAAATTGTAAATATTTTGACAAAAACTCTAAAGAAAACATTTTGGGTATGTTAATTAGCGTCGCGGAAGTAATGTGAAATTATAAGCAATCCTCGCGGCGCTGTCGGTTCAAAACAGGAAAAAAAAAGTATGTTTACTTTTTTTATATTAGATACCTATACGTGGAAATACTGTAAATAAATTAAATTATAATAATTTATCTAATAATATTATAACAAAAAGTTAATATTTTTTAATAGGTACATAGCCACATAGGCGATCAAATAATTATTAATTTGATATGTTTTCAAATAGAAAATTATACAATTAATTTTTGGTGAAAATTTAAGTACCTACCTACAATTACTTGGTTTTGAATTATAATAAAATATAAAAAATAAAATTGTCGAATAATTGCTGAAAAAAAATTTACCATACAATGTATCACATTTTAATCAAAGGACACCGACGGTTAATTGTAAAATAAAGAAATATACAAGTAATTAAAAGACAATAATATTTACGAAAACAATTATTTAAAAAATTAATTTTTAAATTTTAAACAAAGAATATTTTCTATTAAATTCACTGTTCATTTTTGTCATTGTTTAAGAAATTATTTTACACATTTTTAATTTTACAAAACTAATTTTAATTTTTTCAGTATTAAATCCCCTTAATACATTAAATTACATGGCATTATTAAAATATACGATAAAATATGTGGGTATGATATCCTATTTTAATATAAATTCAAGAATAATTTATTTTTTCTAAATTATATTTTTTTAGAAAACATATTAAATAAGAGAAATTGTTGTGTAATTAATTCAATTTATTTAATGTTCCATCCCTAGTTATAAAACAAGAACCAAATGACTAAAAAATTATATAATGTATTTGTGTTCTATTGTGTTTTGCATACTTGCATAATAAAATTTAAAAAATGATTGTAATAATTATAAAACCTTTTATTTTGATCTAACTGTCATTAATTTAGTTCTTGTACCAAACCATATTATTTTCAATTAATAAGTAAGTGAAAACAATAATATTGATTTTTTATAACTTATATATATTCATATAAATACGTTTTTTAAAAGAAATTGTTTAATTTATGAAATGTTTTTTAAAGCTAAATTGAGGACTCTATTTTATTGTACTTTATTGTAGGATAAATATACCATTTCTAACAAAGATATGTTATTTTTTTGCAAAAAATCAGATTACACATTGATATTATTCTGAAGTATTATTTGTTATAATGTCATTACATTTAAATCATTCATTTTTATTTAATAATTTCTTATGTTTTATTTTGTATGACATGTCACATGCATGATATACATATTATGTATTAATATAGTTTTTTTTATGTGTTGTACAAAATACTAATTAAACCAGTTGAAATCGGTTAGCGGTTATTTAAATTGGAATTTGCACCGATATAGGCTAAAGATATGTAATTTACGCTACCACAGGTAGTTGAAAATAGTGTTTAAAATTCGCACTATCATAGGAAGTCGAAAATAATTTTTGTAAGCCACATGAAAATCAGTTATCAGTTAAAACTTTATTATACTGCAGTAACTGATAAATATCACTTTTTATGAAGAAAAAACATGGAAAAAACAACTTGGTATTCTTGGGTTTCTCTTCTTAGATCCGGCTCTGTGAATATATGACTTATTTTACGCTCGCATACACATTTTATTAGCGTAAATATTTCTATCATTATTAAATTATAAAACAAAACTAATTTTAACACGCACAAACACTTTAAATAAGCATAAAAATAAAATATAATATATATTTATAAATCATAAGTCTCATAATGTTACTGTAAAGACGTTTGCTGTTAAAATATAATGTTAATAATATAATTTATTATTATATTAATGGCTAAGTGGACAAAAGTTTTATTTCCAATTTTCCTCAAAATGTTGTATAAATGCATTGGATAAATTTTCGCCCCCACCCTGGATCCGCATTGTCATCCTTCAAATGCTGATCCTTTGTGGTAAGGAGCGCTGCACAGCGGAGCTACAGGTAAAGAACTCTAGTCTATTATACACACACTGTATTTTAATGTCCTTGACTGTGCATCTCAAACATTCGACGCGTACATATTGGTTGGCGTGTTTATCTTTTATATGCAAACTGTCCAAGTCTGCACTACGTTTGACGTTACTACCAATTATTGTTTTGTGAGTATTATATCTATTCATTTATTTATTTATTTATATCTAATCATTATGATTACCGTATTATGTATTTATTATCTGAAAATCGGCTCATATGGCATTTGCATTTTAAGTATATCAATTGGAAATTTCTTCTTATACCAACACCATTGAATAAGTAAATTGTTTTTATGTTTTCCATTTTAATTGCATTGAATGTCGTTGGACATAGTTCCGTGTATTATTTAGCTATATATTGTTGTAATAATTATATCATTCTAATTCATATGGCCACATTATTTTTTTTATGATTAAATTATATTTTTGTATTAATTTGATTAGCTTTATTATTATTTGTTACACAATAAAACAACAATTTTGACTTATCGTTTGTGCATTTGCAAATCGTCCATTTACTATAATTTGGTAAACTTTGCACTACGATAAACCTTCATAATGTTGACGTAAAAATATCGTGGCAAATATTTCGCAAATACAAAAATATCTCATGTATACAAATATTTCAAGTATAAAATATTATAATAATCCAATAATATATTGATTTAGAAGTAAAACATTTGGCATATAATATAATACAAATTTAACGTATTGTATAATAATATTTTAACATAATATATAATTTCAATTTAAAAAATATCAATTTAAATATAAAAATAAAACAGTTATATTACAAAAAATATAATTTTTATCAAAAATTAATAATTAATTAAAAAAATATAGGTACATATAGTAAATAAATACCCTATAGTTATAATATTTTCGATATTGAAAATTATAAAAATAATCGATAATTGATACGTATTTTCAAAACTCATTTTTTTTAGTTGAATTGCACAATCTTTATACTTTTTTTAGCTGTTTTTAACCAACTGTTTATGATTTTATTTTTAAACCATTTAAAATTAGGTTTATTGTACCCAAACACATTTGTAGCATTTGTCTTACTAACGCATAGTATAACAAATTAAATTTTACTATAAAAATTTTTTTATCCACAGCATATTTTGTCTTTCTTTAACGTTTAACATGCACATTTTACGTTAAAAATAATTCGTTTAAATCTGTTATTTTTAATATTGGCGTGAATTTATAATTTTAAGTAAAAGTATTATCTAGGGTACGATTTTTTTTGACCATTTTAATTTTGAAGCAAATTATGAACGATTTTAAAAATTATAAAATTCTCATAAATCATTACTAGATACAACATTAAAATATTACGAAAAACCTATGATACTTGTCGGATAATATTTTTATCTCGAAATAAAAATTTCACTTAATGTAAAATTTGATATTATGTTGTTTGAAAGACAGAGTCAACATGTTCTCTTATTGAGCGCTTACGTTATAATATTTTTAGTTAGAGTATATTGTACAATCTGTACATACCTATATTATGTGATATAATATACATTAAAGAAGGTTCTTTTTGCTTGAACATCGTTAAAACGTGTTGGTACATTGTAGATTGTGTATTATATTATTATATGGGCACACAGTAAAAATTGCTGAATGCTAGGTACCTACATCAAAGGGATCCCGTTGCATGGTCATATTGAGCTATAGATTGTTAACAATATAGGTAATACAACAAATACCAAGAAATTTATTTTATTCTTAATTTCCATCAATAATACACGGCTAAATACATACGTTGTAGTAATACTGTTGTCGACAATTCAATCGGTGGAGTCATCTTCGGCTTAATACAAATTTTGGGTGATACTTTTTATTTAGATAATATTATGTTGTATAATTTAGGTTCTACGTAAAACGATAAACCTATTTGCTCACTATAGTTGCATTGTCAATGTTCAAATAGAAATGTTATCATAACTATATATTATACATTGGTTGTCTACCCTCCCTCTTATTTGAGGGTTCTTTATATTGAGGCTACCCAAAGTGTTCAAGTGAATTTATAAAAATGTATTGTATGCTAAACGAGACTGGGGAAAATGTATTATCTGTAGATATAAAAAAAAATCTATAGGTTTCATACTTATAACATGTGGCTCTGACGGTAATATTCATTCTATCTATATACCTACTCCTTGTAAAAATGAAAATTTTTAAAATTACTTTTCTTAAAATATTAACGATTATAATAGTATATTCAATAACGATACAACTGTTTTAAGTAAGCATTTTATTAATATGGGGAGGTAGTGAAATATTATTTATCCAGTGGTTTTCAACCTTTTTGACAAAACGACAAATTTCGTTTTTTACAAAATTGACTTGACGTATATCTTTCAGGTCAGCTGTATCGGCTATTCTAATTTCAAAAATTTTATTACTCAAACAAAGTGCAGTTATAAAAATTAAACTTATCAATACGAAAATAAAAAAAACAATAGTTGGTTAATGGTTAGGTATAGCTTTGCTGTACAGTGTACAGCTGCAGTTGGTATGTTATTTCGTGTTTCACGTACTTCATTGTTGAAAGGATTAAGGAACCCTTTTTGATGTGTAAACATCTATGCTATCGGTTTGTAGTACGACCTTTTTGGGAAATCGAGCGTCAGGCGTAAGTCATGTAGATGTGACTGCTTGAGTGTGTGTGTGTGAGGCTATTGCGCACGGTATTCGCGCAGGCTATCCAACATACATAATATAATATAAAATAATAATATAATATATAATATAATATATTATATAATATATAATATACGAGGCGTGTCCAGAAAGTAAGTGTACTCAATTTTTGTAGGTTTCAAAAAAATTTATTAAAAAAAAAAAATAACGTGGTTACATTAATATATTTGTGTGCTATTTTTCTACATAGTCACCATTTCTTTCAATGCAGGTTGTGAGACGGCAGATTAATTTTTTTATGCCTGTCTCGTAGAACTCTGCCGCCATCTCCTTTGTCCACTTGTCGACCGCCCCCTTCACTTCCTCGTCAGCTGAAAATTTTTTTCCACCCATGTGTTTCTTCAGGGAAGTGAACAAATGGTAATCTGAAGGCGCCAGGTCGGGGGAATACGGGGGGTGGTTCAAAACATCCCATCCAAATGAGTCCAACAATTGCTTCGTGACATTGGCCGTGTGGGGTCTGGCGTTGTCGTGCAGCAGGCAGACTCCGCTCGTTAACAGACCCCTCCTTTTATTTTGAATAGCTCTCCTCAATTTTTTTAGGGTCTCACAATATCTTGCTGCGTTGATGGTCTCCTCCTGAGGTAAATATTCAATCAAAATGATGCCTTTGTGGTCCCAAAACACTGATGCCATGATTTTTTTGGCTGAAATGGTGGTTTTGAACTTTTTGGTTGAGGGTGGAGTGGTGTGACGCCACTGTTCGGACTGTCTCTTAGTTTCAGGTGTATAGTGTGCAACCCAAGTTTCATCTCCAGTAACAATAGACTTGAGAAAATTATCACCGTCCAGTTCATAGCGTTCCAAAAACTCTCTAGAGGCTTGCACTCGATTCAACATGTGTTGTTCAGTAAGCTGTTTTGGGACCCATCTTGCGCACAGTTTATGAAATCCAAGTGTTTCTGTGATTGTTTCGTGGAGCAGAGACCTTGACAGTTGCGGAAACATTGCAGAAAGTTCATCCAGAGTCAATCTGCGATCGTCACGAACCGCATTCTCGACTTTTTTTACAATGTCGTCAGTCAAAATCGACGGTCTCCCACTCCTCAGATCGTCATGTACATTCGTACGGCCGTTTTTAAACTCCCTACACCACTTGTATACACTGGTACGATTCATATGGCCTTCACCATAAACGGTTCGTACCTCATTAAAAATCTCATGTGGAGATTTTTCCTTCGCAACAAAGTAACGGATAACGGCGCGGATTTCGCACTTGGCGGCAGACTCGATCGACATGTTTAACAAGAAAAATTCGTGAGACTACAGTTTACAACGTACTGAACTCGTTCTGGTCTTGTTTTAAAGGTTAGGAGTAACGCTATACGGCAATGTAGCTAACATAGTAAAAAAATATTCCCTATGGCCGTGAGAGCCTCAGTACACTTACTTTCTGGACACGCCTCGTATATATTGAGATACGCCGGTTTCTATAGAAATTATATTATTTGTTTATCGGAGATACGACTAATGCGTATCAATTAACACCGGTTTCATGGAAGAATACACACTTAAATATTATGGCCGTAACACGTTTGGGTACAGTAAACCCTAAACGCAACACGTTTGGGTACAAATGAATACACCGTTTGGGTACACCATATCTCTAGAAAGATAACACGTTTGGGTGCATAGGAAATAGATATTAATATAACATATAGAAACAACTAAAAAAATAACACTTTAATAATTAATCATTAGTTTTTAATTTTTAGAACCTATTAGCGTTATCCAGGAGACACCACGAGGATTGAAACATTTAGTTAGTTTTATAAACCATATCTTATAAAGATATCATATCTTAATAAGCCTATTTCGAAATAACCTATTGGCAATTAGCGTATGTACCCAAACGTGCTACGTGTTTGTGTACCCAAACGTGTTCTACATTTACAGGTAAAAATAATGCAATGTACCCAAACGTGCTTCACCCAATATTATGATATGATACCAATCGACGCGCATTTTTTTTTTTACATTGAATGACATGAAAAAATGAAATTTAAATTTTTTGGAGTTACGCCGTTTGCTAAATAGGCTGATGATATAATATATCATAATTAATAATATATAATAATATATAATAAATAATTATAATATATATAAATTATATATAATAATAAAAAAAAATATATATATATATAAATAAAAATAAAAAAGTTAAATATAAATTTTAAAGAGAACGCAATCTTGTATGATTATTGTTACTTTATTATATAAATTCCCACTCAAACCATGACATTATATTCCCCAATCAAAGTCGTACTGCAGCTAAAATGTTTACACATCATTCGTGAGTACAAAGGCACTCAAATAGGTTTTTTTTTAAATATCCAACTGTTAAAATTTTAAGTTAAAACTTTTATTAATTTCATATATTTATTTTAGTTTATATTTAATAATAATATGCTAATAATTTGTTTGTTATACAACAACGGCTTTTATCGGTAACTACATTTTAGAGGCTTATTATTACACCTATACCGTCGCTTATCTGTATGTACTGAAATTAATGATTTACTTACAATGATTATTAAAAATAATATACAATTTTTCGTGATTTTGTCAAAATTTAAAATTTAAATGTTTATAAAAATATGCGAATATTTTTTATATTTTTCAATAGCGTGAGAAAAAAATATTCCAGATTTTAAGAATTTTATTAAGTTGTATAAACATTAAAGATAATTTTATCATATTTAAATTAAAATTAAACTAAAAATATTAACAATTTTAAATGTCTAATTAAATAATGGCACACGAAATACGTATTTAATATCGTACTTTGATTACTGTTTTATTTATTTTCATATGTTGCATAATATCTCATGTGCTATCAATAATATTTAGTTTAAAATTTAAATTTCCACAGTTATTTTTATTTTTTTCATGTTAACCTACAAATTCTTGTTTTACGTAAAAATGTCTTAGAATTTTTATATATTGTATAAAACTTAAATTATATTGAATTAATCACAAGATATTTTCGTAGTTGTTTATATTATATTGTCTTTGCATATCATTTCATTTTTATACGTTAGTATAAAAATAATAATAGAATACTTTGTAAGTCTTGTATTTACCTATATGGTTAACTTGTATAAAGTAAAAAATGTAATAATGTGCATAATTATACAATAAAATTTATATGTATAGGTACATTTAATTTATTTAAAAGAAAAATAAATACAATTATATATATATATATATATATATATATATATATATATATATATATATAAATTAACTAATTAAATAAAAACAATAATTAAAAATATAAATTATAATGTGAATGTTAATAATAATCTTATATCATTATAATATACCGATATAAATAAATTTTCCGTTCATTGTACACGTGAATACACATCAGACAACCTTAAATTAAATATATAAATATAATATCATCTTTATGTCAATACCCCAATTTATAACTAGTACATTCTAAGTGAATATGTGATAGTTGATTTCAAAAACATTATTTCAACTAGAAACGGTACAACTATTCCTAATTTAAGGAGTCACTAAATAAAACTAAATATTAGAAGTTAAATATAAAAAAGATTGGCTAATGGATACCTATCGCTCTGTTGAATAGTAGAAGTGAAGAGTAGGTCACTTTAATGGATGTGTTAAATTTGAATGCAATGATAGGTATCATTGTTTACTAAAAACGATTTTGAACAGTGATGATTTGTTAGTTTTAGGTATATTATATTGCTTATATTTAAATTGTAATATATTTATTTTTTTTTTTGATACAAGTAATTTATTTTTCAAGTAGGATTTAGTACAGGTTCCATACGGTAAGGTTAATCAATTTTTTCCAAAACATTGCACGTAGTTATCATAATACTTTATATCATACAAGTAGAAAATAAATAATAATGTAATAAATTTTTTATATATATGTTTTACAATTAAATATGCAAAATATTTTGAAAATTAAAGTATGTAAAGAAAAAACTAATTCAACCATTACATAATAGTTTCAAGTTTCTATGACTAAGTAGTACTATTTTAATAATAAAAAAAATCTAAAATCGTTTAAATACTATATTGTTATTTTAATGGTTAATTTTTGATTTCGTTAAAATTAATACTTTAGACGCTCGTAAAACTTTATAATTACTGTAAGAAAGACTTACGGACAACCTTGTATTACATTTTAAATTGTTAGTTTTATTTATAAAATTGTTAATACTTACATTTTTGATTATAAAATAATAAGCAAATATTTGTGATTTTCACTAACTTTGTCAATAATTCAACTTAAAAACTTACAAAAAAAAAAAAAAAAAACAGTGTCTATGTATTTTGATAAGTTTTGAATAATTATAAGACCAACTTTTGTGGAATCTTTTATTATATTTTAAAGTATTCTGTCCAAGCGAACATTTTTAATTAATATTTATAAAAAAAATAACTTGAAAAAATCGAATATTTCATACGCCTAATACTAGTATAAAAATTAATGAAATATTTTGAAAAGAAAATATCAATCCTAACTACTGGTGAAAGTTTCAAGATTTTACGACTTATACTTTTTGAATAACAACAATTACTTAAATCATTTTAAAATAAATCATTATTTTACACGATTTTGTAAAAATTTAAAATTTATTCGCTCATAAAATGTTTTCTATATTGACGTTGGAGTTTTTTTTATAGTTATTTGAAGGAAAACTTATGGAAAATCTTGTATTAAGTTTTTTAACCTTAAGTATAAATCACAACAATCTTATAAATTTTCAACTCTAAAATTCCTAGCAAATTTTCGCAATGATATCTAGATTTATTATTCTTTTAGAAACGGGGCTAAAGTAAAAAAATCAAAGCACTATTATTACTCCAAAACGCGAAGATAGACACAAATAAAAAAATTTAAAAAATACACATTATTATAAGATCAATACATTCATCACTCCGTTCAGAATCTAAAAGAATGTTTATCAGAATTTAGTAGACAGTCAGATTCAGCTATTAACATTCAACATATGTTTAAAAATTTAAAAACTATTACACGTGTAAGTAAAATCTTTGATTTAAACATATAATTTGCTTTACATTATTTTGTAGGTTTAATAACAAGCAACATCCAAAAATGATGGGAAAAAAAAAACTTTTAATCTTTCTTGAATTAATTCTGATAACAACTTTAACAGGGTAAATTAACTTTTAAAAAGTTTAAATTAAATAATATATATATATATATATATATATATATATATATATAATTATATTTAAATAATTTTCAACGTATTTTAACTTTAAACATGTATTGATTCTACTAGAGTGAAAAGTGATAAACTTGTGATTGACACGGATGCTGGTGCTGATGATGCAATGGCTATTTTGCTTCTACTATCAGTGTGTGCTAACAACAACATAAATATCGATATTGTAGCAATAACTTGTACCTATGGTAACTCCAATTTGAGAAACGTTGAAAAAAATGTGCTCAAGACATTGACAATCGCAAATGAAACAAAAGTAACTATGAGAAGAAAAAATTATTTATTTATTGACATGTATTTTAAACTAAGAATTGATTTTTTTTTTTTTTAATAGATACCAGTTTTTAGTGGTGCGTACAAACCACTGATCCAGAATCATACATATGATAATTTCTTTGGTAATGATGGATTTGGTGATTTCGAATTTAATCAAAAAATTACTAGTTATATTGATAGATCAAAACATGCAGCAATTGCATTAATTAATTTAGCTAATCAATATCCTGGTGAATTGAGTATACTTGTACTTGGACCAACAACAAATATCGCACTTGCAATATCGTTGGATCCAAATTTTGTTCATAAAGTCAAAAGTTTTTATGTGATGGGTGGAAGTGTTAATGGCTATGGAAATAGAAGTCCAGGCGTTGAATTTAATTTTGGCTCGGATCCAGAGAGTAATTTTATATTTTTCAATTCAACTCAAGGAAAAATTAGTTTGTTACCTTGGGAGACTAATCTATCAATTAACATATCAATGGTAAAATATGAAAATATAAGAACTACTTTAAATGATTTACTAATAACTTATTTTGTTATTTTAGTCATGGAGAATAAATGTACTTGGTGGTATTGATTCAAAATTCATGAAATTTTTAAATCAAGGTGAATCAAAAATTAAAAAATTTCCAACTTGGCAACCTTGTGATTCATTAATTGTAGCTATAATGTTGTGGCCAAATTTGATTACAAAATCTTTTGTTACAAATATATCACCAATTATGGGAGGTGAAGCACGTGGTGGATTACTTATTGATTATACAGAAATAACTAGTAAGCCAAAAAATGTTGAAATTATTCAAGAAGTCGATGTAGAAGAATTCCAAAGAATTCTTTTGTTATATTTATCATACATTTAAAATTTAAAAAATACAGCATTGGTATTTATGGAATTTAAATATTAAAATATTATCACTGATTGGTAAATTTATGTTTATTATTTTTTTTATTAATAATTAAATTTATTAATATGAGTAATAAAATAACCCGCCTGTTTCTTATAGTAGCAATATAGTGTTTCTAATTATTATTATAAGTCTTTTAATTAATCCTTAATTCTTTAAATCATTATTTAAACTTAAAAAATGAACGAAATGTATGATTAAAATTTAAAAGTTCTATATAAATGAAATAATATTTTTTTAACACAAATATGTTCTATTAATTATGAAATATGTTAAATCAAGAGCATATTTACGTAGGCATAATATATAGTATATGTTTTTTTTAGATTGGAATGTACTACTGTTTTACTACTACAAGTAGGGTAAAAGGCAAAGATAAATAAAAGTTTAAAATACAACATTATTGGTGACAATGAGGAAAATACTAGATAAACTAGTATTATAACATGATTTTGGTTGTGATATTTAGTAACACAGTTAGTGAAATTACAGTAATGAATTACAGTAAGTGAAATGATATTCTAAATAAATTAAAATAAAACTATAATACATTTTTTTATTATATAAATTAAAGTTAAACATCAAACGCTTATTATTAAGGTATTTGTATAAGAAACTCAGGATGATCAATAACAAAAAAACCATCGCAAATTTTTGAGGAATATTCTTTGTTCCATTATCAGTTTGTTAATTTGATAAGAAGTTTTGTGTGGCTCTAGTTACAAAATTTGAACATAAATTTGTTGTCTGCGCATATCCGCTGCAGAAAAAATGGAAAAATTATAGTTAAACGTAGGCTTAAATACACTTTTAATTACACTAATTCTCAAGTATTCAGCATTACCTATACATGTTAAAATAAAACTGACAAATAAAAGGAATTTTTTAAATATTGCTCATGCAGATGACTTTACTACACAGTATAGTATCTAAAACCAATTAAAAAAAGATAAATTGTGAAAAAATGATTCTGAATAAAAATGGTCTGTAAACGTGTATTACCAAGTGTATTTTATGGCATACTTATATTGCAAATAGAGAAATTTATTTTGCCGTTAGTAATAATATTAGGTTGAATTCATTTTTGCTGTAAATATTGCATTTGAAAATGTTATTGTGTGTTTATGTTAGTTTTTCATTGACAATAGTTATCAATGACTATATAATCTTAGTCAATAATGACAATGAATGACCAAACATAAAACTAATGTATTACTATTAAATTGTTTCTATTATTGTCTATCTTAGTTAAGACATTCTCTAAAATAACTAGCCAATAATATCAATGCCTTTGAAAAATAGGTAGGGTTAATATAAACAAGTCATTTTTAATAATGTCTAATTATTATCATTGAAGATAAAATATACAATTTAATTACATAAGTTTCAAGTATAATAATATACAAATAATAATTTTAAATTAAAATTATTAAAAATGAAATTCTTCGTTTGATATCTAATTTCGTCTAAACTTGAAGTTGAAATATCCATATACTCGTAAAAGCAGGGTTTATGTATTTTTAAGATTGTTTGGTTTCAACATCAACTATTTATAAAACCTCGTATAAAATTGTTTATCTTAACTTATAAAAATTGAATATTATATACATTTTTAACCACAGAATTATTTGCAAATTTTTGTGATTTAACGAATTTTGTCAAAATTTGAACTTTAAATGCTTATAAATAAAAATCTTACGTAATATGTATCTTTAATATTTTCAAATAGTTTTTAATTTTATTATCCACAATTATTTGTTTTGAATTAAAACAAAATAATTATGATTGGGTTGAGAAAAAAAATAATTTTACGAGTTAATATCCTAAAAGCCATTAAAACTTCCGGTAAAATTTTTTATAAACAGGAAAACTTACTAACTTACTAACTTACTAACTAACTAAGAATCTGTTATTAAATTTTCTAATTTTCAGATTGTTATTAATTAAATCACATTTATGCAAACTGTCATTTTCTATGTGTATATTATTATAGTGCTAGTAGATTTTCAGTATAATATAATATAAGCTACTCTATTTTAGAATCTGAACTGGTTAGAAACTTTTAGTTGGGTTAAAAGTTTGAGAAATGAATACAAGATCCTACATACATTTTTTAATGTTGTATAAAAATACATAAGAACATTTTTTTTAAATATAATTAAAGTTCAAATTTTAATTACGTTTATCTAAGTCACCAAAGTATACAAACTATTTAAAAGTATTTTTTTACTTCAAAAAATCTTTAATTTTTATAGTTAAAATTTGAGAGTTTACTTAATAGGATAAATAAAATAGATGGGGTAAATAATTAAGTTTTTAAAAAAAAGTAATATAATAAAATTATATTTTAGAATAATAAGTATATTTATACAAAGTCTAATTTAAAATCATATACTTTTCTTAATATTTTTAGCTCATTTCATCTGTTTAGTCTGCATTTGACATGAACATTTATCGGGGAAGAGTTTTATTAAAGAGTCGTAATCCATATTAGTAAAAATAGAGTTCTTAACTTACTTTAGTAGGTAATATGGTATTAGATTAGCTATTATCTCATGTTGTAAGACTATTTAAGATTATTGCTCGTTATAAAATTATTTTAGTCAATCGAATCGCGTCATAAGTATACCTGATTTATGAACGTTTTATATCGAAACTCGAAGGTAAGTATAAAATAGAATTTTATATTGACGAAACACACAAAATGCGTTTACACATATACAATTATACGTGTACGCATACAAATATTATACGACAAACAGAAATTAAGATTGGACTGAATTTACATATTATATTAAATTAATTGTTTTATCTTAATATGCATAATGTATATATATGTAGATATTCCTTGTTAATCGAATGTACTAAGGTCTGATGCGAATTTCCAATACCTATCCGCTGTGTTAAATTGTTCTACACTTGTAGCTTTATGTATATAATAACTGAGTATTTCAATAACTATATAATTAATTTTGTTTATCTTGGCATTCAGAAAAATTTGTAATTTAAAAAAAAAAAATAGTGGTATAGAAAAATTATTTTTTTGTACCACTGTTTTTTATGAACTATAACAACCGTGTTATATGTATGGTATATGATATGTAAAAAGCACAGATTCACGTAAGTTGTCTAATTGTTTACTAGGCTACGAGTAAAGTTAGGATGTTTATTTTAAATGTTATAAAGCTGGTTTATGAGGTAGTCTTTCGTTCACATTCAAACGCAGATATGAGTAATTAATAATACTTAATTTCTTTTATCCATTGAAATAGGACTTAATGGTGCTACTTTTTAGGAATTTACTATCTAGTCATTACTCATTCGATTTAAAAACATTTAAATTTTAAACATTTTAATGGCAAGTTCTTTAAATGGACATAACATTTATTTTTATTTTATAGCATACGTTTTAAAAAAGTGTTAAAAGAACTATTAACAAGACTAGTAAAGGAGTAAGGATTGACTACTTTTATTGATATATATTTATTTTTATTACATAATAATATGCTTTTACAAAACAATTATACATTTGTTGACTTTATTAAAATATAAAATTTAAAATTACTATTTTGTGATCAGTAACAAATTTTATTTAAAAAATATTGCTGATAAGAATTGTATACTATCGCATTTTACCCCGCTAAAATAACTTGAAAAAATATGATGGTATATTTTCACTAATAATTTAAGCACTGAGACATAATATGTGTAGGATATACCATGTTTAATATAAATTATAATAGATATCTAGTGTAAAAAAATCGAACACGTATAATTTTTTTTTTAATTAACAAGTATAATATGTATTTGACATTTGTAGTTTCATTACAACCATATTGCCATATTGGCGTAATAAACATCATATTATTATATTTTTATAGTACCTTATTCTGTAATACATAATACATGAATAGTTTAAAACTAAAATGGACGTCGACCGAATGTTACACATTATTAATTATTTTATAGATAACTGACAAAATTAACATAAAAACAGGGATTCCAGTCTGTGCTAGAAAATTGACTTCTATGCACTATATTATTATATAATAATAAGTTTTAGCTTTAAAAGATGTCATTCGATCTATATAGTATATATATTACTGTTAAATACTCTTAAGGCACTCTGAAACATTAAAAAAAAAATTTATCTCAAATTCGGTCGTATGGACTTGGTTTACTAAAAAACTTGTCATATTAATATAATTTAATGTTGGCAAAAGCGTTCAACAAAATTTGAAAATATCATTATCGTTACATACATTTTTTTTTTTTTGTAAACAAATATATAAAATATTTTGATGGAAAATCACATAGTGAAAAAAAAATAGTATAATTTTATACATTTTCGAAATGCATATTTTATGGTATATATAATCGTTAACACCTAATTATTTTTTGTACCTCGCCAAGAAGAAAAAAAAATGATTAATAAAAACGACGAAGAGATAATTAATAAGATTATAAACACAAATAGGTAAATTTCAGAAATCGATGAGATATTTTTAAAAGTTATTATACAAAGCGTTCGTAATATATGCATATATAATCATTTCTCAATGTACCGATATTAGATTAAATTTTATTTATGTTAAAATATGATGTATTGATAGTACATTGATATTATGCTTGTTAAAAATTTGCATATAAGCAGTCCACAGGCCATAGCTAAAGCTAAAACATTAATAATAATAATAATAATAATAATATTAATGATGATGACGATGGTGATGATAAAATAGTTATAACGAAGGATTTTATAAAGCAGATACAATTTAATATAATGAAGGAGGTTATGCTTTTATATAATATATATTTTATAGTTAAATATTATTTTAAAATATTATATAAGTATATTAATATAATATGATATTATATATGATAATATGCTATATTCTAGTGAATATTTCAAATACGTAAATTTATTTTACACAGACTGTTTTACAATAATTTTTCTAAAAATGAATATGCTATAATTGCGGTAAGTATAGCAATAAAACAATAAATACATTTTAGTTTACGTCCATGTATAAAATATATATAATATTATGTTCATCGACTAAAATTATACGCGCCTATATCGAATATAATGTTTTGAACATTTCCTCGCACATTTTTGGAACGTTGATTGATACCTGGAATTAAATAGCGCATATCCTCCTCATTCAAAGCAAGCATAGTTTTGGGTGTGCTACCAAGGTTAATGGACTATTAAATTTAATTATTTATAAAATAATATCATTATCGTGTTCCAAAAATAAATAAATAAAACGATACTGAGCGGAGTTGTTTTGGTAGGTGGTTTTTTTTTTGTTTTTTTTTTTTTTATGTTCGAAAAAATAAATAGTAAAATCTTACTTGACATTATCATAATATATATATTTATATTAAATACTATAAGTATAGCCATAAAACCAAAATTGTTATTTAATGAAGTATATGATCTGTACCTACATCGGTCAGACACGTGACGTGCGCGTAGTCAACATATTGTATTTATCAAATATACGTATATTCCAAAACGCTCGTAGTATAACTGCTAAGCTCCCACTCTCACAAAAATAATTAAGCGCATATCATCCAAACAAATACAAAAATAAAAACACAACATATATCACAATAATAAATTATTGCCGTAATAAATACAATAACCATACATAGTAATAATAATAATAATGATAATAGTAATAATATACAGCAATAATAAGCATTATCCCGCTCAGAATCTGAAACAACTATCTACGAAAACAATAATATTGTATAATAATAGTAATTATGCGTTGCTTTTGCTCGTGCACGAAGCGTAAATAATAAACGATCAATACAAAAACATAATATTATACCTAACATGTCCTAATATAAATACATAATAATTAAAGTCAAATGGCATTAGGATTTATACACACATTTATGCAATAATAATAATAATATTATGATATTATTATCACATCAACAAATTCCGCGTGACCATCGATCACTTTTTTATTTTTCATTAATTTTATCGACTATACAATAATAATAATAATAATAATATTAATAATATTTTTACAGTAACCCGGTAGAATATCGGTCTATATAGATTATAATCAAAGGTTATTAGGGTAATAAACAATAAGTTTAACTCGTCAAGTTTAAAGTTAATATCGAAAAATATACTAAGTTCAATACGAAAAAAAAAATTAATCCACTTATTAATTATTACACAAATCACATAAAGAGTATTTTGGCCTTTCTATATACAAAATTATTTTATTAAGAAACAATAGACATTTTAATATCATTACTAATAAAGTGTTAATTTATTTTTGTTTAATATTTTGTAAATAGTAATTAATGTATAAAACATTAATTAAAACCAAACATTTTAAAACCATTTTTCATTTCAACTTAATGGATTATTTTAAGTCAAACAAAAAAAAAAGCTAAGTTATTTCAACAGTCGATTGAACTAGTTTAAGTCAACAATTTTGAATAATTTATTCCAACTAAAACTCTTTAACAAGTTAATGTTTCACCTTTGATTATAACAATACACGACATGTACATTGACTCGAAAAAAAAAACACAGGAATGGTTTTAGACAATATTATTTCATGGTTTTTGGCAATCAAGACATCGATCCCGATACCGATATGTAAGCGCCGTCGGCCGGTTTCGTTTCGCTGTTGGATCTAGTCGGCGGCGGCGCTTCGTTGCGGCCGTTGGCCCCCGCCGGTGCGTTCGCCATGGAATTGTTATTGCTGCTGTTGAAATTGTTGTTGTTGGCCAGACTCGAACTCCGTCTCCTCTGTCGGCTGTTCGGGATACAGTAACCGCCTTTGCCGTCTTGATGGCTGATCAGTCTCTTATTCTTGTCGTCTCTGTCCGATTCGACCTGAAACATCGTTACGTATACCGAACACAATCGATCGATGGCCGCGAGCGATATCCACAGCTTTTCGTTTATTTTTATTTTTTTTTAGGAGCACCAGGACCCCACTCATGAAATTTTAATACCCTTCGAAATGAATCATACGGAATGATACGCCAAGTATGCTCGTCGCTCTTTTTGTCTAATTTAGTAGTTGAAAATCTGATTTTTGGAATTTTTGAATAGCGGTATTTGTTTTGATACTTAATTAATTTTGACTTCCGAAATTCAAGAAAATGTATTATAATAAAGATTCTCGGCTTATAAGATATAAATAATGCTGTTGCTCATGAAATAAATAAAATTATTAGATTGAGAAAAAACGTCCACTGGTAAAGCACGTCAAGTATGCGTACTATTACTACAGTAGTGACAAACATAATATGTTTTATATTCTTGTGAGGAAATTATGTCGAGAAGATATTTGCAAAAGAATGTAGAGATGTGAAAGTTGAGTGTAAGACTTTTATTCGGAAACGGGTTGTTTGTGTATTCAGCTATATACTATAAGGTGGTGATACGCGTTCTAAGGTTGCACGTTGACCAAAATTTTAATGACATACGAAAATATTTCTATTTTATTGTTAAACTTTGCATTTAATAAAAAAAAAAATAATAAAAAGTATATTATTATTTTTAATAATTAAGTTATGAATTATACATTTTTTAACTTTTAGAACTAATTTCTAGACATATTTTTTAAGTACTTTGAAAAAAGTCGTTCATTCATTCTATTTATAAATTTAATATTTATTTCAACATACAGTTGTGAAAGACGAAAATTTTCTACTCTCCAGAGTGAATTCGTCAAATTAAAACAAAGGAATGATACCATTGATATTTGGAGCTATTATTGTTATATTTATATTTCATTAAAAATAATAAAATACACACCTGATATTAAAAAAATGCAGTGAATTTTTTAAAACCCCTTTCCCTTACAGAAAACATTTTCATAGATGCTTATCCGAAGATAATATTAATAAAATGTGTATTTTTTAAAAAACTTCGGTTATTAAATTGTGACATTTATGACCTGAAAAATACTCGAGATCTTCTCGAATTGAGATTTGAGATTTTTGACTTATACTATTTATTTTTACATTAAATAGGTATTCTGTTTTTGTAATTTATTTTAACGTAAAATTTTTTAATTTTACAAATCATAATAATTGATAAGTAGTTGTCTGTTATAATGTTTATTGTATTTAGTATTATATTTTAATCGATATAAATAAAATAATAAATACATTATGACTTTTAATTTGAAAAGATAAACATAAAATAAAGAGGGATAGGAATTAAATATTTTGCTGTATAGTAGGTGTATTTATTGAGCAAGTCACAGTAAAGTGTGTTAAATTTGAATTCAATGATAAATTACTGCAAATGAAAAACGATTCTGAGCGAAGATTGTCAGCATTTATTACTTAATTAATTTCATGATGTATTTTTTGGTATTGCTATTAAAGTAATTAATTTTACTATTGGAATTACACTATTACGGTAGGTTAATTATATTTTTTTTTGGAAATATTAAACCTATTATATTATTTTAACTTTTAATATTTAATTATAACAGGTTTTGTTCAAATAATTTATTATTGTTATTAACTTTTGAGCCAACATTACCTTGCCGTTGAACGGTATGAATATAGGTATTAGTGGTATAAATAAGTAACAGCTTAAAGTTAATCTACATATTTTGAAAATGTCATTATGTATAGCAATAGTATAATTTAAGTAATTATTATTAGTCTTCAAGTACGTTTTTAAATTATATATAATTTCGTCTACATTTTTTTAATAAAAAATCATACTTCTGTATTTTTTGAATTATTTTGTTTAAAAATTTTCAAAAAAAAAAAAATTGAAAAAATTAATATTTTAACTACAAAATAATTTATATATTTTTCTGTACTGTGCGTCTGTGCCTATGTGTTTTAATATTTAAAGATATATATAGTAACGATTTATAAGTAACTTTCTACTAAATGTTTAAAAATTTTAACCAAGCAAACTATTTGTTAGATATCAATATTTATATGGAAAAAAAAAATCAAAAATTAAAAATGTCAATTATTAATTAAAAAAATCACAATATTTTTAAAATGGTGAAAATTAATGTATATATGGTTATTTGTTTATTCCTATTTTTTATTTCAATATTCCTAAATATTCAGAAAAGTATTAGAAATTTTTTAATTAGTACCTACTATTATGATTCATTATCAACCTAGCGTATTACTTACAGTACCTATAATAAATTACTTTGATAGCAATATAATTATATCATAATACCATAATACATACATTATCATTGAATTCAAATTTAACACATACATTACATTATTACAATGGCATACTTAATGATGAAGTAGGTACTCTCAATATCTACTATTCAGGGATATGTTTATTTTCTTTCTCCTTTTTGTATGAATTTTTATGTTTATATTTTTAATTTCATTAATCTGTTGACAATAATAATAGAATAATAAAACATATAATTTCTTCGAAAGTATTTTTTTAGTACTAAAGAGCGGTTATAACTTATAAATGCTTTACAGCGAATAATATATATTAATATTGATAATATAATGAACTTGTCGACTTCACAGTAATTAATAGAATGTTATTAAATAATTATTATAATTGACAATTTAAGAGTTAAAAGAAAACAATTTTATTCCTAGACGTTTACTTTTTGACGTCATACTGTACCTCATGTCTCGTGATTGTAATTATAGCAGGATATAAAATCTCCTAAAAGCAAAATACTATCGATAAACGATACCTAATAACTTCTAAAAATAAAATCTATCCTAAAACTTCGTTTTATATGGCGCCATTAAACTCGAGCAAATATTTTATCGGGACGTTATATTATAAACAACACAAGAATATAATACAATAATATTATATTAGGTATAGTGTCATTCGTCCATATCAAGCGATCGATAAACAGGCGTTCTTAAAATAGCAGTTACAAGCGTTATCATTTCAAGACATCGCAAACGACCTAAATTATATTTCAACTCTGTGTTTTATGATATTAATATGATATAGGTAATAATAGGTAATATTTTGTAGGACGCATCGCGTGCGATGAACAACCGTCGTACACGAACGGCAACTGTAGTCGGTTCTCCGCTGGTTTCAATAATTTCGACTTACGTTTCTTAAATTTACGTATGGTGACAATCTCTCGGACGTATCTGATCCACAACTCGAGCTTTCCGATAAATCTGTGTTAAATTTTCTAGCCGCCCGGGGCGAAGACGGCGCTTTCCTCGCGCACATTTGTGTCTGAATGTGTTCGCAGACTCTCCGGAAACGTCTTATATTACCTGTGTCACACAACAAAACAGCGTTTTAAAATGTTCAATTGGATAAATATTATAGCATATGCGTATCGTTAACAATAATAACGTTAATGATAGATACGCGTTTATTGACGGACCGCGGCTGATAATACATACCGGAGTGCAACGTGAATATAATGGCGAACAGATAGTCCCTGGGAGAATGCGTATTCGTGACGTCCGATAAATCAATTTGGAATCGTACTTGTCTCTGAAACATCGCTGTGCCGCCGGATCCACGTCTGTATTCCACCCGGAATGATAGAGCATTAATTACGGTGTGGCTCAATTCGGAAATCTGCAAAAGTATACAGACATAAAAAAACACTTGATATAGTTGATTCGATCCTTTGACGACGAACGGTCGGTCGTCAGTGGGCCGATTTATCAAGCGCGCGAATAGAGTTATTCGTTTGAGTATCAAACGACATTACAATGAAGATAAAAATATATATATATATAGACCATTGACTAAGATGAATGATGGATCACATAAAAACTTGTTGAAATAAACTCGTTGTATTTCAGTATCTATCAGATTTTATTTTTGAATTTTTTATACTTATAAATTCTAGTACTCGAATAAGAATGTAATAAAAATTTATTTTTGATTAAAAATAATCATAAAATTAGTTAATAAATCAATGAATTTTATAATGAACAAATTCGGTAGAGTTATCATCATTAACAATATGAATCAAATTTATTATATGACGATGATACTAATAATAATAATTAAGTAAAATTTTTAAATTTGTTATTAATAACGCCTTTATTTTTAGAGGCGAACGGATAAATACTACTAAATATCCCTGTATGAATATTTATTAAGCAATGTCAAATAATTTAAAAGATTTCACGTACTGGCATAAAGTTACGTTAAGTATAGACTTTTTGATCTATAAATTTTAACTTGGGTATTGTGTTTCGCAATTCGATATTTCCCATTACTAAGTCCCAGCACCAGCTGCGGGTGGTCATAATATTGGAACTCCTGCCAAATATATAATACTATACTACCAGCAGGAACTTAACATTTGTTATACGACGATCAGTTGTCTTTACATACCGGGTGTGAATAATATTATTATATTATATATTTGATGGGCTGTTTAAATAAATCAATAAATAAATGTATAATGTATTAAACTTTGTTATTTATTTTTTTCAAGTTAAATTTTAAATACGAGTTTAACTCAAGATTATTATTACTCGCAATGATGTCTATATAATTTATGTAGCCTAAAATATTTGTTTCTTATTTAAATATAATGAATTTATCGTTAATCTTGTATATTTAAAATACGATCAAATATGTATACAACAATGTGGTTCGATTAATAAAATATCATGTATCTATGATGAGCTTAAAAGCCAAACCTTCGATAAATTATGATTATAGGTATACTCATTACTCATGAAAACAACTTATTTATCATTCGTACAATCTCAAAAAAGCTGCAGTCATTCCGTGTTAAATTTAAAATCTGTAAAATTTGTGTTCAATGGAAATAAAAACCGAATCATTATAGGTTAATTATATTCGAAAAATAATGCTCGGTTTACAGTGTGATTTACATAGTATACACGTGACAACGACGTCACAGGAAATATTAATTATTTAAATACATACAAACTTACAGTAAACAAATAATTTATTATTACTATTTGAAAGTTAGTAATAATACCTAATTTTATACTGATATAATCTCTGGCTAACAATTAAATTATTAAATTTGACATTAAAGTAGATTCTTAATGAATTAATTATTATCTACACAATGTATGTAGTTATAATATGATTTTAAAGGAAAACTAAATAAACGTAAAATTAATGTTTAACCAATTAAATAGGTAAATATCATAGAAATATATTATACACAATATGTTCTAATAGATATTTCAATATTAACTTTAAACAACCGCAATTAATAAAACAAGAATCAAATATTAGTAATAATAAGACTTACAGATATAACATATAACATAAAAAATATGTAAACATATTCTCTTAACGAATTATAATTGTGTCAATAGATAGACGCAAAAAAGATGATGTATATTATCCATCGTTTTGACGAAGGTAAATAAGAGAACAGACACCTACACAATATATCAATCATGATAATTATTTAGATTTCAAACATTTTTTTTATGTATTCCAATAATACCTACTAAAATAGCTTATAACTATTTATAACTCGGGTGACATTATTACGAACATTGACACATGGATAACACAGGTCGTTCATCGTATTTAAACGACTCAAACAGTTATATTATTGTAATGCTTAGTTGTCGTATGTTTTTAGATACGCGTATTGATCGATTTCATGATAGGCGGGAAAGAATTAGGTTTGTATATACACTATTTTATTACAGATGTCTCTAGGATTTATAGCTTAAAGGGCTTATTTGGTCCCGAGTTCCCCTCTTATAATCAACATACGTTAACACAATTCTTTACGAAATTCCTATAAATTTATATAAACTGTTTACAACAGTCTTTTGAAAAGGGGGTACTTATTCGATTTTATTGATTTTATAAAGGCTCGTTATCAAGTTACACGTTAATTATTGATAACCAAATCAATATTAGACTATAGATATCATGATAAGAAAATTAGAAGTTGCAATGGCGATTTGAACTTAGATTGGATGGCAATAGTACAGAAAGCGTTGCACTACTATCACATAGTCCCTTGATACACAATTGACGGTGCATATAATGTTGATTGCATTAAAATAACTTCAATATGATACAGTAAATTATATTATGCAAATAGCTAGGAAATACGTCAAATATCTTATATTTGATCATTAAATTTGTTATTGTCCCAATAGAGTTTTCATTTTTTTGATACACGAAGCGACAGTAATGTAATTTCAGTATTTTGTCAAGATAATGCATACAATTTTTTTTTTAATTTAAAATGGATCCTGTTTTTTTTTTTTTTTTTTTTTTTAGAATGAAATAAAGAAAAACTTTATTACTCATAAAATTTACTGTAAATGCTTGTAAATAGACAGGTATATGTACATAGTAGCGAAAATGTAATGGAACGTTTTAGTGTCGTTCCTGTTATACTATATCGATAAAATAGATGAAGGTACACGGTACGTGCATAGCTCCAAAAAGAGTAGTAGCTCTACAGAATCTACAGATGGCTTCGTTATACTTTCAATCTACACCGAACGAAATCATCCGCCAAACGGTTTGAAGTAGAAAAAAGAAGGTGCTCGTTTGTAAACAAATATAATGTAATATATATATGTATAAAAATATTGAAACGGGATACTCTTTGAATGTCATAAAAAAATCAATTTTCATATGCAGCGAGCTACCGCATAAGCTACCTTGAGTATATACTTATTACAGATGCTTGATTAATTTAAGGGTAAAAAGGGTTTGATCGTGCTTGGTAAATCATATTGTGTGTGTGTGTGTGTGTATTATCATGTGATACAAACGGGCAATTAAATCCAATATGGAGAACTGCAGTTTTCGTGTGCACACACGTGCGGTTGCCGTGGAAACGTCGAGATCGCAGTGGATATCGCCACCGGTAGGGTAGGGTACACCGCCGTCGCGGTCTGGTCGTCGACGGCGATTTTCGCTGCAGTCGGCGCGTACGGCCGTCGAGTGCGGACCGGCCTACGAACTACACCCTATAATTTTATTATTGTATGCGTTTTCACTGTACACGCCACCATGAATCGATACCCAGAATCTATTATATTATCTCCTGAGAACTATACTGGTTCTATTTTTAAATTGTAATATTATAATTGTCAAAAAAAAAAAAAACCACACACACACTTCATCGTGAAATGCAATTATGTCATAATTATATATAGGCGTAGTTAGCGTTTTAAATTCAGGGATAGTTCGGTCCGATACATAGCAGAAGTGACGATATAATACTATAAACTAATAAAACAATTTTCCTCGCTTAGTTCGCGCCGGGATGGCTTTCATTTATCGAGTAGACGGGTGGACTGGATGTGGTTGTAAACGTATTTTTCACGATATAATATTATGATTTATTGCTGACAAGATTTAAACTTTTTATATATGATTTACTAGTAATCAATAAAAAAAAACTTAATTTTGTTAAAAATATGTTGTGTATCTAACATAACGTTTTACAAGCAAAGTAAAAAAGTAAAAATAGATTAAAAAAAAAAATATATATATATATATATATATATATATATATATAATCATACGCCTACTATAAGTTCCTCCCAGGGACAATTTATTGTTTATAACTTAAATAAATTAATTCGGAATTCATTATAAGTTTTAAAATTATGTATGATAATTATTAAATTGCATTTAAATAACAACTTTTTTTTTTGCAGTGGAGGGGGAGTAATAGGAAGGCATGGGCGGGTTTAAACACTCAAGTTTTTTCTTTTCTTCATATCCAAATGCTTTACTTACATTAATTAAACTCTAAAATGGTCAATATTGCAATATATACGATTGTTGCAATTAGATACGACAACGAGTCTTCTAGAAACGTGATGAAAATATGTTAAAATTATAATAATTAATAATTGGTGAAAGTTTCCAAGTCTTTATGATTATTGCATTGATACTTTAAAAAAATAAAGACAAAAATCAAAATCAGCTTTAAAGAAAAACTGGTGTGTCATAAATCGGAACGTTGTTTCGGCAGTTTTCTTAACGCTATGTTATGTACGTTATCCTAAGTAATACGAAAACGTGAGAAAAATCAAAATACAATCTCTCAAATGTACTGCAATCGACACACGATTTTCTACCGGAAAACGGGTAAGCATAAAACAATGTAAACGCTCCTCCTGCAGTTTCACCTAGCAAAATAATCAGACATAAAAAAAAATTAAATTCTTCTTGAAACTCAAGTGTCGATACCATATATTATTTATTTATTTTTCAAATATTTGATGGACAAAAACTTTGTACTTGCAGGCTATTTATTTTTCTGACTTTTCCTTGCATATATTTTGTAATTGATGTGCACGAATTACAAAACATATTTGTGATTACCTGGTACACTTGAAGTAAAAGCACCAAATATTAATATTTATATTTTTATAATAATAATTTGAAGTTCAAATTTTTACAAAATCGTGAAAATGTACAAATAATAAGTATTGTATATTTATAACAAATAATTTAAAAATCTTCAATTTTAATAGCTAATAAGTTATGAAATTGTATAACAATATTCCTTACAAGTAATTCATACTAGAACTAAAAAATAAAAAAAAATTGTAAACATAATTATTTTACTGTATATTTTACATTAAAATTTGCACTAAATTACATGTTTAAACAATAAATAACAATATTCATTATTTTGTATAATTTAAAAACATTATTCGTGAGGCTTAAAACTTGTATGTATATTATAAATTTTACTTTATGCGATGTTTTCAAAATATGTAGATTTACTTTAAGATATTATTTATTTATAGCATAAACTTATTCACGCCGTTTTATGGTAATGTGGTATTATCAACTTACCGTAATACTAATGGTAAAATAAATTAATAAAATAGCAGTATTAAAAAACATATCAAGATGCCAAATATACTTAGCCACTTAGTGTTATAGGTTGACAGACCGTCTCCACTCAGAATTGTTTTTCGTATATAAAATTAAATATCATTGAATTCAAATTGAATACATTTATTCTAGTAATCCACTTGACACCTACTATACAGCCTTACGGTACCCAATAGTCCACCGTTTATAAAATCTGGATGTATAATATTATAAAAATAATTTAAAAATAATATATTTTTTTTTTTACTGATAAAAGAGAAGGGGTAAATTATTTTCCAGTTTTCACATCACAGCTATTTTTTTTTTTTTTACTTTGAGAGGTCGATGGGTTTTTGTTAAATTTTATAAATTATTATGTAGTTATTACAATATAAAATATCATATAATATAATGAAGTCTTCATTAATATTATTTATTCTACAGAAAAAAAAAACAAGCAAAAATGAACCACTGCTAGTGAAATTGAATATAAGGAGTTGTGTAAATAAAACTATTTGAAGAAGGTCTACTTCAAGTTTCTCTCAACAATTATATTTTAGATTTCAATTTATTTCAATTTAGTTTTTTATGATATTTTACTGATCACTTACGGCTCCAACTAAAATTAGAATACGCTTTTGTTGAATTGTATGTCAGTAGAATTCCAAACCAAGGTAAACAGTATATATAAATATACCTGCGCATTAAATCAAATTTTCAATTCTAACTATAGTACAATAAATCTGTTTTCAATTTTATCAAATATATTGCGCACACATACTGCGAAATCCTATAAAGTAACGGGACAAATGCACATTTACATTTTTAGGTATAAACATAACATTTAAAATTTATATGCAAATAATATACACTGTACAGAATGTTTTACTAAGCATGCCCATTTTATATTTTGCATCCTTCCATAATGCACTAATTCAAATGCTAAATTTGGAATTATTAGGTTTAATTATGTTCTGTAATACTCTTGGGCCATACTTTTAGATACTTTGATTTGCGTGCTGTGACGGTACAAACTTCTTTTTTTTTCAAACAAGTACCATCCTTTTTATTATGTATTTTTAAGTAAGCAGATGCATACGTCATACATGTTATAAAAATGTTGATAGTCTAAATAAAAATGCAAACAAGTAGCTTATGATTATGAGTTATCAAACATTGTGTAGTACCTAAAAGAAAACTAATTTTTAATTTATTATATTATTAAATATAATATAAATTTAATGTGATATTCTATTATTCTTTCTGGTAGATATTATACTTGACTTAAAAAAACATAAAGTGCAAAAAAACATAACATTTTTTTAATAATAATTATAATTTTCAAATCACCGTAGTCTCGCGATATCTTAAGCCTGTTATTATGGATTATTAAAATTATCTCCTGTACAAAACATTTAAAGTTAAAGTAATTCAGAAACAGCTTGCTCAATTTTTTATTTATATACATTAACATAAAAAAAATCGAGAAACTTACTTTGCTGTAATTATAGATGTCACGTCATTGATAAATCGTTGTTTACAATGAAAGACAATTCTAAACGAAGGTAGTTTATCAGTCGATCAGTCTAAGGATATTTTTTTCATGTATTTATATTACTATTTATAATTAATTATTTTTTGATTAGTAATATGATCGGTTAAATTAATTTTTTTCGAAAAAAATATTGCATTCATTAAATAGTTATTGTTATAACATTATATTGTACGTATAATAGTCAACATCGACGAATAGTGGAATCATGTGTTTAGGTTAGCGGTTTACATTTTATGAAATTGTTCTAAACATTTTGAAAATCTCGTAACGCATAAAAGTAGAAAATAATATATAGAGTATCGGCGAAAAGTTTCAAGTCTATTTGAATAATGTTTTTGAATTACAAGTAAATAAAAAAAATCATTGTGTTTTGTTTAAATATCTGATTTTGTTTATATTTGGACTTCAAATAATCATAAAAAAATATGTGTGACTTTTTTTTATTGTTATTATTACAAGGATTAAGTATAAGGTGTTAAATTTAAAAATTACTTATGTTTTCATAATTTTAATGAATTTAATCAATATTTAAACTTTATAAATACTCAAATCGTAAAACGTATTTTCAATACTTTTTTAATTACTATAAAAAACAAATTATAAGGAATCTTATATTCAATTGTAAAGATTCTCCTTTGACAATCAACTATTTGACAAAAACCAAAAAAAAATCTAACAACTTAAAATTTTTAATATCATGATATAACATGAAAAAAATTGACATAGGTATATTGAAAGTTATCATCGTTAAATGATTAACATTCAATGGTTATTATCTGTCCTTACATGTATCAATTTTCGAAGTACAACAATTAAACAAAACAATTTTGTCAAAATCAGGTTTTACGTGCTTACAGTTTATACTATGTTTTATTTTTTCTGATTTTCTTGAAATATTCGACATTTTTTACTACCAACCCCCTAAAGTACCAACTAGATCCGATTTTCTACTAGAAACCACTTTCTAAGTTGAAGATTGCATTTTTACTGCTGTAAAAGGTCATGAAAGAAAAAAAAATTAGAATAACATACATATATCACTGTAAAATCAATACACTTATCGCTCCACCCAGAGTTTACAGAATTGTATGCTTAACAACTTATAAAAAAAAAAAAGAGAGGTTCTAATTTGAAAAAAAATTAGTTTGTATTGACTCGGAACAATTTTTAAATATCATCTAATCAAATATAAGTATTTTAAAATATAAGTATACATGTCACATATCACATATCACACTAGAGAATTTTAAGTTTTAGGATTTAAATAAATTCATTATTAAAAGAAAAATGAGAATAATTAAGCTTGGTGGATAATCGTGTATAATAGGTATATCTTTGTAAGACCATATTTAAGGATTATTATACTTACTATATATAAAGTATAAACATTTTAATAATTAAGAAACTACTTATTCAAATTTTGAATTTGATACATCAAAATTGTTAGTAAAATTATTCATTAACTTATTTATAGTAAAAAAAAGGATTCTTGTTCGAAGAACTGAAGTTAGTATTAACACAAGACTTTTTTTTAAGTAGTAAAAAAAAAATATTAAGTATTTTAAAATATGATTTTTAAGTTTAATGTACACTTTAAAATTCATTGATCAAAATTTGAATAAATGCATTATTAAATGATAAAATATGAGCATACTTGGTGAATCATCTAGTTTCACATTCAATGATTCTCTTTTATTAATTATTTCTTTGGCAGATAAAAATGAAAAAAGGTTTTTTTTTGTGTTAATGTGTTCCTGTAAAGACTTTAAATTGTATAGATAAGAAAAAAATGTTTAAAAAAATTAATAATATACCGATAAAAGGACTGATTAGTGATAATTTCATTTTGTATTTTTTATGTTAGTAATTAGGTAACTTTCAGACAAACCCGGAACCATCGAATGAAATTTTCTTAGAATATTTCTCTCGCGAACGCCAATGTAAATAATAATAATAATAATAATAATTCAACGTTTTCCAAGGTTATTTTTATGTAGGCCGGAAACGAGAAAACTCGGATGAAAACCTTGTTTACGGGTGATCATAATATTAGTTTTTTCTACGCGAAGGAAGTTACTTCGAAGTTTGTGTGTGTGTGTGTATACGACTATATTTCCATTTTAAAATCGACGTGTCATCGTGATTCGTGGCTAAAGAATAACGTATTTTTTAAAATCGAAGAATAATATTATAATACAAAATTTTATTGGCGATAAAAGTGTGTGGTGTGTGATCGGGAAATAATAACCTTTTAATCTTTTTTTGAATATAGGTATAGCACTTAAATTGTATAAAATAATATGTACGTACCAGTGCGGTATCGCAAACGCGAACATTTGTGACACTGACGAATACAGTTTAATAATACGATGATATAATACACGATGCATAATTTATTTTTGAAAATACTCATATAATATGGTATCAATATATATTACAATTTATTTTCTCGAGTATTTTCTATTGTGCATACGCGGAAGTTTATTTATTGATAGAATTACGTAGTCTTCATACCTATTATAATAATAATATGTTTCACAATATTATACTTTTGGGTTATGTATTATCATAATAACATTATACAGACATATTGATTCAGCGAAAAAAATAACCGATAAAAATAAAAATGTTAACAAATTTGAATAGATACTAACGAAACTACGTTTTTGAAAAATAACAGTCTACATTCATATTTTTATTATTGTTAGGTAGGTACACCGCATATATATGTAGGTACTATAATATTATAATGTATATAAGGATTTAAATTCAATACAAAAGTATAGGCTTACTAACCAAAGAAGTACGCTATACGCATTTAGAGATGCAAAAACATTATCTTAAATAACACTTAAAATATTCAATGGATTTGCATATTTTACACTGGAAATTAAAGAAAATGTATTTTAAATTTTAAGTTTTACAAAATATTATTTCGTTTTTTTATATTTTATACAAATACAATAAATTTACCTTTAGATATGACTAAGGACTATAAAAGAAAATACGTATTATGTGTTATAATGTTAGTCACAATTCGCGACATAACTATAATTCACAAGATTAAAATCTCAAATTAATGTCTTTAGTTATAATTAACAGTTATTTATATATACTATCGTCAAATATAAGCTAAAGTAATGAAATATTTACTAAAAAATCAACAGATAAGGTAATTAGTCTTCAAAGTTAAAAAATCTCTAAATAATATGCAAAAATATGCATTAAACATTTTTGACGTTTTATTTGTAAAGTCGTGAAACTAATTTATAGCTCCCTCAACAATAATAAGCAAAAAAAAAAAAAACACATACAAAAATTCAACAAAATTCGATCGATTGTATAATATTTATAAACACACGTGCGGATAGGTATATCACACCCGTTACACACTCAGTATATTTATTATTTTATACCTATTACACAAGCACTAGTCTAAGCTCAATGTTATTACTTATTGCATAAGTTCACAGAATGATCGACGTCGTATATAATATTTAACGTAAAAAATTTCTTTTATAAGGTCAATTATTCGATTTTGGTGTTTTCCAATCATTATACACGGAATCGTTTAAACTCTCCCATATAATATATATATTATGTTTACGTCGTTTTCAGATTTTTATATTTTTTAGATATGTGCTGAGCGTAAACATTAAAGCGATAAATGTATTGGTTTTAATATTGTCCAATGACGTATCCGATTTTTTTTTAGTTTTGTCGGTGTCGATTTTTTCTATGTCGAACAAGTGACCTAAAAGTTGTAGATGACCTATCGACCTATCTTCCTATTGGAAACTTTTATCTTGTCCGGCAGACTTTAAATAGGTCGTTTTTGAATTGTTTTTTTTTTCATACAATTTCTCCAATTTTGAAAAAAATTTTTATCATTTTTGTATGTTGTATTTAATTTTAATAAACTTGAAATATTTATGTAATAAAATGCATTTAAATAGTTTCTTTAAAAAATATAAACGCGAAATGTGCATAATATTTTTAAAATGCCAGTCTTTTTCATCAGTTTTATTGGTATAAATGTATAAATTATGTAACTACTAATTTGTATTTCTATATTTTAATTTTTAAAATTAATGTTCAAACAATTATAATATAATTAACCCTTTATTATAGCATTGCTCTAACTATAGATCGTTTTCTGATCATTTCAGCACAGGTTTAGGTACATTATAATACTCGCGGATTCTGAACCGATGAATAATCAATAATAAATAATACGTATTGTTCACATACGTCCGAAGTACAGAGAAGTGATGTGTAATTACTAATTATGTAGTAATATACGGTTTTACAAATATTCAGACTAACCTATCTACGCTCCATAGTCAACCAGATAAGTATTGATCAGCTCCATCGACATTAAACTTATGGATACGACATCGTAAAAAATTCTGTAAGCAAACATGTCTGATACCATTGTTAATCACAACATTGTTACATATATTTTTTCTAATTTTTAAATGTTAGTGGTTTTGTGGATCAAGAGTCTCCGTACAAGTGAAAACCATCGTTTATCTCTCTTTTCACAATGTTGGGTACTTACAATGAAAATAAGAATACCGTATTATTATATGCTTAAAATTAGCTCCCTCTTAAATACATTTTGATCTATGATTTGGAATTCACAGTGACGTATTTTAATTTTTAATGTAATTTCCATATTCTTCGTGTACTTCTAATAATATTGCATTTACCTAAATAGATTTTTTTATTAGAATTAATTATTTTTGACGTCATCTACGGTGACGACTAATAGTAGTTAACAAATGTTTTACATAACGTATTTTTAAACATTATTCTAACTACTTTACGTTTTACACAAAAAGAGTAACGATCAGCATATATTTCAACTCGACGCGTTAGGTCGATGGCACTGCATTTTAGCTGTTCCGGGAAGTATTGTTATTTTTTGTTCATTATAATACGCATTCACCATTTTATCATGTATGCTATACACTGACTGGTATACTTAAACGTTTGACCTAATTCGACTCGAGTTTTTAATAACAGTATTCAAACCGAGATTAGTGAAAATCGATGTATTCATTAAATTTTTTCTTATTTATCGAACAATATACTTCTATATTTTTTAATATAATACAGCAGAGTATATAGGTATTAATAAACCTACGTACGTAATCATTACGTCTTATCAATCTAAATCAGTGATTCTCAACCAGTATGCCGCGGAACACTAGTTTTCCGTGAACTGGCCTTAAATGTACCGTAAAATTATTGAACATATAAATTATTCATGCACATTATTGTATATGGGGTGCTCAGGGATTTTTATAAAATATCCAAGGGTGCCGTGAACAAAAAAAATTGAAGAAGTACTAATTTAAATCTTATCCTAGGTACATCCATATTCAATTTATACTACTTATAATTTATAAATGAGAGTGGTTTTTTAATAAATATTGCTATATAAAATCACATAATAAGATTTTTACTTTTGGATATTTTTGGTTTTTTGACAAGGTCTTCGGAAAAATTAAATAAAAAATATACCCGTGGTACCTATCTGTAAGTGATTTTTTTTTAAATGTGAACAGAATCGTATTCACTCAACCATATTAAAAACCTGTTGTTTATTTATTTATTGTCCTTTTTTTCAGAGACTAAACTAAACCGATTTGGTCATGAAGTTATTACACTTAAATACAAATGTAAAGCGCTGCAACCAACCCGCCATGTGTCTTTACGTCCTACAGTCTACACCTAAAACCTCATTAACTGAGATAAACACTCGAGCTAAAATATACCTATTTATAATGCTGTTTTATATTTGTTCATTATTTTTTCCCTAGACAATATTGTGAAGTACAACTAATTTAATTTTATCCTTTTTAGAAATTTACAAGTACATAATAATTTAAATATTATAAAGTATTCAAGACTTTAAATTCGAATAAATAAATTAATAATATAATTAAAATTAATATTAAGCATTATACGTAAATTATATGTTTTTATTAAGCCTCGACTTATAATTTTAAACATCAATTTCGTTGTTTATGATTATAATTCTAAGTTTTAAATTCTTATCGATTCTATAATAATAATAATTATCATTATTAAGACGTAAAAGTGAGTACAAGTGACTCAAAAGCCTAATTCAACTCATACCCAGTAACCGTAACAATTTAAATAATAATATGTAACCTATAACCTCATGTATTGTACCATAGTTTCGACTTTTGATTGAAGTCCGTTGAAAAATATCGGTACTTTACAATTTTACTGGAGTGTATAAATATTTTATATGCTTTATTTTCTAAAACTGTTACGACCGCATGTCCATATATTACTCCCCGCTGCCTCATATAATGTAGCACCTATATGTAATATATCTTAATATATAATATATTTATATGGTCGACCACTGGGCCAGTAATTTGTTTTTATTATTTTCACACATTTGAATGGTGCGTATTATATTTCATATTTGCTTGAAGCACAAGGTGGAAAATATTCCTACCTTCATTATTTTGTCGTTACTAACCAAGCTCATACATACACAGAGATCATAATTTCAAAAAAATAATATATTATTGTTGAAGGAATTTTATAAGTATGATGTCCTTTATGGACGGACATAATTATATTTCTATAGGATTGATATAAAACACTCATCCGATTATACATCGCTTCATCGGTAAAAATGTAGCAATAAGTTTGATGATTTTTACGAATTTTAAAATCTCAAAAGGCGTGTGATACTAACACTAGTTTTTACATTATATTAATTTTTAAATTATAATTTATAGTTAATTTTTGCACTTGTTATCTAAAATGAGTTGATTAAAAACATGTGTATAATTAATTAATTAGTACTTTGCATGTGTAAAGTAAGAAAATACATTATTAATGGGTGCATGTACATTTTTCTTCTTTAAAATACAAAGTTTTAAATGACATCAAATAATATCTATATGCATATCCATAAAGGAATTTTAAATAATTAACTGTTATTCAAACATAAAATCTTATTAAGAAACCAATAAACTTGTTCGAATTTTGATTTTAGCACTGCATAAGAAATCAACAACTTTTGTATAAAAATGAAGAGTTCTCACATTTTGAAAAAAAAGTTTACACCACTACAGGACACAAATTCTCATAATATATAAGTATTTGAAAGTTTTATGCTTAAGAATCTCAAAAATCAGAAATTGATAGAACAGTGGAGAGCATATGAATCATGTATAAACTACATGTGAAGTGTTCACCACTGTATTATGTATACAGTATAATATATCGTTAAATATAATATGTTACGGTCAATGTGTTTACATTGTCAGCAGTTGTTGACAACAGTATGTCAATGAGGTCCTCAATAATATCTCGTCATTTATTACTATGTCAAAATCATTTCGCTCATACAATTAATATGATTTGCATACTTATTGGCGTACCAAAATAGTAACATAGTAATCATAATTAATATAATTTTTTTTTTATATAATAAAATACGATGCTCCTAGCTTTGGCTATCTGCATCTATTGATATTTAATTAATATGATTAATAACCGGTCATGGTTGTATACAGGATTTCGTGTCTGATACAGCACACATTTTGAGCCAATTCGACATATAGTATAACAATAGGCAGCCAACGTATTTCTATCTCATCTAATCCAATCAGATGTGCAAAATAATAATAATATATCTACTCGACTATAATTAACCTATATTATAGTGTTAAATATTAACATAGGTATAAATAAATTGATTACAGACATCGAATAGTGTAAGTACATATAGTTGTGATATGTAGGGTCGTCGAATACGTGTGGATACGTATGCAAGTAAAGACACAGACTTATCACACTCATCAATCGACATCGAAGATTCTTGTTTGTGTTTTATTTTAAATTTAATATTACTCAATGTTTTTAAAATACTTTTAATACTTACAATGTAATATTTTTAAATAAATATTCACCAGTGCCCTGAATTTAAAATAAATTGTCAGATGCAGCGACACAACCATTCGCAGCGTCTTTATTCACGCTTCTGTGATTGGTAAATCGATTTTAATATTAAATTGTTATTACATTAGAAATTGAAGGAATTGTACAAATACATTGAGTATTACAATCACATCTAACATCGTATGTTTTGTTAGTACAATAAAATTATACTTACTGTAGTGTTATGTACAAGATTGCAAAGCTGAAGTTAGTGTTATACAAATAACTTTAAGATTATTTAGACAAGATAAAAGATAACCAAATTTATCTAGATAAAAAAACAGATAATTTAAAACTTGTAGTATTTGTAAAATAGCATTTTTACTGTAAAAAATATAATAATATATAATGTAAGAGTTTTAATTTCTAAAACATGTATCTATTGAATAGGTCTACATATTGTAATATTTACAGAAAATGGACAATGTAAGTTATTACAAAATAATTAAAGTAAGATACGCGTAATAAATTCCAGAAGTAAAAGAACTTAAAAATAAAATCTAATAAATAGGCAATACGTATAGTTTAGTAAAAGTATCCTTAAACATCTAACCGAGAAAAAATAAGTACAATTATAATTAATTATAAAAAATAAAATTGAAAACCTTGTTACAAAAAAGATCCCAGATAACTATTTTATTTAAACAGATAGATAGAAAGATACTTTAAATTATCTAAAATAAAAATGTGCTCATCTAATACGACACCTATTTAATTGAAAAGATGTATTTTCACCACTAAAATATTCTCTCAGTCTAACATAAACAACCATCAATAATTGATCACAGTTTTTGTTATTTTATATAATTTATTACCTACGTATAAAAAAATTATGATATATTTTTAATACACATATGTGAACAGAAAATATATGTGGAGGTATGCTATGAGGTGGTTATAGTATGTGTTTTATTTATGCACTTAGTGTATCTTATACTGTAAACTAAATAGAAACAAAAATAATAGTAATATTTAAAAAGATTAAAAGTTATTATATTGAAATAAAATAATGTAATTAATGCATAGTTGACCATAGTATTATAAAATATTATTATACACATTAAATAATGCAAAAAACAATTATTGTCTACTTCGCCTTCGAAATCAGGTGGTTGTATTCTTTTTTACTGTAAATTAATTAATCTATAATTTTATTGAAAATATTGATGTATTTCATTTAAAATTCAAGCGAAGTCATAAATTTTTTACTCAGAATAATAGTCCTTTAAAACGATTTTACAAAAAAAAAAATAAAAAAAAAATATGTAATATTAGAGCTTATAGTATAATATTATATTATTTACATTTTCACGAATTATGAATTTCAATAAATTAATATCATAAATAACATTTTTAAAATCACCTTAATCCCATTTTCCAAACTCATTATCATATATTTATAACACACAAGATTAAATAACTCAAAAACTATTCGTTCAAATTTTATTTTTTACGTGTCAGTATTTTTTAGAAAAACTATTCGATAAATAATTTACTGTGAAAAAGGGAGATTGTAATTTTAAAACCAAAAGTTTGTATCTCCACAGGACATTTCTTATGTACCACTCACACGTAACATGTATTATTATAGTGTAGTCATAGTCAGATATAATAATATAGAAAATCGTTTGCAGTGCACACACATTAATGGTGTTATGTCTCTCCACGATCGTGGGTAACGGGTGGTTTCCGAGCCCGGGTTCGGCATTATATTCTAATTGTACGTACTATATTTTCGAGGCACAATGGCAATACGTAGTGCAGATAAGTCAGAAAAAAACACGGTTCGCACGTCGACTGAAACCCATAAGAATTTTTCCATTACGACTGTGACATCATAACGCCGCCGCCTCGGAAGTCGGTGGTCGACATTAACGGCTTGTGCTTTTATCCCATCCGTTCCACCGGCCGTTTTATTATATTATTATTATTATTGTTATAGTACGGTTTTTCATGACTCTACCGTTTCAAAGGATTCTGCCATTCAACGCTTTTAAACCCTTTTTACCTGAAAAAATCCTTCAACTCTCTTTCTCTCTCTCTCTTTCTATATATATATTATATAAAATGCACCAACCGACAAATAGAATTCATTATTTTTCTCACGAAAAATATTAGCGAAAAAAATTAATGTAATTAAATAATAATGCATCGTTGAACTATTCAATAATCGTTTTTAACTTTTGAGTTAAAAAGTTTCTGAATCTATTCGTAATACTTATATATAATTATAATAATACATAATAATTATACAACATAAATTTTTGTAATAAAATAAAACATAGAGGTACGATTAGTGTTAGTAAATTAATCTGTAGTTTTATAGCTATATTTTATCAACACCAAAAGAAAAAGAAATGGTGACCAAAATAATAATTGGCTCCCAATATTAGGTTAGGTACCTAGTCAAGACTTGAATTGGCTCCCAATATAATTTTTAAAAAGTGGTTCTCAAAATATAAAAGTTGCGGTTAAGATTGGACGATTCCCATACAACATTTTCTTGGCTACTAATTCTCAAATAAGCTTTGCATCTTCGTTTAGTACATTTGAATCGTTTAAATCCATTTTGGAGAAGCTTATGGTAGCTGAATTTAAACTTATTAACTATTAAAATTAATTTTCCGTTTTCACTTGTCATTATTTCAACCAAATTCATTTTATATTCTATGTATAGGTACGAATTACAAAAAATTGCAACGAACTGCGACGAATACGAACTACGAGTACTGCAATTACTGCATTTAATGATATATCAGTGAAATACTGTACTATATCTATATAGGTTGTATAAATACGTCGATAGTTGTGACCGTTATCGGATTAATAAATTGATAATTTCAAGACTATAACCGGCACTGTGTCACTAAAATATTACAGTCGTGTACTTTTTCAACTTTTATATTTTTAACGTATAGACGTACATATAGTTGAATTTATTTTCAAACAATTTTGATAACCAATGGATTTATAAAATATATGTGTAGGGAGCCAACTCAATGCATAAATCTTAGGAGCCAATTAAATACGATACGTAAAAATGATGATTACCTGAGTTAAGAAGCCAATTCAATAGCTCCGAAAGAAATAAGCAAGTGAATACCGTTCTGATGTATATTAGGTGTCGAGTGGGTTACTATTATGAATGAGATAAAATTGGTTTCAATGATATATCATTATATACGTAAAACGATTCTGAGAAGAAACGGTTTTTCAGCCATTAAATTTTCATTAAATATATTTCATGATATGTAATTCTTGATATAGCTATAGCCATTAATCATTAATTAAAATAATAATATTCATTTAATTTTTTATATGAATAATAATAAAATGTAGATGATTTATTAAATATGAAAAAAAAAACATATACTTGAAAGTTGGCACCCTTACACTTTTTAAATATTAAAATTAATGATATTTATGCAAGAGCTGCAAGAGGTACTGCATAAAATGGTATATATATGAATTTAACTTATATAATTGTTTTTATTTTTCTTATGCTTCGACAACTTTGGTTGGCTATTACAAACCGCATTTAACTAGGTAAAGATTAAATTTGATAAGTTTTAAGATAACCATGGTTACACGCAAAACACTTATTTTTATAATACGCGTAGTATATTAGACTTGTGTAAAAATTCCTATCTTTCTTTAGTTTTTTGTCTGCTTTTTTCCGATTATGAAAAAAATGCTCAGCATTTTTAATTTTGATCTCAACAAAACCAATCCAATTTTCTATCCAAAACCACCATTAAAGTTGAAAATCGACTTTGTTTTGCTATTAATCGTGTATATAGGCACAAAATAAATAAAACGTGTCTTTATAAAATCGAAACATAAATCGTTCCTCTTAGAATAATATAATGTAATATGTCAACATTGTAATGTGTATTTGATTGACTTAAAAATAGTGAAGGGGCAGAAAAAACTTGTTCAAACTTATACGCCATGTTAAAGAAATACTGGTAAAATAATATTTGACTTATGAAACACTTCTTAACAATTTTTTTTTTCTATTGTGTTTATTATTTTTTTAAATATAAATACATTTGTATACAATTTTAATACTACGTATACGCCATTTATTTGTGGTGCACTGGTGTGTACACATAAAACAAAAATTTACAGTTTATACGATGATATAAAATATTATTGTTTAAATATAGGTTTTAATTTTAATTTTTGTTAACGGGATTTATTGTAAAATAAGTTATTCATTGATTTATTGAATTAGGTTATAAATTGTGATTTGAAAATTTTGAAGTTTGGTAATAAAATGTGATTGCAGAGAATGTTTTGTCAAAATCTTGAGAAATTACATAATATTTAAACAAAATACACTTTTAATACTTAAATTTAGCTTCCAGAAGTTTTTACTGTTTGCAATACTGCAGCATATTGTATAATATATTATTTAATACCTGAAAGAGATAAAAATTATTTCTTAATACTCTATAAAAAATGATCGGGTTCGCTGCATTATACAGATTATATATTTTTATATTCGAACTACTCTGGTTAGAAAGTAGCTACAAACACCAATAAAACTATTTTAGACCAGTCGTCATCATGGGCACAATTTTGAGGAAGTAAGGAAAAGGAAAACGCTGTTTCCGCCGTATTGTATTCTATAGCTATTGATTGATTAACTACTTCGATCAATGCTTATGGCGTAAATTTGAACGCCCAACTTTGACGTGTATTCAAAATATGAGTAAGTGTGTATTTTACATTAGTTTACAATGCCGATTAAAATTTAAATATATGTGGTGAATCGATATTAATATAGAGTTACAGTGAAAACTGTCTAAAGCGGACCCTGAATAAAACGGAAAACTATCCAATACGGAATTTTTCTATGGTCCCGACACGTTCCTATAGTTTTATATAGACGCTCAACTTCAAAAAAACGGAACCTTCATAACGCGGAAACGGAACGATTTTGTAAGTCCCATGCAAGTAAAAACCTTGAATAAATCGGAAAAATGACACAAGCGTATCAAATCTAAACCAAAAATAAGGTATAAAATATAGATATGCCGATGTACAATGTACATCGTTAAATAGTGATAGATAAAGAAGATAAAATTGTTCTATAGGTACATATTCGTAAAATTGTACATACAATGCATATTATCGTATCTTAAACGATATAACTGTGAAATAGTCTTACACCAACAGTCGTACGTACACTTTTAATTTTATTTTATCTTCCGTTCATCGCATTAAATATTAAAATGCCAAAATATAAGTGTCTTTCATTAAATGAAAAATATCAACTGATCAAATTTAATGTATTTTAATGAATTATGTTATGTATTTAAAACAATAAATTAAGAAATATTGTTTGATATTTCTTATTCATTTGAATTGAATAATCCGGAATTTTTCCGTTTTATTGAATAAAGCAGAAAACTGCTTAAAGCGGAATTTTTTGTTGGTCCCATGCGATTCCGCTTTAGACAGTTTTCACTGTACTACTAAATAGTAATTAAACAAGAATTTAAGTGAATCAAAATGTGGAGGTAGAGTCTGGTGCAACGAAAAAAGACAAAAGAAATTTAGCTCAAGAAGATGTGTTGAAATGGTAGATTGAATTATTATGTATCTTTCTCTATACGAATATATAATATCCTTGTAAAAATCATTGAATTATATTAAATATTACATATTATTATAATAAGAGGAGTGGATTTGAGAAAAAAATGTGAATATTATTTTTTCTGTAAAAAAAAGTTCCATTACTCATTTTGTATGTAAGACCACAACGCCATTAGTGCTTTGACACCTAGAAAAATACCATCTACTGTAAATTATTATAAGTTATAACAAAGCAAAAACGTATATATATATTTACTATGTAATTCATTATTAGTTACTAAGAGAAATATGATTAGAATACGATAATACAAACTCGTGAGGATCAAGAGTTAAGATTGATTAAAACACTATTTCATTATATCAATATTGTAGTTAATTTATTTTATTTGTAACACTGATAACTTCAGGTCACTAATCAAAATCAATGAGATCAATGATGCATAGAATCGAACGATCAAATGTTTTTATATCTATGTCTTTAAAAATAGCATTAAATCATACAATAAAAATGAAAGACGTTAGACTACACAAATTATATTATCAATTATCAACTGTTAGAAAAATAGCAGTATTCAGTTTATGTATCAAGTAAAATATGTTAAAACTTTTCTGAAATGATATAAAAACAATATAATATAGGTACTTAAGAAAATAGAAATTAACACAATTTTTCTATAATAAATAAAATAATACGAGTAATTAAAATGTATAATATTGCTTATAAGTAAATTATAGGTATATTCGAAAAAGTTACCTATTTAAATGGCCTTATAATTAATTTGTAGGTAGCATAAATTGTAATGTAACATATGACAGATCTAATGAGGTAGTATTCAAAACGAATACTATAATAGGTAGTATAAAAAGTTCTTAAACACGATTATATTTTGTTACTTATGGAGAAAAATTGTTTGTTCACTGTCTCAGATTAGTTAGATTATAAGTAGGTAGGTAGCTTTGAATTTTTAATGTAAATAGACACCTACATAAATAATTATTCATCTAGTAGTCAGGTTTTAGAGAAAAACGTAAATAATAAAGAAACATTTTTTAAACACCTCTAATATACTAAATAACTAAATTATATTTAATATATTCTAATAGGTATTAAGTATATTGGACCCATTTTTAAACGATAGTAAACGGCATGCAGTAAACCAAGATTTAATGAGAAACATAAAGGGGCATTTATAATATGTTGGTATAAAAATACTTTTGGTTACTTTGTGGTAACTTGTTACTAATATTATGACCAGTATACATAAATTGATAAATGAAAATTAGAGTGTGTCTGATTTGAATTTTGTATCACCACTCGATTGCATGAACGGTATATTAATTAATACCAATTAATTGGCCTCCAATTTAATACTATTAAATGCAAAGCTATGTCCTTCTCAAGGCGCCGGTTGGTATTCGTTCATTCTTACACTATCAATGGTTCAGTGATTGATAGAGTTGCAAGCAATAGCGACTTGGGCGTTCTTTTCACTGCCGATCTGAACTTCCGCCCTCACATTGACTCCATCTGCTGCCGAGCCCTCAAATCGTTTGGCTTCGTAATGCGCACCATGAATGAGTTCAAGCTGTCTGGATCTCTCAAGACTGTCTACTGCTCTTTAGTCCGAAGCATGCTAGAGTATGCGTCTGTGCTCTGGGACCCATTTGTGGTAATTGATTCTTGCCACTTAGAGCGAGTACAAAGGCGCTTTCTGTCGTCTGCAGCTTACATGCTAAAAATTGTCCATCCTCCTCATGACTATACTCCAGTATTGCGCGCACTTGGCCTTACATCTTTAGCAGATAGGCGCGTTAAAGCTAATCTGGCCTTTTTAAAAAAGTTAATCGATGGTTCCCTAAACGCCCCTTCACTGCTCGTCCAAGTAAACTTTAAAGTTCCTCATCGGGCCACAAGGTCTCGAGTTCCTTTTGCTGTACCTCTCCACTGTACCAATTACGGTAAAAACAAACCAATTGACCGCATGATGCGGTTGGCTAACGAGGACCCCTCCTTTCTCAGTTTACCTTAATATTGTGTTATTTGTGCGCATTTATTGTATGTAATTTTACTTGTGTCCTAATTATTTTTAGTTTATATTTATTGTGCCTGTAATTCTGCTGTATTATATTTTTTTTTTTTTTTTTTTTTTAAAGTATAACACACCTTGTATATGTTAGCTATCTTATTTTACTGAATTATTGTTATGTACTGTACTAAATAAGGAATTTTATTCCGTGAATTAATTAATAAATAAATACTCCTGTGAGCAATAGACCACACATTATATCAAAGTATGATATTACCCTAAAAAAACTTTACAAGACTTTGGTTTTGACGGATTTTAATTTTGAAAATAAATTATAATTCGTTAACACGTTTTGCTGAAATATCAATGATGGTTATTATTTTTTTTATCGCACAAATATTATAGTTTCAGGAAAACTAAAAATCACTCCGATTGAATACATAATTAAGTAATCTATTATAAATAAATCCAAATCCGTTTTCAAAACTAAAATTATTTAACTGAAGTACAACAGTTTAGCCATGTATGACACGTCATCGAATGCGATTAAGTCTAAACACCACTTTTTTTGTTTAACGACCGCTAAAGTACACATGGCGTTTTTTTTCAAATTTATATATTATAACAGTATGTCAATATGTCGTTATTGATTGAAAAAATAAAATAAGTATACCGATATTTTTCCATGTATTCATTGTATTACAGTTGTATGTACGTATCCGCCTACAGTGTCCAATAAATATTTAATTTTCTTCCCCGTTACGATATATATATATATATATATATATATATATATATATATAACTGATCCACTCGAATGTGCACCGCGTTGAAATGATTTACGTTAATCCAATCACGCCGTGTGTGTTGCAGTGAATGCGCATTTGTGCATAGTTGAGTAACGTGTACGGTTGTTATTTAGATATACATAATAATAATATGTGATATTGATGGGCGTAGAAATCTTTTGTTTAATTACCCAACATTAAAAAATATACTTTGTACTTAAAATAATAATCATATTAATACGGTCTAGACGCCAAATCTATAAACTATAAAATGTAATATACAAGAACGACCAATACCTTAACACTCATAGCACACTAAGCCCATATTATATTGTTACGTCTATATATGTTCATTAAATGGTAATATTATTTACACGATGAAAGTTTAAAACATGAAGAATACTAATTATCCATTTTTTTCTACAATAAGGCAGTTATACAAAATTTGGTTACTAAAACTGTTCAGTATACTCAAAAACATAATTTAAAATTCTTGTGATTTTTGTATTACTTAAGAAAATAAGGAAAATGTCTTGAATACTTCTATTTTTCATTTAAAAATTTCCCCTTTTAACTGTGAATAATTAAATGGATAATTTTCCTGAAAATTATATTGATGTATTTGAATAAAAATTCTAACGTGTAGTTTTTGATTTATCTAAATTAGTGTACTAAGGATAATAGGTCCATTATAATAGATTTGAGACGTATGGAGACTATGGTGAATAGATTAATATTAATTTATGATAATTAAACACTAGATCCAATAATACATTTATTTTATATTTTGGTAATACCATTTTACATTTTACTCTAAGAATAAGGGTTCAATAAATGAAAAATTATATATTCAAATTGTTAATTAGTTGCCTAAAAATATTTTAGAAAAATATCTACTAAATAATTAATACTGAAAATGAGGAGGTTTCGCTGGAAAAATAGAGGTTTATAATGTCTCAAAACATTTCTTAAGTAATACAAAAAAAACAATTTTCAAGACTTTGAAAATATAGTCTTTAAGTATATTTGAAACTTTAAAAATATAAAATGTTAGTGTTAAATGAAAAAATTGTGATGAACATGCTTAATGGATTAGCCTGTATTATAATATAAAATTAAAAGTCTACGTACATATTCAAAGCATATCACACACACACACACACACACACACACACAAACATTGAATGATTGAATTATATCAAACTACACTGCAATTTATAGTTTTTAATAAATCTGTAAAAATGTAATCATTTGATTAAAAGTGAAACCTTTATTGAATATTTATGTACGAGCATTATGGCGACCGCTATAATTAATTTACGCATTATACAACAAATACAAGTACGGTAACTACTGGATGATTATTAATAAATAGAGAATCCATTGTCTCGAACGGTAACAAGTTTTTATATTATTAAAACTATTTTATTCGCTGTCGTAAATAAACTATAAAAAATAATATGATATAAAATAGTATTAGATATATTATATTATATTATTGTAGTTTTATTGCACCCGTGATGGCTGCTATATTAGAATAGGTCGTCTGTTTTATACCATTACAAAAATAACATCCAATTAGCGTAATATATATTATTTCTATGAGCTATAAAATGTAAAAAGCCACTTTTGGTTTTTACCAAAACAAAACTTTACATTTTTACCCGTAGATAGTATGCACTACACTTATTGTATGTGATTCGTAACTGTACTTAAATGTTATTGCAACGCATTATGTGATATTAGTAAATATTAAGAGATTTTTAGAATTAAGGTTTTTTTTTTATCCAGGTATATTAAATTGTATGTCATTTTTCTAAATTTTAATTTTTAAAATTTAAATGTGTCTTTTTCTTTAGCGTTTTTCATCAGGTTTTTATAGTTTATGTTTGAAAAAGTACTACTATAAATTAAATTAATATACAAATGCATAGATAGCCATAAAAAACTATCATAAAAATTATCAAGAACTTATCTAATAGTTATCTTCTATTTTATGGGTATAATATGAAAGTTGTAAAAGAATAATATTATTATTTTAAGTTAAGAGAAGCTTAGAACATTTTTTTTAGTTGAATGATTAAGTTTTTACCATTGTTACCTACCTGCGTGAAAAAGGCATATCCCATGAATATTTTTAGCAATAAATCACTGTATATATAATATAAAAATTATATTATTAAAAGCCATAACAATGCTTTTATATTTGACCAGTCACTTCTATAGACTACCCTATACAGGCAAGGTCGGTCTATGTTGTCGAACGGTGCACCATATGGTGTAAATGTTTTCTGTAACTCGTTTTTCTAGAAATACGATTTTTTTTTTTTTCATAACATATGGTGCATTGCTAAACAGCAAACAAATAATAAGAAAAAAGCAACAATAGTAAATATTTTGCTCTTCGATCATTGCTGTCGAATAAATATAATAATAACACTGCCCAATGTGAGCAAGAAAGTACATACGGTTAGATTATGCATTATTTTTTTTTCCTTTTTATATTTTTGGTTTTATGTCAGTATTTTTTACGAACCGTAATAGTTTCAAACTACAACGAAATCACTTTTTTTTTGCATATTTCTGCATAACTAATAATTGTAATATGGGTATTCTCGTATATTTTATATTATTTATCGCATATTGAAGTAAAATTATAAAGTGTACTGTTTTAAAAGCTTAATATAGATGTAAACAAATTTTATAACAGGAAATGAACTTTCTTGTTTATAATTTTGTCAAGTGATTTTTTATAAAAAAAATATTTGTTTTGCATTAAGTGTCTGATTAAAATGTTATATAATTATTTGAAATTCTAAACTCTGTACTTTTACTCTGCGAGTATAAATAAAAAATAAACGTGAACTGGTATACATGGTTTGCGCATTTGGAAAGCATTGGTAGTACATGCTGGTTTGAGATTCGTCGATCGAAAAACAATTCTAATTAACAAAAATGTCAGTAAACATCAAACAAAAATATTTGCCAACCGATTGATGACGAACCAGTGTAATACCGGGCTTAAGATGGAAGTAACAAAAGTGTCATAATTCTCATAACATATAAATACTAGGGACCAAATAACGAGTTCACTCAGCAAACACATAATGGGATGTATTTGTTTTGCGCGATGTCACTTTTGTTTACCACAAACGTATCGCTTGTCTTTATCGCAACGACGATAGCTTGTATACGTTACAACGATGTCAACGAATCATACGAGAACGTGACGTTCTCATCGCGTATAGATAATACGTTATACGAGTATACGACCAACAGACATAACATTATTATTTTTGTCTCATTCTAAGCCACTCGATAGACGTTCCAAATATCTAGTAAAAGATTATTTTTTTTTATTATTGTTATTATTATTATTATTATTATTTATTTTTTCATTTACATCGTATGTTTTTAATACAAGAAATATCCTTAGGGTGAAACTTAAATCGCGACTAAAGTATAATTATATTTGCTTTATGCCAACAATCAACATATTATTATTACAACAGTTTTTGTCGTTTGTTTACTTGATTTTCGTTCGCCTTATTTTAAACTTAAATATTACGCATACTTTCTTATTCTACAAGTACAGGAATTTTCAAAAATTCTCTTCCCCAATTTTTTAATTAAAAATGAATTTATTCAAATTCTGATTTTCGGAATTTTTAAATATACTCATTAAAAACCTTGTATTCAAATTATTGAAATGTTTTGTTCTACTCAACAGAATGTTCAGTGGCAATGCATACTTATGTTTTTCAGATGAAAATTCTCCCCCTATTTTATTCTAAACTATTTAGTAGATAATATAATATATATTTTTTTAATTTGATACATTTAATTAAAAATTCTAACAAGTAGTTTTTGAGTTATTAAAATATTTATATTAAGAATAATAGTCGTTAAAAATAGTTTAAAGTGTTACAAAAATATAAAGTAGATGTTATATTAAATCTATTATTTATCATACGTTAACTATTTTTATGAATTATTAATTTTGATAGATAAATATTAATTACTTAAGTTTTTAATTTACCATGTACTAAACATTTCTATATCTTCCAAATTCATTATCTTGGATCTATTATGCTCACTACACAAATTAAAAAAAAAAAACTCAACAATTATGAGTACTTGTTTGATTTTGATTTTAATACATTAAAATTTTTAGGAAAATTATCCACTAAATAATTTTTCTTTATAAAAAGGAAATCGTTATTTTAATGATCCTATTGTATAAATCTAAGCGTTATAAAATTCTAGTTATTGGTATCCAATTTCAAACAATAAATATACTAAGTCAAAGAAACTTTTAAGCAAAATTTGGTACTGTGTAGGCTACAAAGTTTAAAGTAACCTATATTAGATTAGAAAAAATGTATATGTATATGTACAAATATCAGCTGATGAGTATATCCTCTGACGTTATATTTTTTATTTGAAGTAGAAAATTCTAATGAATACATTGTAAATATATATAGATATATATTGGATTTTGCGAGTCTATTAGTTTATTTCCTTAGCGCAAATATTTAAGATGAAAGGATCACTGTATGACGAATAGAACTGCTACAAATACAATCAAAAGCTTATACAGCTTTACGCCCATTCCTTGTAAAGACATAGCTGTATAATAATTTCAGTCGACAGAGAATCTGTTTAAGTTCGTTTGTTTTTCGTTGCCCTCAGGACAACTATATTAATGCCAATAATATACTAAACAAATACGGTTATGAAAATAGTTTAAACAAATTTCTTATTTGGGTACACATATTATATAAGTGGGCTCATACTGTATTAATGTAACCAAACTATAAGACAGTTTAATAATAAAATAGTTACTCCCTAACATACTATCTTTTCTGTGACAGTGGAGTATGAAACGCGTGGTGTCGAAATAACAAAAAAATATGCTTTTGATTTTTTAGAGGCGTACGCGTACGATGTAGCAAATTTTTTTAAAAATTTTATAAGTACCTATATTTTAAACAGTAAATAGTAAATTTTACAATTATTTTTAAATTTTTGATGTTATGCATTTCAAATATTTTTTCTCTTATTTTTTGTTTATTATAATCAAATCAAGGTAACACAAGAAAAAATCAAATTATATAAATGTGAATAAGATAAAATAAAAAGTTAATAATATTAAAAAATTTAATTAAATTTGAAGCCTCAATACCAAGAGAATTTAACATAAAGATTCACAACTACAACCTACATCAATAAAGGCAATTATTATTATTATTTGTATATATATATACAGCGCGTTTATACGTGGTAATAGTATTTTATAAAACGGAATTGTAAGTTTTCCTTAATGTAATAGCTGTACATGTTTTTTACAACACCTCAATCTGACATATCCATCAGCCCACTATTTGATATATTGAAATGCGTGCTCATTCACAATTACCAAATATATTTCCCAATTTATGTGGTGAATTGCATTCTCTATTTTAGAAAATAAATATAAAACGTTAACTTTACAAAAAGCTACGAACACTTACTAACACATTCAAACACGAATACAGCAATTATATTGCGTACATTATACACAATGATAATCTATTTGTATAAGTAGCTACATGGAAAGTACAATAAAGAGATCCAATATAAAAGTATGATCTAAATTATAACCAATTATTTCTTAGAAGAAGTTATAAGAGTGTATATGGTACTAGAAATAATTAGTAATAACTAATAAATAATCTGCTATTAATAATAACGTACGGATCTCCATAAATTGCATAGATATTACCGCGTTTTATATTTCATAACGTTGCATATTGAAAATAAAAATAATATAGGTAGCTAGTACAAACGTAAGCCTAAAAAAGTACCGCGTAAAATCATTTGATAACCTTTATTAAAGTGGAATAAAGATATTGTTTTAGTTTTCTGTCTTGAATATCACAGTACAATTTTTTTTTATAAAGAATTATTTTTAAACTTAAATATTATTTTTTGTGTGCGTTTATATAATTACTATATCTTTTTATTAAAATATTTATATAATTGTATCATAATACTTGGTACACTTAAAGTTTTATGATCATTTATTATAATTTATGATATAAATATAAAAAAAGTATTAACTTGAAAATATTATATTCTTACTAATTTTATAATTTCACACTACATCAAGAGACAAGAACGTACGTTTACATGTAACACGTATATATTAATGATTGGTGTATTATATGATGACCAGAAATGTGTCACATTTTTTTCTCCTACTATCATTTTAAACACGATAGACTAAAAAAATATTATATTTGTTCCCCCTCCCTTAAAAAAAAATAAAATCAGTTCAAGTTATGCCACTGTCTATGATCAATAAATTCATTCATTGTTATAAATATTTTTCTATTCCACTTTCAATTGTATCGGTCATGTAAGCGATCAAAACTTATTCTCATACTACTTACCGAAAGCAGAGCGTGGATTAAGTCAGCCTTTACGGTGGATAGCGGCTTTCCTGTTATTAAAATAGTGAACGTCTCGTCTTTCTCAGACGCCATCAAACTTCCAAACCACGATTTTTTTGTTAGTTCCGGAGAAGATTCCGGTGTTGGTTTATATGGTGTGTCCATGTCAACTGTTTGCGCAAAACATATAGAAGAAAATAAATACGCAATTTTATTAAACATATTTTGGCCTTATAGACAGTCATAAACTTTTAAATTGTATAAATGTTATTTATTATAAAAATAAAAAAAAAATGAGTCACTGTTTTTTACCTAATTGATCATTCCAATAGTTAAGCAATCATAATGATATGTTTCTGCGTCTACTAAATTCTTATTGAATCAAGAATTAATATTTGTTGGTATTTGAAATAACTGTAGGTACGAGTAGTTTTTGTACAAAGAACGATAAAACAAAAAATAAATTTATTTCATAGTTATATATGCTAATATCTATATAACATAAATTTAACTTGACTTATTATATTTTTTAAATCAACTAGAAAACGCGATGTTATTATATAATTATTATTTTATTATGTTATTATTATCATTATGTTATGCAATGATCATTTAAGTTACTTAGGTAATTGATTTTATTAGAAAATGAACAATACTCATGTAATTATTTAGTTAAATTAAAAAATTGTATGTACCGCGATCATTGTAAATAAATTATATTTTAGCAAGCGTATGTGTATCACGAAAAAACGCATAATTACTTTGAGGTTTACGTCTGTGGAATTTTGGCGATCCCAGTACGCTGTTTCGGATCGATGTAAGCCTCGATTTCCAATGGTTGGACAGGTGTTGAGGTGATCCCGGAGGTGTGCAAATGACCACTGAAACAATAATATCACATACGTGTTATTCGTATTATGTTATAAATGTAAATTCATTTGATATTGTATCATAATATTATTTTGTATTATATTTATATCAGTGTTTGAATTTACTGTGGTTCGGGGACGAAGGTACTTCAACTTTTGCCTGTTTCGCGTGGTGCACGGGCGACGGGGGCACAGGTGCCGAACATGAGCTGTTTGTGTCCAATGTTTGGTTGTGCGCAGAAATGTAATTGCCATGCAAGGATATCGATGGGTTTTTCGACTGCTGACTCTTGTGGTGATTGTGGTAACGATAGTTTGAATTATTTGACCTAACAGTCGTAAACGGATCCATTAGTACCGAAAATTAAATAGTTTTTCCTTTTTACCAAATATTACCTTTGAGGAAGAGGTGATAATATACCAGCTAACGTCGAGGAACTGGCTAAACTTGAACCGCTGCACATGTTGCCGCCTGCAGAACTTACGTTGTTGTAACTTCCTCTCCTATAGTAGATACGATTTCTAGGATAGAGAAAAAATTAAAGTTACAAAGTTTTACACATTTTACTCGATGCTTTTAGTTATAGATACAATTGAAAACAGATCATAAAAGTACATACAAAATTAAATTTAAAATAAAAGTTAATTACGTTAAGTATAGTCAAGCCTAAGAAAAATGGTGTTGTCGTCATGTAGATAAATGTCACAGATGATTTAGAGCCCTTAAAATTTTATTTTTGAGTTTTTTGTTTTTGTTTATCATTTTACCAAGACGATAGTGGCGACAGAGATTTAATACAGTGTTGTTTTTTTTTTTTAATATTTAAAATACTATGAAAATAACTTTTGTTTTTTTACGATGAAATGGCCACGTCATATTGTAAAATCTTTTTACCACGACAAATGCCTATTTTGCACAAACATGTAAACTTACAAATAACTATTACAAGCCATATTTTAAATAAATACACCAAAAACCTAAAAATTGTATTGAAATTCCAGTTTCACTGTCGTTTTAATAAAAAAATACGCATTATAGTTCATAAATAAATATATAAATCGAAATTATAATTTTGAATTTAGGCAAACTGTTGAAAAAAGCAAGTTATTTGTGTATATAAGATATTTTGATGTGGTATATAGGTAGTTAGTTGTATTGCGTTCGGCTAATAACGCCGCATAGGCATAGCTGTTTAACACATTTTAAAATTATATTTTTGACATAGAATTTTTAAAAATAAAAATCATTATTTGCTTTTATTGAAAGGTGAAAAATATAAACAAATACGGTTTGGTAAAAATATACAACAAAATAAATTACAAAATTATATAATTGTAGTATTTTCTGAACGTGAAAAATTAATTTGGGTAGTATACACTACATACCGATTAGTGTCAATAACAATCATGTAAATATAATTTTCGAATACATTTTTACTATTGAGTTTTTTATAAATAAGAACAAATATTCAAAATTGTATGTACAACATTAAGCTAATTTATATCATTTTGGCAAATACGCAATTACGTCACATGTTCAAAGTATTCAATAATATTTTATTCTAGACCATAGCTGGCAATGTGAAAATATGAAATACGAGGAAGATATACCATAGGTACTATGTTTTTAAATTTTAAGATTAAAAATAGAGACGAAAATGCTATCGTTGAAAAATTGATATTTTATTATTCAGTTTACTCAAAACGTTAAATAAAAAAAAAAATAAATAAATAAATGTATACTACTGCAATCATTTCAGTCATTTATAAGTGCTATCTGTCTTATTGTCTTCACTACACTACAATGATCTGTTTTGGTAATAAAAATATTGTATAATACCTAACGTATATTTTATACCAATAACAATAACAAACAAACAAACGAAATGATAATAGTAATAATAAGAAGTAAACATTTACATGCACAGTAATGACTAATGGATTGATATTTCCGAGGGGGCTTTAGTCATTTTTATGCGGACTCTGTACATAACGGCGCCATTCAACACCAATCCCTAGACGCCTTTGGTTACCGGAAAAATGGCAGACAACTCAATACAAAAACAATCAAAACATTACATTGTACAATAAGTTTTTGTTACAATACTATAGCTCAAAAAAACTTTAGAATAAAACCAAGAAGTAAGTATCAATAGTATAAAAGTACATGTATTATGTTTCAAGTCACACATAATTGTGTACACATTTAGTTTAAGATGTCACAGAATGCGATCCTATTATTGTATAAACTTTTTCATTCATTAACCCAAATCTTAAAGATCTATTGAAAAACATTTATGACTTTGGATATCTCTACATGTTAAAACAGTCCTGATTATCTTACGATTATCAGTATTTCTAATTATATGCTGTATTTAAATTGATTAAGGGAGGTCAGTGGTATGCTCGGCTTCATTAAAAAGGAAAGGAGTAAGTATTTTTTACTCTTCTCATAATGTATTATAACAACTAAAATCATATTCTTAAATTGATCTGCAGTTGGCATTATAATTTATAATAATATATATTTCTCTTAAATTTTTAACTTAATTTAATAAATAATTTTAGAGTTTCATAGTGAATTATATATTATTTTATTGTTGTATAAAATTGTTAATAATTTAGAATATTATTCATTATCAAATTTTTTTTATGATGCTAAAAGAAAATTTGAATGTAGATTATAAAGTTCTTTAGGATAAGATAAATCAACTTTTAAAATACATATATGCCTTTAGGTTATTTATCAGAAATATTCATCATAATATTAAATTTATTCAAATTATCAACCCATTTAAAATTTCTATAGGGTAAATGTTTAGTTATTACTCAACCATAAGGATTATTTGCGTCTAAGTACTTGGAAAATATTGATTCCTCGTTTTCATTAAATTTATTTGTCATATTTTTGTTGTTTGCTTTAAAATACATTTGACTACATTGTGATAAATTAATCTTGAATTAGTTCTGATACAAATATCAAAATCTGATAAACATCTGTTAATAAATCTAATTTCACATTTGTCATTCTTAACATACTTTCCTACACAAATAATTCTAGTATAGCATAGTACCATAGATGATCTAATTTATAAGTTTTTTAAAGAAACATCTCTAAAATGTTCTTTTATATCTGTTAATAATAAAATATCAATCTTATTATATAAAGTTGTGAATTCGCTTAAATTTTGTAAATTAAATACTTTCCAGACGTTTTGTGAATTTTCATATTGCTATTTTGTTATATTTTTATCAGTAAGAAAACTATAAAAACTTTTTTAGGAGATGAACGTGTTTCATTAAATTTTTCATAACAATCCATATACTCATAAGAAAAAACTAATTTTCTAATTACTAAATTTAAATTTTGAATATTTAGACTTTTTTAAACTAATCTTTTTTGAAGTTATTTAATAATTTATCTAAAGAATTTGATAAAAATTTTAAAAAAATCAATAAATCTTAATTTTATTTTTAATATAATCATATTATCTTCACCGGGTAAATAACGGTTTATAATTTTATTTCATTTTTAATATTCTCAAATTTTTTTATAAATAAATGAGCATTGAAACCTGAAATATTATGACAAGTAATTTGCATAAAATTAGAATTTTTATAAGTAATATTACATATAAAATGTGCAGCTCCTTTATAATCTCTAATTAAGATCATAAAATATTCTTTTATTTCCATAAAGATTTTCTTCGTATAATTGTGTTTGAAATTTTAAACATTTTTCATATCATTCTGTTCCTAATATTTTATAGCACTTTAATTTTTTTTCTCAAAAATTAGAGGTAGTACCTCAAAATAATGATAATAATTTTTAAATTTTAAAGTTTTATTGTGAGGTGTTGGTAATATTATTATTACCATAATATTTTTTATATTCTATTACCTAACTTATTTTATGCAGGAAAACTATTTAAATACATTTTTTTTTTTTTTTTTTTTATTGATCTTAAAATACATCGGTTGCAAAGGCCATTAGTTACAGTTTCTCAGTTTCTTTTAAATTTTTAACTTTACATGTGTACATTCAGGTAAATACAGATATACTTAATAATAATACTAAACACATTTTGTATAAACATTTTTATGTTCATCTTTTGTAATTTAGTGTCTTATACATGTTTCCATAAATCTTTAATTCTACTATCATTTTTGTTTTTTCTCCTATTATAGATAGATAAATCTATGTGTTTAGTTTTTTAAATTTTAGATACTTCGCATAGGTACATACATATGTGTATAATGTATATGTATAATGTGTGTGTATGTTATTGTTTAAATCAACATATTAATTTATGATATGAAACATTAAAAATAACATCGAATAAAGTTCTGAAAACAAGAATTTTTAATATTTTTATTTTGTAATAAGTAGCACAGTTCTTTTTCTGTATCGATGGAAAATCAATAGATAATATTATAAATCTAAAGGGTGGACATATTATTATTCCACAACTAATTTTTTAATTTATATTTTGTTTAAATGGAATGTGTAGTGAACATATTATTTTGATGCTGATAATATCTTTTAAGATTCTTAAAAATGTTCTGTTTGTAAGTTTATACATTATTTTGAATGAAGTATTTCAATTTCTAATCGTATTAAAATTTAAAACTTTTTTGAAATTTTAAAATTAAAATAAGTTAATGAGCAGCGTTTAAAGTATTTTCTTTTAATTTTGTTTAATTATCGTGTACAGTACGAGCTGCTTTTTGTTTTATGATAACACTAATAATAATATGAGATGTTCACGGTACGCTAATATGCAAGAACCGGTAACTTAATAACCGTAATCAGACTACTGCAGTCATTTGTTTCCTAGCTAATTACTGAATATATATACACATACACTAAATGTAAAGATTCATTTGACGTTCGATGTTAATGATAAAAGCGAGACTGAAAAAAGTTTTTAGGGAGAATCATTAACAATTTTAATAATATTTAAATGTACAATTTAAAGTTTTAAAAGTTATTTTTTAAGCTTTTTTAAAAAAATCTGGAAATCAGTAATACCAGTTATAAATTTATAATGTCTTACATACAAGTTAACAAGTATCTGAACAATTTAATAGTATTTCAATCTTAATAAAAATATTTATTTTTTACTTACTGTAGCATTTGTTTTCGTGGCGTAGCAGGAGATCCAGCACTGATTTGAGAAAAATTACTATCGATGTCGTCGATCATTTTACACGTATCAACTCGCTTTTTTGGCGGATCGAAGCTGTTTTTGATGTTTTTCACTGCAACTGTGTCGTCCTCGTTAGCTGGTCGTCGTTTTTTGCGCTCGAGTAATAGAAAATAAATCACTTTTTCAGTGTTATGACTATATAAAAGATTCAAAAATAATAAAATCAAAATTAAAATTCTCAATTTTTATCTAAAACACATTTTTTAGTTAATGTATCACACACATATGTAAATAAATCGCTAATAAAAATATTGAGTTGGTATAACAATGCATATTATTATAATGTGTTTGTTTGTTTTTAATTGTCATTATAATACCGTCAATACTCAATACCCGTATCGGATAATACATTTTAATATACACTTCACATTGACCGTAGTCAATGAAATTCTATTCGAAAATGTAAATAGGTATTATTATTCATACTTTGATATTATTTATTAATTTTGAATTATCATTGTTTAATCAATTTAATGGCTGATATTGAAGTGTGACAAAATAAACAGTTAATTTACAATTAATCACTCGTACTCAATTACGTTTTCATTCAAATAAAATTTATATAGTATGCGGCGTGTCGTATAAACATAAATATTAAGTTAGTCGCTTTTATGCACTGAGTTTGTTCAATGTACATATAATAATATTTGTACATGATATCGATATTATAATACTTTAATATATATATATAGGTAAATACTATGGAAATTCTAATAAACGTCGCGAGATTTAGTGGTATGCGTGTAAACGAGATAATTTTGTTTTTTTTTTATTGGTTCAGGGTTTCTAAATGCGCGTTTAATTCAATAGTGCCACTTACTCAACACTCAACAAAGCAGCGATGAGTTTTTCCCGGTCTTTGAAACAGCCTAAACTTGATATGGCTTGAAGAACGTCGGTGTCTAAGTCGTTTGCGGACGGAATTATATGGGTTTGTATGACATCTATCATTGACATACCTAAGTGCACTTCTCCTTTACCTCCGGCAATAACCCATGAGTGTTTGTTTATGTCTTTCAACTAAAACATATAGATAAATTGGTTTGTACAAAATATATTATGCAAATTTGTAAAAAAAAAAAAATGTTTTTTATAATAAATTAGGTAGTGAGTATAATATAATATTATCACAAATGGTAAAATGTTTGTAAAACTAAAAATTATTTATTACATAGTATTACAACGTGAAAACCACCGGATGGTGATATTAGTATTAAAAAAATATAATAATTACCTATGTAGGTTAATATAGGACCAATTATAATGTGGTAGGTACTTAGCATCCTTATTTTAAAATAAGTACGCGGAAATATGTTTTACATTTATTGTGTTAGAACAAACTTATAAAATGAAATTTTCCAATGAAATAAATAAATATGTTTGCCTAATACATTTAATGAGATTTAAAATATTTAAAATTGATGTTCACAAATTACATCTACCACATTTTTTATAACAATGTCAAACAAAGTAATAACTGCGTAAAATAGTAGTGGGGCATAACTTCATTGCTATAATATTTAAAAGATAAAAAAACAAAAATAAATATATTAAGTATATACTTTTTATTTTAATATTATTCTTATACGGCCATTTATTTATACCATTTAAAATAATAACATTTCAATAAGAATATATATATATATATACACATAATTTTGAAGGATCTTCACTAAATACATATTATATAGTATTAAAAGTTATGCTCAATTATATAGCTAACAAAATACCAATTATGTGAGTTATTAAAAATATAATCAATTATTATAATTTATATGAATTAAAAAAATGTATATAAAATAGGGCATTTGCCATAAAGGTTAACATACTCAATAATTTTGTTTAGTCAAAGATTTATGGACTTCATCTATCCTTATTTGTACAATATAATAAATATATAATTAAATATCAATAACATTTAAAAACCAAAACAATGAAAAAAAAAAATTATAAATATAACTAACTAAAAAATTAAAAAATTATAAATTTCATTACACAACTATTATACGGTTATAGGCTGTAGCGTACAGTAGTATTGACCATTAAAGTCTTCTACTATGAATGAAATAAAAAATAGCTTATCTTTTTGACCTCATGACCACTTCTACAAAATAATATACATGTATGACATTGAGAGGGGCCGAAAAAATATGATAATATGAGGTGGAAAAATACTATAAAAGAGTAACACTTAATACTGAACGACAAAATTTTTTCAAACGAAAATTTGAGTAATGATATGAACAATAAATTATTTTTATTATATTAAAATTTATTATACTCTTAGCATTCTCAATATTATGATGATAATGTGTTTATATTTTATAATCACGATTATAAAGGATTGTATTCCTTGCAACACTTCTTAGTTATTTACAAATAATAGTTAATACTAAATATCAAATAATCATTTAATAGCATTATGCTACAGCTTGAAAATTATTTTTTGTATGTGTCTCGTTATTACTAATAATTTATATTCATAATAAGTATATTATAATTCGTAAACTTGAAATATTGCACATTATAATATAAATAATACTTGATATTATATTTTTACTAACTTTACAATATTACAAGCACACAATAGGTGAAAAATCTTTATTTTTATTTGACCTCTATCTCCTCTCCAAATAAAAATACTCTGTTAACCTATTTGTCTAATCACTAAACATAATTTTTTATTAGTCACACTAAATATTTTAAACATTCGAAACACTTACGGTTAACCGTTTTTCCGGGTTGACTTCGATCATTCCACGAAGCAAGTTTTGACAATCCGGTGGTACAAAATGTGGTATATGAAAAACGCCTTTTTTCACCTTCTCTAACAGTTGGCGCAAGTTGTCATCGTCGAAGGGTAGCGCGCCGACCAGCAATGCGTACAATATTACACCACACGACCAAACGTCTGCTTTCCGACCATCATATTTCTCACCCTGAAAGTTATGTAGGTAAAAAATCCCGTTTAAGTCCCGAGTATAGTTGTAATGAAATATTTTTATAATATTACGAGTATATTTAAAATAATCTTCAGATAAAAATGTGTTTAATTTATATAAAAACATTTTTTACAAAAATGCTTTTCAAACTTAATTTGTGATTTTTAATAATAAAAATAACAATACATTTTTAATCACACCAATGAAATTCATGGATAGTCTCGAAAATGTAAAATAGCAAAAAATATGCATTGATTGAATATTACAACACATTATTATAAAATCGCTCAAATGAATTATGCTAAATTGTTCAAATGAATTGTGATTTTCAAAAATTCATCTAAATGAAAAATCGCTGTATTTTTATTTATATGATAGCCTTAAAGTTCCATAGAAACTATGGTGTGGATGTCAGGTTACAAAGTACTTTTTTTATAATAAAAAAAAAATCACCAAGTTTTAAGTATATGATAATATTATACGTAAGGGAACAAACAGCTGAATAATTTTAACTATTACGGTTTAAATATATTTTGGATTATAAAGAATGTTACCACTGAAAATTCTTTAGTAAATATTCTAATAATTATGTTATTATAATAATCATCAAAGGTAAAACACTCCAATGGCGTAACTGAAATGTATTATAAAAGGATGGTAAAATAAAACATTTATTTTTTTTTTATTTTGTTTATATTAATTTTACTGTTTTATTATATTAATAAAGTTGCAATTGAAATATGTTAAAAAAACCAAGACTTAAATTCAAAGAAACTCTTTTCTTTCTCAGTCCTTTCTCAAGGAATCCCCTAATTGATTCACCTAACAAAAACTTCAAATATGCCACTGAAATATTTCTTGGAACAAAGAGAAAAACGTTATATTGATAGTTCATTAAAAATTCTCAAGTTTTTCTATATTCTATCTGGAGTATACTTGTATATTATAAAGCCCTGAAAATAATTTGAATTAGCCTACTTCACCACTGTGTAGCGTGCAATTATAATTCATGTTGTACAGGATTAAATTTGTATGTATAATGTATATTAAAGAGAAAAATTACTCGGATAACTTCAGGACACGCGTAGTGTGGAGAACCACAACTAGTCTCAAGCATGCTGCCGTTGGGCTGCAAGGATGCCATACCGAAGTCGGCGATCTTGATGTTGGTCTTTTCATCCAGTAACAAGTTTTCCGGTTTTAAATCCCTGTGACTGCGGAAATACAAACAAAATACAACCATTTAATCAAATATTACTTACTATTAAAAGTAGATCACCGTCGAATAAACAATTCTATATTAATTATTGATTAGTATTCATTACATAGATGCCGATTGTCATTTTTACCCATCAAAAAACACGACAAAGACGATCGACCAATAATCAAATTATTGTGCAATGGGAGTGGATTATTTATTTGTATTCAATAAATTTTGATTGCATACTCTATATTTTAGTTATATGACAATGCATCTCTTTTTGACATAAAATGTGACCAAAGAATTTTCTTACACTTATTTAATAAAACATGACAACCGATAACTAAGTGTATATTATATTCTCTGGGTGCACGATTTAACATAACTTTTTTTCTTTTTTTTTGCATTATATCAATTTTTATTACTTTCCTGACATGTCATAGTTTCGTATATAAGATAATGATTTAATAATAATAATGTTTATCTACCGCTTTTTATCGAAATGATCATAATCACACGGCTTCCTGAATAGGCAAATCGAGTACAGCACTGTCGTGTATGTCCATTATAGATATTTATAAAATAATATTTATTTTTTAAAATATTATAATATGTATGTATTTTAATATTTTATAAAGTTATGAGAAAAACATAGTTATTATGCAGATGAATATCTAATTATGTTGTAAAAACTTCAAAGGCCATAAAAAATTTAAATTACTTTTAGGTAAACTTTTTTTTTTTTGTTCTAGGTGGGATAATGTTTAAAGAATCCTGTATTAAATTTTCAAAATTAGATAAAAAAAAAAAAAATAAAGATTTAATGAATTTCTATTTACAACATAATTTGCAAATTTTTGGGATTTCAAAATTAAACACTCTTCAAAACATATTGTAACTACGCTATAAGTCCTAATATTACTTTTAAAACTAATTTAAATTGATTTTCGCACATTATAATATGAAAGTTCATCACATGAGTCAATAGATAATACAAAATAAATATAGATAATCACAATAATCGCAATGAACATTGAACCGTAGCCAAAACTTTTACCTATAGCAATATTTATCACACATGTTCAATATATATGGTTTACATACACGTCATTTTCGTTAATATATTGTCATCATTATTATTACACGAAAATTTTCAAAAATCACTGGTGCTGACAGCGGTGATCATTTATTATTTCGAAACGGATCATTGTAATGTTTTAGTTAAGTGAGTTTCAACGAAAAGGACACGAATATTACAGGGCGAATGTCTATATAAATTATTAGGGCCCTGTGAACTGAGTTACCCCTAAATAAAAATAAAAATATTGTTTCTGTGAAAATTGTTGACAATTATTTAAAATTTAAAATTTAATCTAATATCACACTCGATGTTAAAATGAAAAAATATAAGAACTTTATTAAAGAAATTCAATGCATTGCGATAGGATAAAATCGATTATCGAATATTGTGATGTTAAAATATATTATAAGTGAAAAGTGTATGATTTAAATTTTGGATATATCGTTGGTATAGTATATTGTTCTACATACTAATGTTAAGCAAAGAAAAGTCAATTTTATCTGTTAATGGTACAGTCTTATTAATATATCAGTGGATATTTATATATCTAATTCACCATAAACGTTGTTACATAGATAAATCGCGTTCATAAAAAATCATATTTTATGGTTTTAGAATAATCTTCATAGAAAATTAAAATTGAAAAATTCTAAGTGATAATATTTTTAAAAATTAGAGTTATTGGTTTTATATTTTATTATTTGATTTAAAAATAAAATAATATATATTTTAATTTAAATAGATATTGCATTTTTTTTTTTTTTTTTGAAAGAGAGAATATATGTTTTGTAATAGGTGATTTTATTTTAAGATTATTCAAATTGAATGAAATTTTTATGAATTTGCGTTTTATTTATACTGTGCACGTGGATTAAAGAGAAAAATAATGAATATGGTGTACTGATATACTTTTAATCAACCTTGAAAAAACTATTTAGAACTAAGATCATAATATTTATGCACATACTTATTATACAGTACAATAGTAATGTTGGGTTGAATTTATCATCGTACATTTTATACTGTAAAATAACCACCAGAGATTTTTAACTATTTTTTTTAAATGCATAATTGTATAATACTATTATTTTTGGGGATACCTAACGATAAATGTCCAGGCACGTCGCTCCAACAATTATAATATTCATACGACCGTATAATTACTTCTGATCTTTTTTTCTAGTAGGAATTCATATACGTCTTGTACTACATAAATGTTATGTGTTTCACAAAAGCTTGGGATTAAAAGTCCCGAAAAATAGCTATACAGTATACCTTTTTTTAAAACCTTATTTAAATTACCATCAAAAAAAGAATTAACAATTTAAACGTATTATTATTTTGTTAAGGTATTTATAAGAAATACTAAAACATTCTATATTTTATTGTAGATTTTAATCTGAACAGTGTATAAAAAATTAAAACAATCAATTAATTTTAACTTTTTAAATTTTCTTACCACTATAAAATTCTAATACAACTTAAAACTTTATTGACATATGTAATATTATAATATTTTGCATTTATAATTATATCAACAACTGTGTTTTAATAATTTATTAAAGGTATTCTTACTTTATATTTTCAAGCTTTCTGCTCAATTTATTAAATTATGAGTAAAATTTTCTAAAAATTCAAAAAATTTTGAAAATGTAAAAAAAAAATAAGTATATAAAATGATTACATGCTTAGAAAACAGCGTTCTTATACATATTTGTTTATTTATGTAAAAGAATAACCTCGTAATACTATAATAATACTAAAAAGTTTCTATTTTTATACTGCAAATGTTTTAAGTAAAATATAAAATATGTATGATATTATTACAAGTTTTAAAAATAAAAAAAAAGAATGTATGTTAAACAATATCTAAAAATTATAATTCACCAAATATGTTCATCCCTCCCAAAATGTTTCCATTTAATTTATCCGAATTTTGGATTTTTAAATTTTTAAATATACTCAAAGATTATATTTTTAAATTTTTGTATTTTTTTGATCTACTTTTCTACTTAAGCAGGCTTTTTTTAAAGTAGTAAAAGATCTTAATTAATTTTGGTTAACAAATTTCTATTCTTCAAAGAAATACCATTTTTTTTTTTTTGCTGTTAATTAGTATAGTAGATCATTTTCTGGAAATTGTAATATATCAAAATTAACATTTGAGCTATTAGTTTTTGAACTAACTTAAAATAGGTTATATAAAACTTAAAAATAGATTTAACAGTGGATCTAGTATGTATTATACTTAGACCATGATTATAAATTAAAAATATTGATACAGTAATGTAGATTAATAAACGGTTCAATTCATCATAGCTTTTTTTCTTAAAAAAATTGAAACCTAATAAAATTATTATGGGACTATTTAAAAACAAAATATTCATAATGTTAGGTATTAAGTTCTCAGTAATCTATCAACTTTAAAGAACCAAACAGCAAAAATATTTATGATTTATATTATATATACATAAAAAACACCCTAACTAAATATTCTTTAATTCCTTATAAAATATCATCAATACAATGAATATTATTTCATCTTAATAATATATTACTTATTGTAAAATTTAACTTAAAAATGTTTATTCAATTGTACAAAAATGGAATATGAAGTAAAATTATGGTGACTGGATGTATAAAAAATATACCTATTTCGATATATATTGATAAATTAATTTTGTAGTAATTGGAATGGATAATATACAAATTTTTTTCTTTGGTTAGACTACGTAAATATAAGGCTTAAAACGAAAACAATTCAAATGTGATTAAAATAGAGTTTGTGTAAGCTCATTCACGTCACCTTTAGTACCAATTTTTAACTGTAAAACAGAGTATTTTCAAAATTAATTAAATTAAAATATCAATTACTTCAAAGTTAAATCAAATCCTAACACAAAATTGTTGTTTATATTTTCACAAACAATAACGTATTTAAAGTAAGATACTAAGATATTAAATAAGAAATATTCAGAAAAACTAGGAGTAAAATAAATTCAATTCAATTCTTTAGATGAAGTCCTAAGACAAAAACTAACCATTACCTATTAGTTTCCCTTAAAAAAAATCTAACTTATTTATGTCATATAAAAAACCAAGTTAAGAAAAATATAACTCATAGTAACTGTATAAAAATAAAAAATTATCGTTATAGCTTAAATATATTATAATCAATAAAAAATAAATAAAAATAATAATTATTATTATATAATCCTAGGTTTTTATAAATGATAATCCTCTTTTGAGACAATTTCTGCATTCATATTTATCAAAAAGTCAATTGTATCTTCCTATTCAAATTTGAAACCGAATGTTGGATTCGTTTTAATCTAAATAAAAAACATAGGCATCAACGTCATCATTATTTCTAAACTGTTCATTATGATAATATAAAGTCGCTATTCATTTTTTAGACTGGATGTCAAACTATCTAGTGCCACAGGTATAGTTAGTTATTAAAATGAACCCATCCTTATTAATGATACACCATGCAGTTTAATATTCGCTAAAACCTACTCGTATAGTGTCTGCACTAATATTTTGTTACAAATCGATTATTACGAGATGTTAAATTACTCTTGGTCATGTCCTTTATCATCACATCTCACTTATAATACGTTACTCTATGTTATTATAAATAATCATTTGGCGCCCACAAACTGACCTATTTTATACATTATAGAAGCTGCTCAAAAAATGTAGTCTATGAATTTAATTGAAAATAGTTCGCTAAATTCGTGCATTATAATACTTCAAGCGGTTAATATTCAAACAATTATTGTGTTTTATACCGTAATGAGTAATGACATATACAGTTTTACGATTAAATGCGTCAGTTGAATTAATCTAACTAAAATATTTTATGTGATTTTTTTTTGATTTGTTTACTACTATCTATTTTTAATGAATTTTTTTCCAATAGTACTACAACTTGAAAAATTATTACAATATTACAATTATAGCTGTAATACATAATAATATTATATATAATTATGTATAGCTAATTAAAAGTAAGGATTTGGTGGTAAAATTTTAAAATTAATGAATGGTAATAAACTGTGTACTCGTAAACTGGAGAATTTGCATGTGATTATGGATAAGAAATATGCAGAAATATTTAATGTCTTAGTAAAAAGCGAATTTAAAATTTTTTATATGGTGTAAATTAGTATACTTATTACATAATTTAAGTCTGAAACAGGTTGAGATTAAATATTATAAATAAATGGAGATGATTTTTAATGTGGGTCTTTGCAAGTTGCTTATACCTACAATTTATTTTTCCTTGAATTATGTATGTTCGGAAACAAACTTTGTTAGTTTCTTTAAACGTTGGTGGAAATGTTTTAAAAACTTATTTAACATAACCTAAGAGTAATTCTAATTTTTTTGAAAGATTTTAAAATGTTTGTATGGCTGACAAGTTGTATAATTTGCATGATGTGCACCGAAAATTAATCGGTAGTAACTACCGTTATAACCCTTTAACCCTAGCACGTGACTTAAAAACAAAAACATTTTTTTTTCTAATAATTCTTATATGTTTTTTTATTATCTACATTACATAACTAATACATAAATATAAAAAATATATTCGATGTGACAAATATTTATTTTATGGGCATGTAAAATCCTAACGATCATAAAAGTAATTTTTTTATGTAGCAACAGCCATATTATAATCAATTAAAACCGTATTAACTTAAACTTGTTAATAATAATATATAACTCTACTTTGTATTGATAAAAAACCATAAGATTAAAATATGTGTATGAACATATGTGTAATTATTACAATTATTATTATATTTCGAATTAAAAAAAGTCAAAGTTAAATAGATATTTTATTATATATTCGTTATCACATTATGTTCGTTTTTATTTTTCTCAGTATTTAAAAATGTATACATGAAAATTATAAAAAAAATGTTTACAATTTTATAAACTCAATTTATTTAAATACAGTTTTGAATTTTTTTTTATAAATATTTTAAGTTATTTCTATTCACCACTTTTTTAGGTAGGTATATTAATATCCAATAACCCAATAGTAATAATGGTCAAAGGAAATAAATACGTACATTCTCTTTCTCAATGGCAATGACATTTTTTATTAAAGTCTTTGACTTATAGTTTTGGATTTATAATAGATTGAATTATTCTTAATGTATATGTCTTGTCATGAAATATAAAATATATCATTGCTAACGTTTTGAACTAATGGTACCTAATATATTTTAATATCAAATATTTCGATTTTAATTAAATACAGCTTTTCAACAATAAAAAATTATAGTAAATATAATATATGACTTATTTACATTTATTGCATTAAAAAATATTTCAATAAATTCTAGTACTAAATAATTATAGTTTAGACATAAAATATAACAATCAAATAAATTTACTATGACACACTAATATATGAAACGTATGCTTACCATATTAAATGACTGTGACAAAAATCCAACGCAGATATAATTTGTCGAAAAAATCTTCTAGCTTCTTTGGGCGTCAGTCTCCCCTTTTTAACTAAGTAATCAAACAGTTCGCCACCGGACACATGTTCCAGTATTAAGTATCTGAAATCGTAAGTATATAACTATTATATAATATTAAAATTAAAACTACTGTTATTAACATATCAGGCTTTTGTTATACTGCAGTCAAAAACATAATCATTTCTGAGAATAAATAACGAAATTTAGTGTATATACATATAAATCGTGTCATTGATACATTATAAGCCATGACGTAATGCTTGGAGTTAAACTGCAAGATTTATTGGCTAAATGTTGACCATAAGTTTAATTTTGCTCATTTAACGTAACATAAATTTATTTTAAATATTACGGCATTCGAAAATTATATCATCAGTTATAAGATTTATTATAAAAAAATATTTTCAACGGCGGTCGGTTATTACTAGGTCATTAAGAATTCTGTTTAAATTTTATCGTGCTTTAATTAAAGGTGTATAAGTGGCATTTAACTAAACTACAATTTAATTTAATGTTACTTAAAATTAACAAAGAACATCGTCAAATGAATGTAGTTAAAAATAAAATAAAAATAATTTAATATTATATTGGAAAAGTATTTAATTAAAAACAAAATATTATGTATGCGATTAATTTCATGTTGAACTGTTGAGTTATATAGCAATATTATTTGATTTTTGAATTTTAAAAGATTACCTAAATTTCCTAAAGGCAATTTTTATTTAATTTTCAGCTCTTGAGAAATAAAATACATTTTGAATTGTATAAAAATAAAGTATCACATTATAAAATCTCCATTATTGTAATTCCACAAAGTACAAACTAATATTTCTGTATATATATATATTAAATGATATCCACTAAAATTGAAATTTGTTGAACATTTTATGTCTTGATTGTTATTATTCTTAAACTACAATTGATTTCTTATTAAATACGGGCATTTCATAAGATTTAGTATAAACTCTAAACTGTTTTTCAACCTTTCGGTATTTTTTTTTTTTGCGCTTGAATCGAGACCATTGAGAGAATCAATAAAATATTACCTCTCCAATGTACCAATATTATATTTTTTTAAATTTAAATTTAAAGAGACGATTAGTACATTTTTTTTTCGTCAAATGAAAATATTTTTTGTTTGTTGTTAATTTTTATATCTAGTCTTAAGAAAGAAGTGACTTACACTTTTATCAATGCAATTATACTGTAATAACAAATCGTTGCACTGTTTTATCTTAAAATAATGAATAACATAATAATTGCCTTATTCATTATAGTTTTTCAATTAAGATCCCTAAATGCAAATTTTAGATGTTTAGGAGTTATTAAATGCTGAGTTTTCTAAATCTGAATGGATAGTTTAATTTGCGATTTACGTTAATATGTGATGTTGGATTAGCCGAAAGGTTTTTGACTGAAATATTTGGATTTTTCAGCAGAACTCCATTTTTGGATACCTTATAAATATATGGGCTTGGAAAGAGGTTTGTAAGTACTCGTATTTAGTTTGGAATGCATGTTTTCTGTTATTTATAGTAATTCTGTCTTCGTGTATAACTATTTGTAGAGACTAGATTTATCGAATATTATTTCTAGATACACATAGACATTAAGTTTTTTTGTGGATTTGTTTATAAATAAAACTTGTAATTTGACAATTTATACTTCTTAATGAAAATGTTGTGTCAGAGATTATATTATTCGGCTAGCTCGCGTTATTTTGCCTGTAGATTTTTTATAGCAATTAAAATTATTATTGGATATTTTTACCTAGTATTTGAATCATTGTAAATGGAACATCGTTTACCTATGTTTTATTTTTTTTAAACTACTTTAATAAAATTCTGTTGCTCATTAAATATTTAATAATGCAATCGTTAACAAACACCTATAACTTTATAAACCATCATGATTTTGGTGGATAAATAAATTATAAAAGTTACAAAGATATCATATGGGCATCTAATACCTATAATAGTAGGTACCTACATAACAAATTGTACCGCACCTACGTGCGTTTTACTTAACAATAATGTTGAAATTGTATACTTATGTTTACTTTTTTCATATACCTTATATTTGCGTTATTTTATTCATCGGACAAATATTAATGTACATTGGTTTCGGTTTTCAAACGATATTGAATGTCATTATTTACTTTATCAATAAACTGCATTAGTTCCAAAATCAAAAACCATTAAAATGAACAGCTGTATGTATATACAACCTATCACATTTGTTTTCAAATACTTTGTACTTAATAGTAATTGTATTTTTAAATAATTAATTAATATTGACGCATATACATATAAACAGACATGACGAAAATAAATGTAAAATCGTGTTTATTCATTGGACCAAATTTAATAAATTTGTTTTTGTTTTTACATTTAAAAACTTCATATTTCAAAATAGTATTATTTTAGTAGAAATTTCATTGAAAACTCATCGTCCTTATTAAAGTATGATAGATCTCCAGATTTCTATACATTAAGAAAGACAATAGTGTATGATAATTATAATATTAAAATTTCAATTAAAATATATAATTATTTTGTTAAATGAGAAAGTTTATCTATATTCTATAGTTTAATAATAAAAAATAGTAAGTTTTAAATGTATTTAAAATTATATAAAAAATGAGTTGAAATATTTTAATTATTATTTAATAATACGAGTATATAAATATTGAATATTTGTAATTATGGAAATAAAAATATTATCATCATAAATTAATTCTTATTTCGCCGTTAAGTCCTTGACAATAACAATATGCAAAACACTACTGTGGCATTAACATTATGGTTTTCAGTGAGAAGATAAGTTCCATTATTTTATAGTAGAATTTTGTATGCGATTTCTCAGTAATAATATAATAAGATATTTTAACTCGGATTGGAAGTCAAATGAGTATTATAATTCTTGTATTTTATTTATTGCTAAAACCTTGATATTGATTTTATTTGTATTTATTTTTCCAGCTATTCAAATTATAAACATTTATAATAACTTTTGTTAAAAAGTATCTGAGATTGAATCTCTTTCAGGTATAATAAATTTTAATAACAATGTTAAAAGCAGCATTCCAAATTTAAGCCTTAAAACAATAGGTTAAGGCTTTAAATACAGAATAAAATAGAGTAACTTAATCATATAGTACTATTTATATTGTTGCTGTTAGATATTGCTTATAAAATACCACAAAAATAAAAAAATAAATAAAAAACGAGATACTCGTTTTTTACCATAGAACATCGTATAATGATGATGTATTTGGTACGTCAATGATTAAGGGTTATGATAAGAATTTCACATTGAATTTTCTGGTTTTATAACGCTATTTTGTATACAGTTATATCAATCATTTTGAATAAATAAATAAATATGTATATTGTATATATATATATATATATATGAATAACTATAACTGTATAAGTATTTATTAATATTATTTACGTAGTGTTCAGAATAGGATATCATATTACTAGAGTTCATATTTCTTCCCTCAAATAATATATATTGGAGATAAGATAACTTATTCAAAGCAAATAAATATAATAGTACTATTTATATTATATAATAACTATAAAATATAGGATTAACTTTAATCGAACACGAATGAAATTAAATTCATGTAAACGATTAAAATATTTTAACCACTCGACTCACAAGTATCGTTTGTTTTCGTAGACGTCAGACAAGCCCAACACATGCGGGTGATCAATGAGTTTCATTATTGCAATCTCTCTTTCCACCTGAAACCAAATAAAAACAATTAATAATATTTCAATATTTAACTTCAAAAAAAATTGATGTGTACACTTAAAATTGTCACAAAATATTTAATACTCAAAATTTAAATAAAGTATTCCTCATAATTTGTTTAGTTATAAATTTAAAAATAAAACACGTAAATTAATAATCACAATATTTTATTATAAGCAATTTAAGTTAAAATTTTGACAAAATTCGTAAAATCTTGAACGTTTTTAAACTATTTTACAGTTAGAAATTTATAAAAAAAAATTTTTTTTGTTAACTCAAATTTTAAATTTTAATTCAAACTTTCTCAATAGTATTTTACTCATTATATATATACAAAAAAATACTGATAAGTTACATTAATTATTTATGAGAATTTTAAGTTAAATGTTTACGACATTAAATATTCATTTATATGATAATCATTTCTCTTCAAACTACTTTTCATATTTTGTTGTAATTCATAAATGTATGACTGTAGATACTTGCATTTTTTAAAAAAATAAATTTTAATATGATTATTTTCTATACATGATGAAATATTTTGAATACATTGACACTATATTTTGAATTGAGAAATTTTCAATTATCTTTAATTTTTTTCGATTATTGCCGAAAAAATATTTTTTTTAGATACAATTTTCTTAGATAAATAAACATAAAAATTTAATATGATATGTTTATAAATTATTATACCTGATTTGACTATTTGAGGTACATACGCACAATTTTTTTTAATAGGCATTTGAAGTTCTATTTTATAATATAATTTAAAAGAATTAGACATCGGGGCTTTTTATAATAACTTTAAATACTTTTTCTAGAATATTTTAATAATTGTACTTTATTTTAATTGATAAGTTTAGAACCTTATAAATCGATACAACATTTAAACTCTAATAATAAGCGATAAATATACCAAATTATCAACAACCATTATAGTTTTATAGACAAAATAATTAGGTTAGCGTTACTATAGATCAACTAATAAACGATAGAACAGTATCTATTTCTGAGATGGTAATAAAAAGCCTTCCCAGATTCAGCACACATATAGCCCACTCATTGTATCCACCCTAGAAAAAAGTGCATTAAAGTTAAACTAACAAAAATATCAATATTTAAGCTATAATATTATGTAAAATGTGTTATAATTTAGGTATATACCTAAATAGTTAAATAGCTACATAGATGTAGTATCATTATAATGTGTATTAGCATCTGTTGTAATATAATTATAAGACGGGTCAAGTCATTTAAAATAAAGTAGTTAAGTCCGAATAAATATAAAAGCTACCCCTCAAATTCACTTAAGTCTAGAGTTGTTTTTCTTATTTTATAGGAAATGCTTATCACAATAATTATTCTCAATATATCAGTTGATCATGTAATCACTATCATGTTCCTAGAGTGTATATTGACGGAAATCATTTTTTGAACTCGTCTATCTCACGACTTTCGATATTTTCTTTTTAATAGATCATTTGCAAGGATAAACGTATTGCAGAGCCACATTAACAGTCGGGAATAAAAATGAAATACACCCCGTTCTCATTGCTAAGGTGTAACTTATAAAAATAATTTCAATATTGTATAATATATTATACGCTTAAAAATATAGATTAGTACTTCTAGAACTTAGTACCTACTTCTCGGTTGTATTTCATATTTGCACATTATTTACAAGCACTTCTACAAAAAAAAACATTAATTTAAGAACGAAAAAAAATCATTATTTACATCCAACATAATTAAATACACCTAATATAAGTCCAAGGATGTATTCTCGGTGTTTTCGCCATAAATTCTGCGTTAATCGACATACACGTGCATACATATTTTATACATAGAACCAACCGCATTTCTGAACGTCTTCTTGATCGAAAAATAATACTGTTTTATACATTCGATCGGGTAAACCGGGAATCGTATTATCTAACAGTTGCTGTCTGTGTCGTATTCATAAATATATCACGGTAAATCGAAAAGAAAAAGAGCTACCCTTTGAACAAACTCTCGATATACGATGCACGCGCACGAAATGCTCGTGTGTGTGGGCAGGTGGGCGGGTGGGCGAGTGTGTAAAGCGAGTATGTTATTATTACGTGTAGTAACACCATGCATGTGTGCAAATAATTATAAACTATGTTCTCGAAATTATACGTCGGAGCTCGTGCTTTGTAAAACAATCAAAGTAACTATGTTGCCGCCGCCGCTGGTTGACAAAACGTCAATGAGCTTTTCGCGGTTACCATAATAATACCGATTAATTAACTAATAGACATAATATTGTAATACTGCTTTTCTGAGAAAACTTTCCGATGGTAAGCCAACCTTCCAAGAATAATATCGCCAGCATTTCATGTTCATCGAGCACGCGAACAATGCAAATGAAATTGACATTCGTACACGGCGTGCACGTATATTATTATTATTATTATATCAGACGTTTCTATCATCGTCGTTGTTACTATTATTATATGATTTTCTTTGCGGATGTTAACCGAGTTATTAAATATTAATGACAATAATAACACTACGAACACGCGAAACGACATTTCGGCGTTTTAACGGCGGCGCACAACATCGACACATAAAACATTTGGGGGTGCAGCAACCACCGCTGCTGTTTTTCGGATTTGTTTTCGACTCGGCAAATTTAATAATAAAAGTGTACGCCCGCTTAATTGCGAGGTCACGAAAAATAAATCATGATAATTATAATTGCTGCGATTTACCATAGAAATTGTGTTTTAAGTAAACATAATTAAAATAATTTCTGCTCTAGATATGATTATATAAGTGCCGCAGCCACTTTTAAATATTATTTCTCGGCATTCGTTTCAAAAAGAATAGTAATAATAGTTTAACCCTGTAGGAGCGTAATATATTATCAAAGATTGCTTGACGAAAGGTTAAACTTACTATTTATCTAACGTGTTTCGTTCCCAGTTTAAATATTAATTCTCCTAGGGGAAAAAATAGTCGGGCTCGCTGTATGTGTGAAAAACGAGTAAAGAACGTCAGATACCTGAAAGTGAGAAACGATTCAAACTTAATAACAAAACAGATTTAAAATAGGTAAAAACATACATTAAAAAAAAAAAAAACAAAAAAAAACATGGAACTAGCTCAGCTCCATGTTTAGCATATATTTCAAGTGTAATTCGTCATCACATAAGCTTGCGTACGTGATGGTTAGTGTGAGCAGCTGCTCCTGCCTTCTACCCCACACGGGCTGAATTTAATAAATTTAATAAACTGATATTATTAAATTTATTTAAGCAGTCATTAGTTAGGCGATTGTATTCGAGAGTTAGTGACTGAAATAAATACGATTACAATTTACCTCGAATCTGTGATATGGACTAAAAGATCCACGTCTTTATCATTACCTAATTACTCGTATTTTTACCAACGTTACTGAGAGTGGATAATTGAGTTATTCTGTCGATAAGCCATTATTCAGTGGTATACGTCTTATTGTTGTCGCCGGGACAGCACGTGCAATTCCGAGCCGTTTGCTGCCACGACTCGCGGTGTGCTGAGGATAAAAAGAGTTACTCTAAGCAGTATAATATATACAATTATAGAAATACAATGTAATAAAAAAAACATATATTTCACCACAATGATTAATATAAGAATTGATTAAATAAAAAAAGGGCGCCCAAAACAAGTTACTGAAAATATCGTAACATATATATACATATAAAATAAAAATTGGAGAGAGTATATAATCAGGTTCACGTAGCGTGATACAGAATAATAATAAAATATAAGAAATATAAACAACCAAAAGGACGACCTGGTAACTTCTGCACTTCCCTCCGGATATGAAAAGATGATTGTCAGTCCACTGACGGATGATACTGGTCCAAAAACGATGGAATCCGCACGTATATAGTACGACCAAAATAACCACCAAGGTTTATAGCGGCGGCATACGGCGACACGCACAAAATTATATAAAAAAAACAATGTGGAGGAACAACCAACTAGGTTGCCTTCCAAAAAAAAAGTTTTACGTCGCAACACGCGTGAGGGCGACGGGCAACACACCCAGATATGTACCGTCCGGTGGTTGCAAAAAGAAATTGACCACGTATATTATATTAAAAAGGTCGACGGGCAAAACCAGCCGGATCCATATCTGTCTCGCGACGATTATATCGCACATGAAATAATTATGAGACGATAGCGGAGTTTTGTGGCGGCGGGAGGGAAGATGTACGTTTTTCTGAACCGGCGGGCAATTAAAAAGATACCGAGTTCGAACACTTATTATAATTTAAAATGTTCAATCAGTGATAACTGATAAAAATTTTACAAATAAAATAAACGGCTGTGGCAATACCCGCGGTTACGATATAATAAGATAAGCTTAAATAAAAATATTAATACCGGTGTGTGGCAACTGACAAACTTGTCTACAATGTACTTGTTTAAAGTTTTAGTTTTATGTTAACTTAAATAACTTATACCTACGAGACACGAGTATATGTTTAAGTCTTTGTTACTTTTTATTACATTAAAACTGATTCGTGCTAAATGTTTAGGTATAATTATCAAAATAAAAATTTTAGAATTTGTATTTGCATTAGAAATACTTATTCCCTGTATAATGTTCAATATTAAAAGTGTATTTTTATAAACATCAGATATTCATTTATTAACTACAATACAATTAATTGAGCCATTAAAGAAATCTTGAGAAGTCACTTGAAACTAAATGAGAAATATCGAATCTTTGTTTGGTAATATTTATAAAAATTTAAAAATTATGTAAAGATAATCAAATTGTGATTTCATCAGTAAAGAAAAGTTTTAAGTACAGTTAATAGTTATTCTAATACACAATATTTCATAAGAAATGAGGATATGAAATGAGGTATATAATACAACAATAGAACATATTATGATTTAATGGTATTAATATTAGGTTTAGCCAAGAAACTTTGGATGTCATAATAAGCATTGCCAATTTATTAGAATTACATTTTGATGATATGAACAAAAACTTTTAATCTGGAAACTAAAATTTTAATAGTGAATTAAATCTTTTTCATCACAAATAATTTACTTAAAAGTGATAAAAAAAAAAAAAAAAAAAAAATGTGTACATAAATAAACTGGTTAATAGAAACTATCTTCAATAATATATTAAAAATATTAAAAACATTCGTTAGTCATTATTGTTCCAGTTACTATTTGTTAATGTGAACGAACGTTAAAAAAATTGAATTTAATCAAAAGAAACTTATGTAGTATAAAGCAATAAGACAGACTAGATGACTACTAGCAATGATCGTTAAATAAAAGTTAGCTTATGATATAAATATTGATGATGTTATTCAACGATTTAATGTAAGTAACCTCATTTTTTCACCTCTTTTTCTTGAAAATGTTTTAGTTGGTAATTACATTTTCGGTATTGATAATATTGACAAAACAATTTTCACCTCATTCCCCCTGTCATTTTTTAATCGCACACAGCACACTTATATGGTCATTTATAAGTAGTTTACAGTAATTAATATAAAATTCATTTGAATTTTATAATAAATCGTTATAGGCTTCAAAAACTTATAGTAAAATTAGGTAACCGCTCTGATATACAGTAGGTGTTGGGTGTATAAATTTGTGATTGAGTAACTCTAACATACGTGTTTAATTTTAATTCAAATTCAATGATAAATTGTTTCATATAAAAATAAAAAACTACTTAAAGAGAATATACGGTCTGTCAGTATAATAACTAAAATATATATAATCAAAATATATTATCCGTTACATTATACGACGTGGCCCAGAGAATAAATGAAACGCGAAATTGGCAATCCACCTGCTGCAGATAGAAATAATTAATTTTTTTTCTTACCTGTTTAGTACACGCAATGTTACAAGGAATAAATGAATACGTGGTTATTATTTTAATATTATTAATGGTGAGTCCCTAGTCACCACCCTAAAATAACTGGTTCAATCTATATATAATTATCTAACCCCCTCCCCCCTTGAATCGTTAAAATCGATTGAGTATTTTTTTATTATTTAAACCTTCACCATATACTTTGAATCTAGTATTATATGTTATAGTATAGCTGTGATTATAATATTACATTTATATGAAAGCTATAAACTAAATGAAAAATTTATTACGGTACAAAAATTATTTTCTATCCTACTTAATATGTATTATCACTTATCAGTAATCAATGACAACACTAAGCAAAATATCAAAATATTAGATTTTCGTGAGCCGATAAAAAATGCACGTGTGAGCCAACTGTTAAGAGTTAAAATACGAAACTAAAATCCTCCACAATAGTTTCAAAGAATCTGTTTAAATAACTTATTGAAAATGCTTTAGTAGTTTTTGAGTTAATAACAAAAAAAGAAAGAAAGAAAAGAGTATTTATATATATTTTTTATATATTTATTGTTAGTATATAAATAGTAATTTATTTTACTACTAGTAATATGGTAGTAGGTTAAGTTAATTATCCCTAAAAGCATTGCATTTAATGTTTCATTAATATTTAATAATTATAACAGACAATAGTACCTATATATCTATATAAATTATTATTGTTATTTACAACATAATAACTAAAATAATTTTTTTTTTTTAATAATAACAACTTTCTTCTAAATTTGAATAGTTAAAAATAATTTATGTTCTTATTTTTAGATTTTTTAGTTTTATTATGAAATACTAATGAAGAATCTTATATTAAATTTCAAATCTTATCTATAAATTTTCAGTAATGAAATAATTTTTCTCTGTTGTGAAAATTTAGTGAAAATTCAATAAAATATGAAAATTGATTTAGTTGAAAATTAGTATTACGTACATATTTCCTTTTTTTCTAAATTTAGTATTATAACTCAAATTACTAACTAGATTTAATTTGTTACATAAAAACATCCTCAATGAAAATCGAAGCATTTTTAAAGTTCCAAAAGGTAATAAACACTCAAAATCAATAAAAATTTAATAATAGACTTTACACATTTTTTTTAATTGCTGTAAGAAAAACTTACAAATAACTTGACTTGATAATATACTTTCAAGTTTTTGATTATTTCTTTTTTTTTAGTAAATCACTAATTTAGTAAAAAATAATTTTTAAATAATTTTGTAGTAAACGAAGAAAATATTTTAATAGTTTCATATTAAATAAAAGAAGATAGTGATGCTTCAAAACAGATTAATTAACAGCTAGCAAACAAGCGTGTGTAACTATATTCTGTTAAATAATTTCATAAAACTAGTTTTATATCGCATATTTGTATCATAAATTCTTAAAAAATCTAAGTATTTACATAAATGATAGACAAGAGGTATAATGACTAATGAGTATATATACTTAGAAAATATGTGCCGAATTTTTAAGTGCTTGGTTAATATGATAATACAGAACGTAGGATTGGTATTGAATAAATATAGAATATTATAATAAAATTTGATAAAATGATTAAGACATTATCATTTTCAACTTTTCAAGTTTATGGTGATAGTCGTGATCAAATAAATCCACTCAATTTCGTAATTTTATTTGTGTAAAATGTTTGACGTATTATATAATGTTCAATGAAACAATATCTATTCTATAACTTATATAAACACGTATATAATGAACTACATACTACATAGCTACGACTTAAATTTAACGGAAAAATAAATAATTAAATTATGGTTCGGATTTTTATATTTGAATTTTGGTATGTGTTTTTTTTTTTTTTTGTTATTATCAAATTGTAGAAAAATTATAACAATTTTAAAATGTATCTATCATGCTTACAATAATAGTTTATTATCGTTTCTCATATAATTATAACAACTAATATATAAACTACTAAAAGCTGTGGTTTGAGAGGCTTAGAATGAAAAATTATAAGTTCAAAAACGATAGCTCTACTGTAATGCAAATCTAAATATTTTTGTATCCATCGGAATTTTGAAAAACATTTTAGATACCTAGGTAATCTAACCTATATCAATGACAGCTATCATAATATAGTCCATATGTTGTTTTAATATTACTTTGAAATAATTTTTAAAAAATGTAATGGCTATAATATTTTACACTACTCTAGTTGTTTATGCACGACATTGCCCATAATAAATTAAATGCTTGTGGATTTACCGTTTTTTAAAATCCGTTAAATGTGAGTTTTGCATATTTTAAATACATTTATTTGGGTAGTTTTGACCAAATTTTAAATATAGGTCTACAATTATACACAATAGTAATAACCATTTTATTTTCTGTAATTAAAGGTTACCCTATACAAACAAAAATATATTCGTTTTTTATGAGCTAGTAAATCTTTGTGTAAGCCCATCTTTAAAATAAAAAATATAAAAATTAGTTTTTAAGTTCATATGCCATATACTTACGTTTATTAGGTAATTATATATCTAGTAATCGCTAAAATTAATATATTCAAAAAAATGTCAAGTCTTTGCGTTTTGCAGATGCATATTCATTTTTATATTATAAGTAAAAAATTTATTTTGTTAATTTTCTTTAAAAATTAAAAGTACTGGATAATTTTTACTTTTACCCTTTAGAACACCAACTATAAATTCGATTTTATACAAGTAACCACCCTCGAAATAGACTAAAAATATTTTTTTCTACTTCAATAGTTTAAATTTATATTTATTGAAAATACTATGCCACTATATTATATAATAAAGAAAATCAAATATATTTACAAATTCTAATTTATGAAAAAATAAGTTTTTACTAGTGGAATAATATACTGAAATATATAATATAACCAAACAAAAAGTGTAATATAATTTTAGAAAAAATACGACAAACAATTTTTTTTTTTTTTTTTTTTAATATATTTGACTTTATTATGAAAAATTACAATCTATACATCGAGTACAATAAGTAATATAAATATTTTACAGATAGTTCACAGGTTAAATTATATACATGAAGGGGAAATCACACATTTGCGTAAAAAATATATCTTAAATAATAGGGAATGGACGTTTCGGCGAAATGTCAATTCGACGATGTCCGTTTCGGAGATACGTCAAGGTACTTTTCGGTGCGTAATCAATTCGGCTATATACCTACTCGTAGCGATGAACTTATATATCTATAATATACAGCTTTGTTTCACTGTGTAAAGAGTGATATAGAAATATTATCTATATATTCTATACTACTATATACATAATATTTGTTTTATACTACTATAAATTATTGTTATTATTATTACACAACAAAATGGTTACGATAGTTGATAATTTATGGTTGATCTGGCGATAGACCTGTCAGATAATTTTATAATGTTTAGCCTATTACCGGGATCGATGAGTTTTTATATTATTATTATTTACGTACGATTTGTATGTGCTATTAAGAGAAGTTCTTGATGGTCACATCACATTTATATATATATACCTAATATCGATCGATAGTTAAATATTATACTTTTATTATTATTATTATTATTATTTATAAACCGGTGTTTGGTATTATTTATATTATAATTCACGGGTCACTCTATTTATTGAATCTTGTGTGAATATACTTATATACAATGTTTGTATTTTTTGACCGTTATACGATGTGAGTTTTCGAGTCAATTGCTAGCTAAAAGCTCGACCGCGCATACATTAACTATAAATAATTAGAATTATTTTGATTTAAATTATTATTTATGAATTAAAATGAATATGGTATATTTTTTTATTATGAAATACAATTTTAAATTATATTAGAATTTGTTTTTACTATTAATTTTCGCCAAAATGGTCTTGCGCCGAAACGGACATCGTCGAATTGAAAAATAATATTTTGAAGTACTCATATTGGTAGTAAAGAAGTAAAATTATTATATAATACATGGCTAATCGTTATTAAATATAAAATATTATTTTTTAAGTTTATTGAAAAATGGAAATCCTAAAAATGTATACATAAATACATTTATAGTCAAATACAAGTACTTATTATATTGTGTTCTTTTAGTCACATGAATGAGTAAAAAATTTGAACATAATTGTTAATTTTGCAGCACTATAGATAGTATCACAACTATAATATTTTAAGATAGAGTTATCTTAATGATATTTGAAACATAAATAATTTATAATATAAATTTTTGCATTTTTATTTTTCTATTAGATATATATATATATATACGTAGGCTGTCCGATAAATAAGGTACAAAGTTATTTTTGGCGTAAACAATAGACGATATCGGCTTGAAATTTCCAGCATTGATAATATATATAACAAACAACGTATTCTATGCATCATGACTATTTTACTTTAGTGTTCCGTCGAATACGTAAGTTTAAACATGGAAAACCAATATTTAAGTTTCACAAAAGAAGAAGTTCGCGCCGTCATTCGGTTTTTTAATTTTCAAAATGTTTCTCCGACTAAAATTTATAGAAAATTAACCGAAGTTTATGGCCCGCACGTAATGTCTCGAAAAAGTGTATCGGTTTGGTGTACAAAATTTAATTCAGGTCGAGAAAGTGTTGAAGATGAAGCAAGATATGGTCGACCAATAAGCACGTCCACCGCCAAAACCATTGAGGCGGTCGAAAGATTGTTACGATCGGATAGACGACTTAAAATTAGGGAAATGGCTACACAACTTGATCTACCAAAGACCACTGTACATGAAATTGTCCATGAGAAATTAAATTTTCGTAAGGTTTGTTCACGTTGGGTTCCGAAAATGCTTACACCAGACCCCACATTCAGCGGGAAAGACTAAAGCTTAGCTGAAAAAGTACAAGTGGGAATTATTGCAACATCCACCATATAGTCCTGATCTGGCACCTTCAGTTTTTTTTTTGTTCGGTCCATTAAAAAAAACACTTAGGAGGAACTCATTTTCAAAATGAAGAGGAGGTAATGAACTCAGTTACAGAGTACTTCGATGAAAAATGTGCTGCATATTTCCGAGATAGCATTTTTAAATTATTCCATCGTTGGGAAAAATGCATCAATTTAAATGGTGACTATATAGAAAAATAGCAAAATATGTCTAATTTATTGTGTAGAAGTTTTAAAGTAATAAATTCATTTTTCATTATTCGGTATATGTTTGTACCTTATTTATCGGACAGCCTACGTACTTTAATCGATTTATTTGTTTCTTGTCAAAAATAATGACAACAACACTGAGCAAGGTTTATACTATTCATATGAAAAATAAAAAATAAATAAATACATTTTATAAATCTATTCAATATAATGGTCTGTGCTTTCCATTGATTTCAACGTAATATTGCAACTGTGATTTTTAAATGTTCATTTATAACACCACACCTTTCGCTAACTCAATGAATATACGTCTTGTATACTATAGAATAAGTTATTTCCGGTCAATCGACAATAATTGTACATGTTGGTTTATCAGTAGTCGAAACAAGGACGTAGCTCTTGCGAAATAAATAATCATCAATAACTAATTGATGGAAATAAGATGTTCTATTTGATCATTAAAGATACTATTCACGAGAGGTAGCTTTAGTTAGAAAAGCGAATGATAGGATAGAAAAGCTTTTAATAGAATTAGTAACCGATTATTATAATATTGTTTATAGAATCAACGAATGGTAAAAGTTAAAGGGTTAATTCCTTCGGAATCTCATAAAATATTTATTTGTTTTTACAATGACGTTTCTTTATACCTCGCTTTTCTCTATTCTGTTCTTAAAGTCTCAGTTAATCACATCAGTTAATATAAATTATTTCACTTAGTTAGTAGGTAGGTATTTTATCGACAAGGGATTTTTTTTTTCATCCTTCTCAGTTGCTGCCCTGAGGGGCTGAAAATAATTGTTAGCAAGTGCTGTTTTAATCAAGTTCTGCTCAAATTAGTTTTCTGAACGTATTATTTTAAATCGATTCCCGATCTTTGATAAATATAAAAACACAACTAATACGAGTACCAAAAAGAGCGAAAAAAAAATATTGATTATCCGCTGTTTCTATATTATCCTATTCCCCTAATATTTCCCTAAAATTCAAACGATCAGTCAATACTACACTTTAATTGATTTAAATTTTAACAAAACTCGAGTGTAAATCGTATTTGAAAATAATATAATCATTTAATTTATGTGTTAAAGGAATCAACTTACTTTTCATAATATAAACACAAATTACAAATCTATAGCGAGAAAAATATCTTGAATTTATATTCTACAGAAATACGTTAAAGTACATAACTTGGATATTATATGTTATATTTCAATAATTTGTTCATTTAATATATTATATTATATTATGCAATGGAAATGAAATTGTGTCGCAAGCTGTTTGATAATAACATGCGAATTAAAATTAAATTGTTTTGAGCTTATGAACAAATCAAACAATGCAATGAGGAAACCTATATTATATTATAATATAATGCTCACATTTTGTGCACGATGATGCAAAGTCATTTAAATTATCATATTCGTGCTTTAGATACTCGTATACATAGGTAATAGGTGTATAATGTATATATTATATACAACTTTATGATAACCAGTTGATATTCCACAGGGAAAAAAACCCAGGAAAGGTTATATTCAATTCTCCATAGACTGTTATAAATGCGTAGGATATTAAATAAGTATCTATTATGAATTAAGGGAAAATATATGTTGAATAGGTAGTTGACTTTAATCGGTGGCGTGCTTAGAATTTTAGTGCGGTGGGCCTAGCTCACGGGAGCTCCTCATAGGTACTCTGTGTACCGTCAACCAACTATAAGTATTATTAATATCGTTTTAATGGCATTTTAATTCATTAATTTTATTTTTTGATATCTCCATAACTGGACATTGCAAAAATTCACTTGTAAAATATAATTATTTCTCGAAACGATTTTTGTTTGTTTTTTTTTTTGTAATTCAAAAACAAATGACGGTGGATAAACTTTTATATAATCATTTTCTATATACCTGGTAAAATTTTCATAATAGTTTGATTTTTTTTTTTTTGCACTATTTATAGGCATTAGAAAGATTTGATTTTTTTCTTTTTTAGTTATTTTTTTTATAAATATCCGTAAAAAATCATTCACCGAGTTTAGTTTTCATGCGATTTTTTTTCATATGCATAAACATTGTTAAAAAACCATAAATATTTATAAACTATAGTAACTACAAGTAATTTTTTGTGAAACAAATTATAAAGTCTTAATTTTTTTTTTTTTTTTTTAATAATGCAATACAATATTTCGCGTTATGTTTTTACTTCATAAATGTGTTAATAATAATTTGAATTCATTTTTTTATTTTTCAGCATTCGAATTTGGACGAAATTGCGTATATTTAAACGATAATTAACAATGTTAATTTTTTTCCTTGTAATAATTTAAAAACATAATCAGAAATTTAAGATTATTACTTATATTATGAATACTACTTTATGCATTGAAATTTTCAAAATATGTAAATACATTTTAAGATATTACCTGTTTATACTATGAACATATTCACACTATTTTACGGTAATGTGGTATTAACTAAAAAGTTATCAATAATTAATAATAATATAATAATATGGTATAACTTATATTTATTATTATTTTAATGATTAAATATTATTAATATAATATATGCAATGTTTCCGATAAAAAGTAAATAAACCTTTACTGTATAAAATAGATTAATTTAAAACAGCAGTATCATAAAACATTTCATGAAATGTACTTAGCGATTGCTATGTAAAAAGTCAGACCATCTTCGCTCAGAATCATGTGTTCCTTACAATTGAATTCAAATTGAAAACATCCATCACAGTTATTCATTGATCTATCGATATTTAATATAGAACTGAACGGTACTCACTTACCTATTTTTTTTTCAAATAATAATATTTAAATAAAAAAAAATATCGAGAAAAAATTGTATATCAACTGATCACCTTTTTTCCCACCCCTGCCTCGTAAAGTCTATCCATGATTATTATATTATTTCCATTAGCCAACTCAAGCGCCTAACAACTTACTTGATCGTCCCAGTGAATATGAAAGGTTTTATTTACAAAATTAAATTTATAATGAAATTTGAACTACAGGAAATATCAAGAGATGCAAAGAGCTAATATACATAAATGATTTATAATTTTTAATTTATTATTTAGTGTAAAAATTGTATAATTAAAATATAATATTTACCACTGGTCGTGATTAAATTTTGCTATTTCGTACGCTGTTTGTTCTATATTATTTAACTAATACACGCTGTATGTAATATAAACATGAAGGGTTAAGTTCAAAAAAAATTACATTGCCTTGAACCTAAGAACACTAAATTAATTTTTAAAAATATTTTCATAATATTATGTGGATGTAATTTTGATAAACCATTACAATCAATTTATTGATTGGTTTAATTTTAAACTAAGACATGTAAAATACATAATAATTGACTGTAAAGGTAAGTAAGGTACTATATAGTACCTACCTTTTATTATTTTAGGCTTCCATTTTGTATTTGTAAATTCGTTTTATTAGTTGCTAAAAATATTAATATTAATATTTACTATAACAGAGTTACAGTTTTACGTATTTTACAACGTTTAAAATATTAATAAGTAACTGTGGAGTGTGAACAATTACACATTACACCTAAGTTGAATCGAAATCCTTTTTACTTAGAGTTTTTAATTGTCAGTTATTTTTTTTTTTTTTTTTTTACATAAATCGATATTTTTCTCATAGTTGTCATTGTTTAGCAAAATTTATTTTTTATTTCGTTTTGACAAAATAACTAGCAACGTATTTACTGTAATGAATCACTTTTTGTGTTCCTAGAAATATGTTTATTAATAAAAGAGAACATATTTGTTTTTTCACTCCTTGGAAATTGAACGATTCGTATTATAAGTGAAACATTGGCAAGGTAACTGATTTTAAGAAATATTTTATGGTCACAAGTCAATCAAAAATAAAAATAACAGCGAATGATTCGGGAAATTTGTTATAGTTTAACTATAATAATTTTAGAAGATTTGATGTGAACAATTTTTTCTACGAAAACCTACTTAAAATATTAAACAAATAACAGTAAAATGATAAGAAATCTGAAAATATTCTTAAATTTACTATTACGCAGAAAATGTTCAAACTTTTCTTAAAAGTCCATTACTTATGTCACTATCAACCAAACCAATTACACTACAAGAATTTAAATCATATATGTATTACAAGACTACACAACAAATTTCTAAGGTATGATCAAATTAATAACAAAATAGTAAATACTCAAAAACTAACGAACAAAATTATTCTTCCTCTGACTCATATATACAGCACTATGCTCAAATTATCATATATTCCTCTAATATGGAAATTCTCAAAAATAATAGTAATTCCCAAACCAGAAAAACTAAAGCATTTAGTAACTTCAAACCACGCGATAAGTCTACTACCGACGTTAGGGAAATTTTTTGAAAGATTACTTCTCAAAAGAATAACCCCTATTATCTGAGAAAAAATATCATTCCTAGTAATCAATTTGGATTCCGATCAAATTACTCGACAATCCGCCAAATACATAGAATCACAGACAAAATATCAGCATCACTCGAAAAAAAAGAGCTTTGTCCAGTTGTATTCTTAGATATCGTGAAAGCATTTGATCGTGTTTGACACGACGGTATATTGTTTAAATTAAAATAATTTCTACTTGCTCAATATAACCTAATACTAAAATCTTATCTCGAAGACCGATATTTCACTATTAAACATAATAATTCTTACTTCTCTTATTATAAAATCAATGGGGGACTACCCCAAGAAAGCGACCTATTACCTATACTATATGAGTACAATATTTATACATCAGATATCCCCAAAATAAACTTCACAATTCTAGCGACATATGCAGACGATACCGTTATACTAGCATCAAACAAAGACCCAAACACAAATACAATACCACTTAAATGGCACCACAACTGGACCAAAGATTGGGAAATCAAATTAAATGAAAATTAATCAGCTCAAATAAATTTTTCTCTAGGTAAAAATAAATGGTTACAACTATCACTCAAAAATTTACAAATTCTTATTAAAAATGTTACCAAATACCAAGAAGTTCACCTTGACAAATGACTTACTTGGGCCCAACACACCAAGCTTAAAAGAAAACAATCTAACACACGCCTACATCTCCTTCGTCTATTACTGTCTTCTTTAATGAGTTTAAAAAATAAAATATTAATTTACAGGACAATTATTACCTCTTTTTGGTCGTATGGTATCCAAATCTAAGACCAAGTCAAAACATCTAGTATAAGACCTTTAAAAGTCTTACAATCGATATATCTTAGATAAATAACTATGGTATATGACAAGGGTGATGAACTTACGGCACGCGTGCCAGAGGTTGCACGTTAGTAAAATTTCAATGGCAAGTGAAAAATTAAAATTAAAAAAATTATGCTATTTATAAAATGTTGGTTATACGAAATTCAAAGAAACAAATTATGTTTAAAAATTATAATATTCTTTTGTAAAATGTTTTATATTACTATATTATTACTACATTTATTGAGTAAATATTTTTATCCTTAGAAAATATAATTTCCTTTGGGCACGTAAAAATTTTCAAAACCTTGATTTGGAAAATTTGACACTTGTCTCAAAAAAGGTTTTTCACCTCTGGTATATGACTAACGACGCATACATAAGGATCTACAAATCTCAACAGTCATTGAATTAGCAATTTAACACTATAAAAAGTTCCACTCAAAGCTCCATTCTAACCAAACCCTCTTATTTCTTGTATGTTCTCTATAACCATCCCCAGCAACCTCTCAAGCAGATTAAAAAGAAAATGGTCAAGAGACGCTCTTGCCCAATAGGAAAAAAACGGTCTCTTCACATGAACCCACAAAATTAAACAGGAGGTACTGTTGATGGACAGTTTTCCCTCCTCAAGCTAACCAAGTCGTCTTTATTATTACTATATTATCCAATTTGTGCTTTTGTGTATAAATTGTAAATTACTCTTATAAGTAAAAAAAAAAAAAAAATTACTATAAATTTAGTAAGAGATTTATCATCAAACTTTTAAAAGTCTTCTCTTATTTTTCCCTTAACGACCACGGATCCCGAAAAACTACACGAATACAATATTTTATTTATTATTTGTGGTAATTGATGCCTTTATTTTACTAACTCTTTGTGAAAATATGTTTTTATATTTTTGTATTTATACGTTCATTGTACAAACTTTTATATTTTTTTACCAATTTACAAAAATTTATCATTTTTCAACACGAATAATATTATTTTTAACATATAGGAGATATATTTTATAAACAAAAGTAAAACAATAAATTAAAATAGTACATGGGGCTTATTTCATTTTCAATTTATTCAATAAAAAACAATGTAAAAATAAATGTCAACTAAACGATAGAACTCACGAAAACCATACGATTTTAAGTATGAATATAATATAAATCAATATAAATAAGTAGCATAGACTCTTGTACTTTAAAAAGAAAAAAAAAGAAAAAGAAAGTCGTATTTTGAATCAAACAAAATGCTATTAAAAAAAAAAAAAAAATCGTGTATCTAAGATGCCATTAAATTCGTGATCACTGTTCAATAGACTACTAAGGTTGTAACCTACACTACTTTTATGTCTTGATCCTGACTACGAGATTATAGGCAAATGGTAGGAGTTTTATATAATGTGTAATAAATAAAAACGAAAATTCTTTAATATTACTAACGTAAATAGACACGTGAAGCGAATTATTGAGAAACATTATAATTTATGAGTATTTAATCAATATTGTATCACTATAATAACCAACTGCAGCAGGCTTCGCAAAGATATTAACCAATAGGTCAATATATTGTTTAACGTCAAATCCGTCACGAAAATTCGTAACAAAGCTAATTTAATTACATGTTTAGTGTATATCAGTTGGTTTTATAATTTGTAATTAAAAATACCGAAACGCATCTAATAGTGTAAATTGTAAGTTATTTTTATAAAAAAAAAAATACAATTGTCGTTGAAGTAAAATTAATATTTTAAAGGTATACATAACACTATTATGATGGTACCTACATATTCATATCACTTTAAAATACTTGAAAAGTCTAAAGTACTACGTATCATAAAAATGACAATAACTGAGTACTTTCAGTACACACACACACACACACACACTCTTGACCATTATATTATGAACGATAATACTTGTGCTGTGTTATATAGTAATGTTTATATATGTTATATTATAAAGTTATGTTTAATATGGTGAAAAAATAATTACCTTTAATAACACCGACTCGCTCAGCTTCTCGCGGTTAATTATTTTTATTGCTACATTTTTCCCAGTAACGCAATGAATGCCGAGCTTCACTAATCCTGAAAAAAATAAATACATATCGATATTATCGACACTGTGATATTATTGTTTACACAGTAATTAACACAATAATATATTAATATATTATATAATACAATAATTAATAATTTTTTTAATTAACTTAAATTAGTATATTATTACTAACTACTGTATAATCTGTATACAGTTTCAAATAAAAATAATCCAATACTTCAATACTATAATCATAATAATAGGTAAAAGTATATCTTTTGCTCTGTTTCTTGATAAACTAATATAATATAGATAAACACGAAATATTTTCTATTTTTTTGTTAGTGGCGGGTATATAAGTCACTTATGTTAATACGGAAGGCGGACAAAATGCAATTTATAAATCGGACTCCATTTCAACTGAGTTATTTATAGAAGCCACTTGTAAAATGACAATAGATGATAATATCTATTATTTATTTATTCTACTTATTTGAAACATTTTATTTAAAAATTTTTGTAATATCAAAATCTTGGCATATAGATGATGGTTGAAATGCATATATGCCATCAAACTATAAATGATAGCGCGACCAAATGTGTCTTATAATAAAAAAGACATTTTTATAAATTATTTTAAGGATACAGTAAAATTATTGCCAATACACAAAAAATGCATGTATTTCAAACTTTTAGTTAGCTCAGTTTGCTGATTTAAACACAATAAGTAGCACGTCAGCATTATAAAGTATAACTATTCTACTATATCTATTGGCATTTACTGTGTATTTAATCAATGCTATTAATAACAATACTATATATTTACATGCCAACTAAAACTAAGCAAATAAACTAACTTAAATTTTAATTTTTAAGACTAAAGTACATTGGGAATTTCTTAACTTATTTAGATCTAAAACCATACTTATCTTAACTAGATATTTCATTTAAAACATAATTATATTTTCATATTTTAAATACTTGATATAATTAGCACACTTAAAATGTTTAAAACTAAATCGAGTCATCATATCGCACAAATGTTTTTTTAATAAGAAATGGTTACGTTTATAGTCCATTGATTAGTTATGGATGAGAATATTCTCTCTGTACTAGCATTATGTCCCGGAATAACAAAAGAAAATTGTGCAATTTTCAAAATTTCAAAAATAATGCTATGTTTTGATTAAAAAAAAAAAAAACTTATTTAAAGAATTTTTAAAAAAGTATGCATTATCTTGAATGTTTAAAAATGTTTATAAATTTTTAATCTGGTCATTATTAAAATATTTAGTCATTAGACCCTAAAAAAAATATAAAAATATCAAACATATTATCAATAATCAAAGAATTTCAAATATATAAAACAGTTGCAGCCTTTAGGAAAACAAACCTTTATTAGCAATAATTGATACATAACAACCACAGATTTTACACTTGGCTTCAATAACGTCACGGCCATTAACAAAACATTTACACAATTTTTTGAATCAATTATTGAAGAACGAAGAAAAATTTTCTTTATGGATTTTTTAAAATAATAATTACAAGACTAGTTGTCCAGGTATTAACTTTTAACTTGTCTTTTTAAAAGTCTTAGTTTATAAATAATAATATGTAATTATAAAATTTATGATTATTATTTATTGTCATGTTTTGATAATTTTCTCAACCATAGCAGTTTATTTTAATTTTATGATAAGCACTTTAAAGTATTTTAAACATGGTTATATTATATCACTGTAAAGAAGTTAAGTTGTTTCAGGTCAGATAGTTCTAACAGACGGTCTAGCATAGTTTATAAAATATTCTATGTTTGAAATTTTGAATAGTTCTGATAATAATAACGATAAATTATAAATTTTATCACAATATCACAAAAACAAAATCATAGTTTTTAATTTTTATGCAACTAATCCAGAATATAGAAAAAATAAAATACGCGTAAAAAAGATGACACCCAAATAAAGCGTCATGATTTTTTTTTTACTTAGAATAAATCTAGGAATGAATACTATTTGCAAACTCATTTTATTACAAATTATAACTTGAATCTTGAATAGTTCAAAAATGTTAATATTTATAAACTTAGATATTTTTGTTCAGAAACTTTAATAAAAATATTGTATTTATAAAAATGAGTAGAAGTTAAGAGAATCTAATACGTAAAATAATTTATAGCTATGGTAGTTTTAATTAAATTAATCTCATATATCATAATTTTGCTTACAATTTATTATTTAAAACTACATAATTTAATGGTTATGTTTTATGTATATCTATTATTTGCCAAAGACATTGATTTAAAAAATATAAAATCTAACAATTAAAAAAACATTTTCTTTTAAAAATAAATTACTTGTACATCTATTTTATGTTAAATTTATGTTAATACAATATGACTAATTAAACAAAAATATATATAATACAATATAAGAATTCAAATAATGTATTTAATTATTCAATGTCGCCGCTAAAGCGTTAACACTTTTAAAAATTTTAAACAATTAACAAAAAACATAACTTGTTGAATGTACCTATTGGTAATTTTATCAAACAGTGACGTGTAGGTTACATGAAACTTTTGAGAAAAAATGTTTTTTATATTGTCATTTCTTCATTTATAAATAAAATTAGATTTTATCAAATCTTATTCAAGGTATCTACCACGAACAAATAATAGTACCTAATATACGAGTATATACGCAACAGCTACGTAAAATAGCGTAGATATTTTTGTGTAAGGAAATATTATTGGTGGTTTTTATACATATCACAATTATCTCAGTTATTGAATAATTTACAATTAAAGTTTGAGTAATGTTACTCTCTGTGTAATAATTAAAAAAGTAACTATAACTTTTTTTTTAAACTGAGTTAAAATAATACATTTTTTTTTATATTAACTTTAAGCTTGATAAATCAAATGTATTATTTGTTAGTTATTCATTTTTAACCTATCAATCTTGTGTTCACTCAACTCAAATTAATTATTTTTATTGACATGCTTGACTTTGGTTAGATATATGGTGTATGTAGGTATGATAGTAGGTTAAATATTATAATCATTTATAGTTGTTGGATGAGAGATGATAAATACGTCAAAGATATTTAAGTAGTATAATTTTTTGATTTAAGTAGATATGCTTTTAAATCTTACACTATAATATAATGATAAATATTCAATAAAACTCAATAAAACATGAATAATAGCAAAATAATTGATAAAATATTGACATTTTTATTTTCATCATACCAGAAACTCGGTATGTTTTTTTTTTTCATTTAAAACGTATCTATAGTATTATATAAATGGATTTTTTCTTTTACTTTGGCTTTTAAATAAGATTCACTTCTAAAATCAAATTTCAATTCACAAATAATTCTCAATGACTAAGTTGAAATGAATCACACTTTGCTACAAAATGCAAAACTTATATATCATTTTGCTTTCCTTAGTAACAATGTATTATATTATAATAATTTAATAGTGCTTTTGAATTCTCGTTATACGTTTGAATCTATAGAAACCATTTTGAATGTAATTCAATTTTCAATAACGTTGTAAATTATTTCTTTTCATTATTATTGACATAATCATAAAAAATAAATAAAATATTTCAGATAAATGACTTTCAAGAAATGTAATGAAATGACTTAAGTATAATACAATAAATTAATAATATATTGTAATATCTAAACTGAATTGAACATTTTTTTACGCATTTAAATTTTGATAAATATTCAGGACTAATTAAAAACATATTTTTTCACAATGTTTATTTAAAACTATTTTTTTACTTCTTACCCAGTATTCTGTTTTGATATTATCGTACATGTAATACTTTTTATACAAAAATAAAATCAAAAAATTTAACGTTTTTAGAAAATATGTTTATATATTTATTTTTGGAAATATTTCTTTTTATCATTTAATTTGTTACCAAACGATATTTTTGAAAATAAGAAAAATATTTTTACTTTTTTCTAAGACATACATATTTAATTTTATAGTCAAAAATTCAAACATAAAAATAGTGAAAGAAGGTAAATGCTTTGCTATACAATAAGTGATGCGAGTGTACATCATCACTAATTAGATAATTTTCTGTAATGTATATCAAAAAACGTTATGCATTATCTAGACAATTGTGTTTATTATAACTTATAAGTATATAGGAAAATAGTCTATTTATTGAGCTACTTAAATAAAATGGTTACTTAAGATAAATTATCTACTAATATAATGTTTGTGATAAGATAATATTTACCATTACATTTTTTTTTTTTATATGAAAGGGATTAATTATTTTGAGCTTTTACCAACTTATTTTATTTTATTTCTATGTTGTTTTATGTGTTTAATTACCTAAGTAATTTATTTTTATTTTTATTATTTTTAAATACAGAAGGTAAACATATTAAAAAATAAAAATATTTACGAGTTTAAAAAATAACTTATATTATAGCAAAAATTTTATAAATTTTTTGATGTACAGATACAAGTTTTAGATCATCATTTATCTATTATTTAAATGAATATTTTAAAGGTTATCTATTATATTATCTCTATAGAATTTCAATGAATAGATAATTATCCTATCTAGGTACTTTTTGTATTATTTTTTTACAAAACTGTGTAAGAAGTATTAAATTGAAATTCAATAATAAATCAAACCATAAAAAAAACGGTTCTAAATTAAAAAAGTTGATCAGCCTATATTTCTAAGTATATTTAATGATATCTTTATTAAATTTATTCATTTTACTATTAGTATTACGATTTATTTTTATTGAAAACATTGTACATAACCGATGCAAGGTGATTATTATTTAAACTAGCTTACAATATACTATTGATACGTATAATTAAGTGACTCTCTCCCATTCCACTTTACTCATTTAAAATTAAAATATTTGGAACTAATAAATTGAAAATAGTTTGAAATTCAAATTTTATATTATATTAGACATGCGTCGGTTTTAAAGGACTGTAGAATAAAAATCATTGTACTTACAAAAATTAGGTTTACATTTTTCGGATTCAGTAGCATATCTAGTTTTAAACATTAAGTTTTAAAAATTACATTTCTTAAATGACAACGTTCAGAAGCAATGCACTCTTTTAGGCAATTCCGGTAGTTTTCAGCTGCTTGACGGTACAGTCGGATGGGTGTAACATAACTTCCACTCTGATTCTCTCTTTAAGGTCTTCTAGGTATCCACAAAGAAAAAAATCATATTTCCTGGTATTCTAACCGATCTGGATAATCTAATTGTTCTAGAGATATTGCTGTGGAACCCATGTTTTCCAATATTTGATCTCAACGTATGATTGCATTACCGTAAAAAACATTTTCAACAACTGGAATGTTGAAATTTCGCCAGAACGCTCTTTGCGTGATAATAACAGAATGGCCATTTTCGAAAAAAAAAATTACAGTTATGTTTATCCCAATGTGTCGATAAATGGTCAAAAAAAATCAGAAACGCCTATAATAGTGCATCACTGCTGACGGCTGCCATATATTATTAGAAATATAATCTTTAAATCTTAATGTATAAAACTAAATGCACTACCAAATCGAAAAAATAAGTCTAATTCCTGAAAGTTCAATAGTTTTTATTCCACAGCCCCTTAAGACGGATGCCTATCTTATACTCTACTCTGTAAAATGAAATTCTCAGAAAAATATTCTACTTCAAAATATTAAATTAAAATATTTAATGTAAATACTAAAATTTAAAAATGTAAATGATAAAAATAAAGTCTGTATATTATCTAAAATATTGTTTTATAATGAATTTAAATTATACAAAAAAATATTTCCAACAATAAATTTTAGAAAAATATTGCTTATTATTCAAATAATCATAATATATGTATTGATACATAATCAATTGTAATTATGACTGAGATTCACTGATTCCATTAAAATTTACTAGTTATGTTAAATTATTTATAAATTATCAGATTAATTTAAACAACAACAAGGTATATGAATTCACGTGCAACGTGTGGGAACACCCTAAAGAAAAAAATAGATATGAATTTGGTTGGATTCGGTTATAAATCATTTTCAAGCGTATACATACACAATCGTAATAAATATGTATCAATCATATTTTTTATACAAGCTAGATTTGATAATGACCATCGATTAATAATTAATATTATTTCCTCCGGTACGATTGGATATCATTAATAAAAGTTTCGACTGAGTACAATATTATATTATCCACTTGCATTATGATAGGTATAAGAGTTATGTTAAACATTAATATCAAAATATTTTGTTATATTTATTTTTATTTTCTAAACAGAGCCGAAAATGTATTGATTTTACAATGATATGTGTATGTGTTTTTTTTTTGTGCTATTTTTTGTAGCAAGAAATTGATTAGAATTTTAACTTCAATATCTTTTCTGATAGGAAAATGAATCTAATTAATATACTTAAGGGGGTCAAAAATAAAATATTTCCAATACTTTTCTTGGTAATTTGTCGAAATAAAAATATAATAAGGAAAAATCAGGAATACTAATGGTGTAATTTTCAAAATACTTTAACTATTTTAACTATTTTTTAGTGATTGTCGATAAAAAAATGTTAAATATTTAATATATGATTCTTCATGAGGTATAATTACTAGAGTTTAAAAACAAATTGTGAATACATTTTAAATAAGTACTTAAACTATACCAATGAATTTCATCCAAATCGTTAAAATAATCAAATTATTTTTTAGTTTTCTATTGATTAATATTCATACCTAAGATTTAAATCTATAGAATAAGGTTTATCATAATTTACTATTAAACTATTTAAAAAATTAAGATACACAGTTGATTTTTATAAGAATTCAATATAAGAAGTTCAAATGTCAATAAAAATTAACAAAACTTTACTAAAAATGAATAAAACATTACAATTTTTAATTTACTCGTAGTTTTTAAAATTTAACACAGGGTTTCTCATATTATATGTCTCATACTAAAAATAAAAATTCTAAAAAATTTGAAGTATTTTTTTTCATATTATACAGTTTAAGTACAAATTTAGAGAAAATTAAATATCTACTTAAATAAAGAAAAATAACTTTGGTTATTTTGCATGTTATAATTCAAAAATATTATTTATGTAGTCTTTGAAATTTTTTAGTTAAATTTTTAGCTTTATACTACCTACACAATTTAATTTCAAAACATTTAGATAACTTTTTTATTAGCTTTTTAGTATTTATATCATCTAAATTTACCTATTCACATTTCAAATCATTCTATGAAAGATTGGTATTGATTTAAATGTTAATATAAACAATACAATATCATAATATAAATATTAAATACATATAAAATCAACCTACTTTATTGTTATAATAATATAATAAATTAGGTACTATGATGGATATATAAATATAGCATACACACTTAGTATTATAGGATGACAGACGGTGTTCATTAAAAATTGTTTTTCGAGGACATTAAAATAATGATAATATTATAATGTTTCTAAAATTTTTGGATTTGGTTAATTTTTCCAATCTCATATTTTTGTTATCTTTATTATTATATATATCTATCCAATTTAATACAGTGTAATTTATGTAAAATTTATCTACTTTACAAACTTACAATAGTACGTAATCATATCATGTAAAAAAGAGGAAAAATTACGGTTATCCGACTTTAAGACATAGTAAAGCTAGACAAAATAAAATAAATAAAATATCTATAATTATAAACATTTAAAAATAATAAGATCGTTGTTTTGTCCTACAAAATTATAATTTATAGTTATTTATTTATTAACATTATAAATTTATTATGTCGTGTATTTATATATTTAAATGATGTGTTATGTTTACATGTGTTAATATGAAACAATTACAGTTCTAAGTCTGTAAAATTTGGAAGAAAATTTTTATAAGAATCATAACTATAAGGTTCGGAATTATATGCCCTAAAAAAGTACTAAAATAATCATGTATTAGTACCTATCACAAAAATATGATGTAATGAACATGCAAATGAACAAAAAAGTATTTATGTTTATTTAATTGAAACAAGCTTAAGGTTATGCAATGTATTAAATAATTGAATTATCAAATAATCATACTGAAAATTGCATTTCAACAATATTTTGAGTATCTACTTATAAATAGAAATAAAAATGTATGTTATAACTTATAATTTTATAACATAACTAATATACTATTTATTGTGTCTTGATAATTTTTGTTTTAAAGGTTATTATTTATTACTGTTACAAATATAATCATAATATTCATAACGGCCATAACTACTTATTACCAAAACATAAATTATTTTTATAAGCACTGACTATATAATATTTGTTAGTAAATTCATGTGTTTATGTAATACTAATCTATATAATTCTAAGTTATAACAATACGATATTTTTTTTTTTTTTTTTTGAAAAAACTATATATTTACAATTATAATTGTTTTGAACTTCTTTACTTACCTAAAATATGACAACATACATTTTTCATTTTAAATTCAAAAAATATTTTTTTTTGATAATTTTGACTATATTATCTGTAATTGTCATAGTACTTATTTTATATTTTTATTTAAAATTTACATGAGCAAAGAGGTGCAACGAAATTTTGTAGGTTGATCACCTATCTCATCTAAAACTTAAAACTTCATAACTAGTATAATAAACTATAGTTATATAAGTACTCACATAATGAGGAAAGAACCCATGCATTAGACATGTAGCAGGTTCACAGTAGCAGCGTCAGTGAATTTTGAATATTTTGTTGTCAGGCTATTGAAAACGCATATCATCATCCAGTTATCGTGCTTTAGGTAATTATAATAGTAATCATACGAATACGGATTTAGATGATGCGTTTAAGATACAACGAAAAATGTAATCTGTTACAGTTTACTTATAACACACATTTAAAAAGGTGATTAGTATAATTTTTGATATGCAATTAAACTCATTTTGTTGATAATAAAGATATTTAATATTTGCAGTATAATATGCTGTAATATGAATTTAAAAATCTGTTAGATATAATTTTAATTTATTTTAGGTGGAATGTTAAATTAATAATAATAAGGAAACAATAATTAATTTTATACGTTTTTTTAATTTGAAAAATTTAATTTTTACCCTCCCTTCCTCTGTTATTTAAGCATAGCATTATCGTGTTCAGTTTTATATAATAATAATATGTGCTGATCGATACGAAATGGTTTTCTACTTAAAAAGGTACTGAAGTTGTTTATCCAAAAAAGTATAAAGTAAAAACTACTTCTACTACTAATACTATAACTGCTACTCGTACAGTTAATTTTCTGCTTTAAAAATAATATTTAAGTCTTTCTACTGCTCTAAAAGATAATAACAGGAACAAAAAAACATACTTAATAATAACATACATAATTGTAAAACATTGTAATACATTTATCATACTACCCAGAGCCTAAAATAGATTACTGTGCAAGTTGCATACCACTTATAACTAATGATAGACACAAGCATAAATAGTTAAAGCAAAATACAGATCAGGTATGTGTGTATTTCAATACCTATTTGTATTTTTGGATAAGGGTGTTAGTATGAAATCTGTAATCATTTCTCGACGGTATTCAGTTGAACATAGCTAGTATAGTATGTTTGTATAATGGTACGATATAATAATGCAAATACTTATATTTTAACTTATTTTGAATTTTTAACATGAAAAATATCAGCTGCAAAACTTAACAAGCTTAAAATAAATTGTTATAAGATTATATATGGCATTTTTCACTTCGGTCAGAGTACATTAAATTATTTATAAACATGCACCCAAAATGAGAAAATTCACTAGATAATAAATCATTTAATCAAATAAGTCTAAATTTAAACTTAAATATACACGTTAAAATGAATTTAGATATACCTAAAATACAATAGATTTAAAAAAAAAAAATTGTATGCAATAAAAATTTATCCCTATAATATAATGATGTTAACTAAATGAATATTTTCAAAAGGCGTTATTATATTGTATTTAAAATTATAAGTCACCATAATGTTAATTGCATTTACTAAATACTGTATGCAACTATGAAAGCATATATAAAAAATACCTGATCAGTGTTCACATTGTTGTAAACTATAATTATTTATTAAAATTTATTGTATCATCTTGTACGATATCATGTTTTAAAAATTATGAAAATTGATTATACTTTTAAAAATATTAAAAATCGTTATACACAAGTTATTAGTGTATGAAACACTCTGATCTCGCCCACTTTTATTTCATCGAAATATAAAATCTTTTTTTTTTTAGTATAAATCTGACGATTAACATTATCAAAAGGCATGCTTCTACCAAAAATTTCAAGATCAATTATAATAAAAGTACCTGCTTTAAAGGCTACATATATTTTATATTTCATACATGACTTTTTCTCTTGTATACAATTTGTACAAGTTTTAGGCCAAAATATATTTTTTTAATAATAAAGCATCAATGATAAATGAACTATAAAATATTCCCTAAAATAATAAATATCCCGTGAGTTAATAAATAATAAAAATGCTCCTTAAACACTAATAAATCAATTACTTTTTACAATTTGTGTTTCATAAATAGTTAATTTAATTAATTATTTTAATCTATAATGCCTTATCTATCTAATATCGAGTATAAATAATTTTTTTTTTTTGAGAGGGAGAGGTTAAATTTAATTTAAAACTAGTATTTTGTGTTGAATTTAAAGTGCTGCATTGGACTGACAGGATTATAATTTTTTATAATAATTTTTTTCTCACATTGTCGAATGATTAAATCTTTCTTTTTTAAAATCTTTTTTGGTTTTTAATATTATTTTTAAATGTTTCATGTCTTAAGATTGATATATTAATAGCTAGTAGTCTATAAATTTACTATGTATTTAAACCCGTTCACACACTAACATTAGTTAACTAACAAATATACAAAAAAACTTTTATCCTATAAATCGTTTAAACTGTGCCTCCATCAATAGTCGTTTAAATTTAATTGAACGCTAACATTAATATGCATTCAATCGATTTCATACAGTTATATTATTACGTGCAGATCGACACGAGACGGTTTTTTTATAACGCGCAATCCGTTAAGCGATGCTCTACACACATGTATTAGTTGTTCGAACGCTAAATATTTTACTACAATAATAATATACAATAGTCACGTATCAAAACACTCAGATTGGCAATAATAGTCTGTCCGAATATTTTTTTTGTCATCGAGATATTTTGTTTAGAAATACATATTATTTTCGCCGGCGATGTCATTTCGAAATCGTTCGAGCATCTGACTCGCATACAATAGCTAGACAATCGTATTATAATGCCATCATTTTTAGATCGATATTATTATTTTTTTCAAAGTTGAAATATTAAAATATCTACAAAAAAATCATAATAATAATACATACAGTTGGTAATGTATTGATAGAAATATTTGTGGATATACGTTATTTTCACGTTGGTTCGTAATTATGTTAAAAATCGATAATTAAAAAATAAAAAAAAAGGTCTCACTCTGCTCGAAATAGTTATGTTCTTGGAATCTTTAATATGATTTGAAACAGATATAAATATTAATACTAATATTATATTATTATCACTGGCTTATTCAACGCAGAACTTAAAACAATAAAATTAGATACATGGTCTAATAATGGATAGTGATTATGCTATTATAGACAATATTTATTCTAAATTTCGAAAAATTAATGAATAAATAGTTCAAATACCAAGAATTAAAAATATATTTATATACATGCGTATACTCTTACGCCATAACCACACACACACATGTACCGTACGTAAAAAATATTACAATCAAAAATGTTTAAATATAAATCATGAGAATATCTGATTTTGGGAATTATTTTTGGTGACTTGGATATTGGTTCTCGGAATATTTTTGATGAATACCTGGCATACGTACTACTAAGTAATCATTTGAGAATTGAACATTGGAAATTACTAATAATTATATGTTTTATTTTGGTTAATGAAAATTCTAAGAAGTCGTATAAGGGCAGCATATCATCGTACATTTGATAAAAGATAATCTACGCTGAAAAAAAAATACAAAATAAAAAATTCTTAGTACTGTATATTAATAGTTTAAATTCGTAGAATATAAGCAGCATCATTAATAATGCTGTCATATATTTCATAATATTGAAGGTAGGTACAATGAAAATTGTCTACACCCTTTAATAGATTTCACGTTATTGCTTATTATTATTTTTGTGGTTCATGAAAAGTAATTCACTTAGTGCAACGCCGGCAGAGATATAAGGTGGGAGCGTATGCGGTGACAAGTGTATACTGTATATACTTGCGGGTTTTCGAAGAGGCCACGGCGCGCGGCGTTATCATTATTAATATATTTTTCGTTTAAGTGCCTTTTACGCATTTAATGTTTTAATACTTTGAGGGTTAACAATATTATGTTAATCAATATTGTTACGTCGTTAGAAAAATGAAATAATAATAATACGATAAACAAAAAAAACTTTTTAGTTTAATTTTTTTTTTTTTTTAGATTCATTAACAACAATATAACCTTTCTTCAAACAGAGGAATTTGTATTATTATATCATTACGAAAAAAATGTCACGTTGCTTTACATGGTAAGACCGGGTAGCGGGTTTTAGAAAAATGTGGTTATCAGAGACCACAATGTCGACAACATTGATTTTCTGATCCTATTATTTATAGTTACAACAAAGTTAATTGCGAAGTGCGTTATTATTATTATATCTTGTCGTTGGTTGTTGAACACAAAATTATTAAATGTGATCAAACGCAATAGTAATAATATGTATTCTTCAGGGAGTATGCACCAGTCAATAACCTTTTTTTTTATATATATTAAATAATATTTTGAAACGTAATATTGAAAAATAATATTACAATTAGTTTGATTACAGAAATATTTTTAGTATTTTTAGTTTACTCGAACTTGAACACGAAACAAAAGTTGTTTTGGTAGACTTTTTATAAACTGAATTTCCATCTAGAAATCTATTTTGAATGATAGTCATTCCATTTTAAGTTTAAACTAGTTACGTTGATAAAATGTATATAAAATCAAACATGAAACGAATGGTTTAACAAAATTTTTACTCCGAAATAGAATATTATTTGAAGTATTTAGATCTATCAAAATCAAATTTCGGATAAATAGCTCATTAATTATAAAATATTTAAAAATTAGATGAGCGAAATAACATTTTAAGGAGTACTTCTGTATAATACCGTTCATCCCATTTATTGAAATTTATAATTTAGAAGTATTCCAAAACATATTCTGATTTTTAATAAGTAATAACTAATAATGAATTAAAATTGCATATGTCAGTAAACAAAAAAAAGATGAATAAGTAATAGTAAAAATATTAATGTATATAAATATTTAATAATATATAAAAACGTATGTTTATATTTTTTGGAATAGTAAGTGTTTTACGTTAAATGAATATTTCGGTATATGTTTATAGTTAAAACACTTCAATAGAATTGTATCAAAAGGGTACTGCCAGTTTAATTATAATATTGTATTATGTTAAAGTGTAGATAAGTATATATTTTTAACAAGCCACGGAGTGTGTTAATCTACTTACAGGTAGAAGAAAAAAATTGTTAATCCTTTTCGGAAAGTGTCAGGTGGATTATGTAAAGTATAAATCTAAAAATCAAGCGAAGACTACAAGAGGTTTAAAAACATATTAATCATCGACACGCGTTTGTACGTTTGTTTCAATCAATCAATTAGTTAATGATGTCGTTCTTACGTCAACAACGTGAAATTGGTTTTCCCTAGTTGATTATGTTTTAAAGTTTAATTTGCATCATGAACAAGAGGAAACTTATATTGATTTTATAATAAGTAATGGATTTTATTTTTTTGTTGGATATATAATACATAAACTACCTGCTATTACTTTATGGAGCAGTAATGTAAAACGAAATAAGAATAAGATCCGTGTACTGTATACGTAATGTTTGGCGTATTGGAAATCAGTCGCAGGTGATGGCATTCAAACTTTTCTAAACTGGCAAAATTTATGATATTTTTTTGAGTTTTCTAAAAATGAAAAATTGATTGAAACTAAAAATAGTTTGCAATATTTAATGAGACCGAAGTTAAATCAGTTTCACTAAACGTCAACCAAAAATCTATAATGCAGATTAAATTTGAATTTTTGAAATGGAATATAAACATTTAAATCGACAAAAATATGAGAAGTACAGTATTATTTTTATTATTTTATTTTATATTTAATATATAATCATTTAATTGTATTTAGTATTATCATAATAAATAATAAGTATAAAGATATATCCAACAATGGACCCGTCAGTAATGCAGTGATGTACCTATTTTGCCTAGCCATAACGCCATATTACTAAAGTCGTCTTGGAAAAAAACAGTTATAATACAATATATTGAAGAACAGATAAAATAAATACAGATCTGCTGGTACAAAACTGGAATGGAAAATAAAATGTTGAGGGCACTAAGTTGGTTATTTAATGAGATATTTAACTATGATTATAGTTAATTTATTTACTCCTATTTTTTTTTCATTATTATCAAAAGACAATTGTAACAGGAAATTTACAAAGTATATATTATTTTGTATAATATTTTAAACTGCATTTCAACCAGATAAAGTTTTTCTCATTTGTGGCTCACCTTGAAAAAATATATTTTTACAACTATCAATAATGTTGCAGGATATTAAAAATGTTTGTATTAATTATTTATATTCATCAACAAAAAAAAAAAAAAAAAAAAAATAATTTATAATTAATGGCTACTATGATATATTTTATAAAAAGATTTTAAAAATTGATCAATTTTAATTATTCTCTAAATAGTACGAAACAAATTAAAAAATTCGTTGTCCAGTACGCACACTTGTAAAACTTTCAGCTTAATGTAGCTAATTCAACAGAATTTATTGAGCTATTTTTTTTAACAGTGCAAGAACTTTAGCGCTTTTTCAATTGACTTTCACCAACTTTTCAAGGAATATTAATTTTAATTTAAGCATAATATAAATCATAGTTGAACAATATTTGACAGATTTCCCAAGGTACCATCGCGCATGGTGATCTTTGGAATTCAAATAATAAAAATAATAATAATATAAACTCATTATGCCAGCTTACTATACTTAAAAATTGGAACAAACTATTTAACCCATCATGATAATCAATAACCAAGAAATCAAAACTATATCTATGAAGAAAAATAGTAATAATAATCAATACATTTCTCAAACACGAACACACATGACTAACTCTACACAGATGTGATAGATAACTACTTTATTCAAAATAGAAAATACCAATTCTTCTTTCTCCAAGCTGGAAAGTATTATTTTTAAATTCATAAATTATTTTTAGTCTATGATTAATCCTCTACTCGCTTTTCTGATCAAAGTAATTTCTAAACTATCAATTACCAAAAATGATTAATAAATCATATACCTCTAACTCTCTCCTCATAATTTATGAAACACTACTTAAATTTACTACTTTATTATCATCAAAAATCATTTCATGCAGTCCTAAAAAAAGACTAAAAATATTATGATTTCGTGACCAGTTGTTGGAGATCTTTCCTTAGCATTTTATTCCTTCCCTCTCTCAAGTGTAATATTATTAAATGTGGTACATATTGTATGGAAATAGATTTAGCCTTGATCAGATACTGTGAACTATGCATTGTATTAATATTTTAAATCATTTCGAAAAATTCTGTCTTTGATTGGCGGGTACAAAATATAACATTAGGTAGGTGCCGTTGACGTCATAAAATAACAATATATCACACAACGATCAAATGCATACATGAAATTGTATGATTACATAATTTTTTTTAAAAAAACTAACATTTTTATTGAGTATACGTATAACATACGTCCGTTGCGAGCAAAAACAATTTTTATAAAAAATGTGAACTATTTTCAAAATTATTTTTTGCTAGAATATTACTTTAATTACCTAGTAAAATGTAATAACTCAACTATTTAAATGATCTGCATATTTGAATCCTTTAAGATTACCAGTTGAATTAAAAATAATGATGTGCTGAGTTACATTAGTTTAAATTTAAAACTAATTTAATAACTTAGTAGACCCGAACATTGTATCTATGTATTATTATACCTAACCACTATGTAAGTATATCATAACTCGTAAATTGGATGAATTATAAATATATTTATATATTATTTAAAATATTTCAGAGTTGCACAATCACTACGTATGGGCTAGGTATTAATTAAAAAGTAATAATGTATTCTTTATTAACTTAAAACTCATATAGTTAATTATATTATTTTTTAACGTTATAGCTTAACTAAACCTACGCAATTTCATTTGTTTAATCCATTTCCCCGCATTTGTTTATAAGTGTATAACGTATATAAATCATATAAATATTGTACACGCGCGACGATATTGTATTATACGTTGTTGTACATTTACTCATTAAGTGCTCGTCGAAGTGTGTTTCGGTTTTAATTTTTCGTTGCCGAACATCAATTTTATTATTATAACATTACATCGCTTTGCAGGGGAGCACAGATAGTACCATGTTACATACGATTATTACAACTGTGCGTATAATTTCTAAACAATATTATAATATTATTGTTAAGATTATTAAACGTTCTCCACTAGCTGTCGGCTGCAGTATACATAGTATACCTACACTGCAAAGTACATAACTTTACAGCTATACATTCGACGGTGATATCTCAAAGCTTAAGCCAGTGTGTAAAAATCCCGCGCTACGCTCATATTCGTGCTGCGTTCACAAATTATTTCACCCTCTGTTTACACTTATCATTTTCTTTGGGTGGGGTACTCGGTGGTGGGGAGCGCTTCGCTCAATAGTTAAAGAGCTTTTAAATGGGTAACCTTTTGGTGGCTTCCCTCACGCTATATATACTGCTCTTATGTCAATCAATAGTTTTTTTCTTTGCCCCTTTCCGGTTTAGTTAATTTGAAATTAAAAATGTATTAAAATACACACAAGACGTATGCATCATAGAAAATTAATTAGTTGGTACATATGATTAAAATATGTAAAATATAGACAGTACCTGTTTTACCGAAGTAATACAAGTATTCCTGATTTTTTATACCACATAATGTTATAAACGAATATTTTTGAGAATAAACATGAAAATATATACATATTATAATTTACTGTTAATCAAATATTGGGTTACGATAACTAAAGAGATGAAATTAGTCATAAAGTATTCTTATACAGCAATATATATTTTACATAAAGCGTGAAAAAATAGCAGTAATTCAAGTATTTATATACTTATATATTTGATTATATATATATATATATATATATATATATATATATATATATATATATCAAGTGTTTCCCTAAGTAAATAACAATTTATTTCAAAATTCCAGCTATTTCGTGTTATTTTGTAGATAAATGTATTATGAAACTATAAGTGCTGGATCTAAACGAAATAATTCATATTTTTTTAGATTTTAGATTGGGCGAGAACTGTATCGATATAACAATAAACTGTGTTTTTGTTGTCTTACATCATGTTTTGAAGCGAAAAGTTTATTAAAATTTTCAGTTTTTAAGTATGTGATTTCTGATAGCAAATTTTATCTAGTATTTATTTTTTGTGTAAGAGTAAACTGAAATTTTTAGTAGGTATTTCATTAATGATTTAGTAAAACTGACAAAAACTGTAAATGTTTACGCAACACTAGTTTTTGTTAGAATCGATTTTGTTTCATTGTTATAATATTTAAAAAAGAGTGACCTTAGTGACTTGAAACTTTTACCAAATATAAACACTCAATATTTTAGATATATAAATAACTTTAATATTTACAAAAATTCTAAAAGCTTGAAAACTTAATACAAAATTTAAAATTTCTATTAATTTGTTATTATAGAAGTTAAACAAATTAAAAAATACACGATTTTTTATAAGTGTTAGGAATTTAGATTTTTCAATATTCAAGTGTAAAATGATAACTAAAAATTATCCTTCAAACATTTTTAAAAAATTTGTCGCACCCAATTAAAAAAAAAAAAAAAAAAATCAATTAGATTAAATACTGAAGATTAGTCTAATTTTAAACTATTTACACCACAAAACCATATTCTACTAATTTTGACGGATAAATAGGTTATAGGTATACAATGTTCTTATCAAAAATGTGTCAACCTACCTAATTAAGAAAATACTAATAACAATGTTAACTATCATTAGAAATAGGTGCTAATTGCTAATAATTTTTTGACTTTTGTTAATTACTAAGATCTCAAAAATCCATCAACTTCTATACGAATACGTCATTAACATTAAATATGACCTAAATAACTATACTTTAGAACTAAGTATATGTGACACATAACTGTTGTGTACATTTGAAAATAGCTATATCAGCAATCAATAAACTATATAAGATTTCGAAAACTTAAAATTCGAATAATTATACTTATTGTATTGATACGCGACGCCCGAAATTCACAACATTATTTTGTATTACAGTAAACTAACTGAGTAAACTTATATAGGTTCCACAGCTGTGTATACACATAACATAAATATTTCATTTACAATGCATTTTTTCTTAAAATCAATTCACTCGCGTAGAAAAATAACAATATATATATTAAAACACTATAAAATTTTATATAAGTATAGTGAGCGCTGCACCACTAAACACATATTGACTTTGACGGGGTTGACAGCGCAGTAAATTCTTTCCGCGCGCCGCCCGGTACGATTTAAGCGTCTTATCGTGTTCGAATTAAATAACCGAGTTATCTATTATTTGAACTCGATTAGCCACGTGACTGAGATAGAGGGATTGTATTCGACTATACATTTTGGGCATATACCACTTACAATGAAATCAAGGGTATTGATTAATTTTATGTCAGAGACGAACTTATAGTGGTCCTACACAGAATCGCGACTCTGCTGATAGGGTGCTGGTTTTTTTTTCCCCAACATCACATGATATAAACATGTACAATAGTTTTATATAAGGGTGATAACAATGGTTTTAACTAAATAACTACAGTAACGGACTGTGTCTACATTTGAGCGATTCTATATGAAACGGATCGATTTTTCGTTTCTATTCGTGGCTCTTCGATAGAAACAAAACTTACTCGTTTCAACAACTATAATATTGCATTTCATAATCACAATAATATTTGTAACGTTATTTAAACTTATTTTTTATTCGAATTGTCAATTTCTTAGCAATAATAACATTTAAATGAGTTCGTCAATTGTTATCTTATTCATTTTTAATGGATAAATTATCGAATACTCGTCATAAAGTATACCTATAAATAGATCTACTCAATTGATTCCAAAATTAAGAGTACTTAAAATAATATAAGTATCTATATTATAATGTGTTAGTGTAGTTTTATGATTGGTTTAAAAATTAACAAGACAATATTAAAACTTAATTTACCTAGTTTACAGCTATTATTTTATATTGAGTTTAATGAACTCGAAATAACTTTCTTTTGCAGTTTCAATAATACCAATAAGATGAGCAAACTGTATGTTTGTATTTCATTATGAAACAATATTTTATTTGTCCGTAAGAAAGAACCATCTAATAAATGTTTATATATTAGTAGGTACCTATAGATTACATAATTAAATATTAACTTATATTTATAGGTTTCATAACATACAATTAATAATTATCCCACAAAATATGTGTTTAACAAATGCATATTTGTTAATCTCAGAGTATAACTAACTTAAATATCTGATTAAATTACATTATTTCACATGTTAACAAGACTCCGTAAAATATAATAAATTCATCTATAAAAGAAAATTAATTATACAAAGAAATCAACCGCACGTGCTCGATAAATTATGCATGCTTTGGTACATTTTATTTTACATGGGTGTTTTTAAGTAATTAATAAGTTTGTTTGGCATTTAAAAGTTATTAACAAAGTATTGCATTCATAATAATGAAAATTAACAATCGATTTTTTGATCCTTAAGAAATTAAATACGTGACTATATAGATGATTAAATATAAACTTTTATGGAAGTTTAATAATACCTATTAGTACCATATACAATATTTTAAAGTTAGTTGTAGAATTGAAAAAAAATGTAACAAAGTCTGACTTTTAACTTTCCCCCCCCCCCCCCCCAACAAAGTATCTCCAATGGGAAATACCTTCACTCCGTCATTCCAATGATTATTTAATATATATATATACGTTATATATGTTATCAATTAAGCTTATTGTTTATTTGTTTGTAATAGATTGCTGAATAAAAAATTATACTAAAATAAAAAAAGTTATGAAATTGTTAAAAACAATATTAACATATTCTATTACATCTACATAATTTAGTTAATATATCTTTTGCAAAATTATGTCACTTAGTTTTAATTGAAGTGTATGTAATGCTATACTATTTAACTCTGTTTGAAATAAATTATTAATCAGTATAAATGTTTTTGTAATTATTATTATTATTTTTTTTTATGCTCCCTTGAAATCATATCCAAAATAAATAAGAAAACTAACGTACTAAAATATTCAAATTTATTCCCAAAAGTAAAATTATATAACTGTTAAGTGGATATATGTAACTTCGTGTATGAGCACAGCAATTAGTTATTAATTTTTAGATAATATTATATATATATATAACATAAAACATAAATAATATAACTTATTGTGATAAAATGCATAAGAATGATAATTATATTTACCGATATCTGATTTCATACAGACTTGAGTTATATTCAGACTTTTATGAAAAATTAAAATGGTAATGAGTAGAATAAATGTCGTTGTTTATGGTTTCATATTTTGTGCACAATCATTTTCCTAAGATAATAAACTTTGACAGTAATAATTAGTAGAAAGGTGAGGGCCCATTGGTTATGAAATTGAAAAATAAAACTTTATTAATTTGTATTTTGATTTATTACAGTCAAATCATAATATGGACCTTAAAATATTAGGCAATTTTCCTTAAAATAATTATTACAGAAAATTAACTTATCTAAACACTTAAAATTTAAAATATAAGTTATTACAATTTTTAAAAATTCAATTGTGTGATTGTTTAGTTGTTTAAATATTTAGGTATGGTATTAAATTTGAAAAAAGGACATATTGGTGGATTTAAAAAACAAGTTTAAGTGAAACTAGATTAAATTATTGATTGTTTAGGTTATTTTATTTTTTCAATATCTATTTAAGTATAGTTTATTATTATTTCATATGTTAAGAAAAAAAATTATGAAACAAATAGATTTTAATTCCAATAAAATTATTGCAATTTATACTAAAAATTTTAGACTTAAGCTTTATTTTATTACTCAAAAGTGTGATTACTTTACAAAAAGATAAAAAATAATTTTTAAACCAATAAAATTCGTAACAACATAAATATCTGAATAATATTAAATGTAGTTTAACAATTATCAGTTTTAAAATGATACTTATAAGTTATAACTAAAAATGAGAAAAATTTAACTCAACCAAATAAGAAATGAACAAATATATAAGTTTGCCTCATATAATTCATGAATTTCTAAGGAATATAAAACCTCTATAAATTTCTCTATATACACAATAGTATATTATGTTATATATGTATATACTGTATATGTTTATAAAAAAACGATGTGCATCAAAATATCATTTCTCAATACGTTTTATTTTTAATTTGTTTTTTAAACATTATTTTTTCATTTATATATACATTCATATTTTTTGTTTATAAATAATATAAAAAATATTAATATTGAAGAAAATACAATAGTTTTATAAAATAGATTTATTGAATTATTCTCTATAGTCTACTCTAATTGCCACGTAGTCTCTACGATAATTATTGAGTGATGGTTTCTACGATATTCACCTTTATTGATGTAATTAGAACATATTATACATAAAACTATTAGTATATCTATCTTATTAACTTTGTATACTTAATTTTTTAAAATAAAATTATCGCAGAATGTTAAAGTAATTGAACATTTACATGTATTTTTTCAAACTATACGAAGTTATTAAATAATAATCCTATCACTTTCCATAAATGCATTGGTTTTCAATAATAAAAAAAAAAACCATTTAAATTTATAAAAAAGTTTAAAAAAAGTCGGTTTTCATATTTCAACAATACCTACTAAATTGGTAAGTATTATTTTAGTTTAAATTTTATAAATTAAATACAATTTAAAATGGTAATAGGTCTTTGACAATTTTATAAAAGTTGATATTATGTATTTACTCACTGTAATAAAGGCGATAATTCTTTATATTTTATTATCATAAAATTAGGTTAGTTGTAGTTTCTTCGTAATAAATCAAATTAATTTTGTTAATTTAATTATGTATACATATTATGACATACACATAAAGACACACTACGGTTAGGTTAAGTATACGAGTAAATACATGATGGTCAATTTGAATACTAACTTTATCTAAACAAACCAAGGATTAGATTTTACCTTGGTGATTAAATTTAAAATTTCAAGGTTTTGATCGTGTTTAAAATGTTATTACATAATATGATATTATAGTTAATAATATATTACTTTACAAGCAACTACGTGGTAGGATATGTAGATTTATTAAAATAATACATATTCAATTAATAAAATCGTAATTGAATGTGTCAAATAATTTTTGTAAATTAAATATGATGAAATCAAAAAGCAATAATCACATCACCTTGGGAATCATTACAATAGAGTTTTTTATTTCAATTTTCAGAAGTGATTAAAAACTGAAACTGTTTAAAGAAGCAAACATGTTTTAGTCTTACTTTAAGGATGTATAAGGGGCATTCAAATTTCAAATAAATAGTTAGTTAGAATTTTAATTTCTTTATTCTATTTTTTCATTATTTGAGTTTAGTTAAGACGTGTTTGTTTTAAAGCAGAACTTCTAATTTCATATTTTAAAGATCAATCAATATTTCGAAAAACATAATAGATTATCATTCATATAAATTGTTTATATCCTAAGAGGTTTAATTTAATATATTATCTTGGAGTTTTAACTATACATTATAATTCATTTACTCTATGATAAAAAGTACAGATAAATTTAAAATAAAGAAACTTAATACTTATATCGGAGGTACATATTGCAATTTATTTTTTTGATTTGTTCATTCCTTGTTTATATTCTATTTAAATAAATCATTTCTGTGTTTTACTATTTTTATAGGCTAGACATTAATTTATATTCAAAACAAAATACAGTCAGCGAGTTAAATAATTCCCTATATAACAGCACTAAGTATCTTTTATTGGAACTCGAGGCTGATTTATTCGGGTAGTTAGACAGAAAATGGAACTACCCGTGTTATGCCCTGGGTTTATAGTAGAAGTGTGTTGACCATACTGACGAATGGCATGTGTCCAAAATTCTGAGGCTGGGTTGTAAATACAATAAGTAATAGGTTAACGTAGAATAGCTTTTCGTTTACTGACGGTATAATTTAAATAGTTATCCTATTATACTGTGCTGAAATTTATTTTATTTACATTAGCGTTTAAAATTATAACCAATCAACTCCCTCCTCTCTTTAATGTTAAGTCATTAACATTTTTTGGCATAATGCAACTTTTTATCTCATACCAAACTACTTATGAATTTCGAAATGGTCACACAAAATAATACAATAAAATTATTAAATATAATACACCTAAACAAAAATATTATTCATATTGTTATAATTTTATAATTTAATGATCAACAATCGTACTATAACATTAAAATTTTAATGCAATGCATGTTCTATACTCAACCCAAGTCAACACATTTGGGATGTGTACGAGAACTACGTGTGTACCAACATACTATCAGGGATGGACATTATGCCATGTACCTTTAAACTACATTTTTGGATCGTACTAGAAGGTATAATTAATTAAACGTTCTTCTTGGGGGACTAATTGAATAAGTAAACGATAAACGACATTTGGGTTATTGGACAATCAATGTGTCCTTAACCTAGTAAACCTTGACAATTTGAGCAACGGTAAAGTTTTATTAGTATACAATATACAAAACACTAACACATTTATTTACTTTATTCGTTTAACACAAATCATAAAAACTGTCTTCGATTAAAACTGTTTTTTTTTTTTAATTTATGTTTTACGTAACACTTGTGCCTTTAATAATATTCTAATATTTACTTATCCCACGTTCTTATGCATGTTTACAGAAAATCTACTTAATTCAGAAAAGTGACCAAGAGTTAAGTTAAACGTGAATAAAATAACTAATCAATTATTATTAGTTTTATTAAGAAATCATTAAAATCTATAAATATTTACAGTAAATAATTCATTATAAATTTATAATAACATATTTCCAACTTGTTGTTAGAATAAAGGCAAAGTTGTAATAAAAAATTATATTAAATTTAAATAATGTTTCTTTTTTTTTTTTTAGTTCCATCTCATAAAAATTCAATCATGAAATAGGTACTTTTAAAACACTTACTAAGTTTTCAATTAAAAATTAATTCAAGTAATTTACTAAATTTAGTATGCAATACTTAAAAATGGCGAGTAAACCTACCTAACCTATATTGTGTTTCAACTTTCAGTACATCTTTTAATTAATTTTATACACATTATAAATATCAAATTTCTTCTTTAATTATTTTAGTTACCTACCGAAGATGTAATAAGTTTATTGCATAACTGTATTATTAGTGAATAATAAAATATGATGTAATGTATATCTATTTTAGTATAATATAATGCGTTGGTTTTTATATTTGTTTCAGACATATCGTGGAGGTATTTCTACGGTTTTATTGAACTTTAAAACTTAGAATTAACGACAATCGATTTCATTTCTGCAAATATATCACAAAGCCACTAAAGATTCAATGGAACAAAACTGCCAAAGCTGATTTCCTCTTTCTTCCTCTGAAATCTCTAAACTTTATAACAATATATACCTTAGTAGTGTATGACAATAGGTATTTGTACTCTTATAGGATTTGCTGATGGTGTATTGTAGAAAATGAAAAAAAAAATGTTTTACGTAAAACACTTACCTATATACTAAATACTTATATACATATAACATGATCGATAGATTGTTTGCATAGTTTTCAGTGAGGTTAATTTTTATAATCAAATATGACCACTTAATAAGTACAGAAAATGCGTTTTTGTGAAGAAATTTTATCACACGGAAACTTATTCAAACGAGTCGGTAAAATACCATTTGGAAACTATCAAATGAAAAGTTCAATAAAATAACGTATAATGTGGTAGTAATGAGTCTGTATAAAATAACTGAGATTCCTGCGCATTTTATGGGTTGGTTGAAATGCTTAAATACGTAACATATTTTAAGCCGGCATATAATATAACAACACATATTTGTATTAGATAAAATTTATTTACAATCTGAGCAGGAATTAATTGTAGTTAAACGTTAAATATATAACATCTGAATTTTGTTATAATGTTTACAATAGATCATTATTTATTGTACAAGGCATATATTATTATAACCAACATTTATTGATTAAATACGTGAATGTGTGATTTAGGATAAGGAAAAGGTTTAGATAATTAAATTTAAAAATTACTTATACCAAAAAATAAAAATAATAAACCTAGAAATTAAAAACTCAACACATAATTTTTAAGTATATACTTAAAATATAACTTGCTGTAAGTTCTAAATATTTGTCTTTTATTTGCGTTCTATATGGAAAGTATGAGATTCGGAAAAAAGTGTTAAATTATAAATCAGTGTAGGTATGTACATTATATACGAAATTTGATTTTCGTTTAGCTCCACTCGTCATAATTTATTGTTTTGGTAGGTTTTATATGAACTATTATTAAATTTATTTTTAAAATTATTCAAATGCATTTTTATGGTATTATTTTGGTAGTCATTTTTCTTAAACTTTGTGTAAAGTATAATTAAATTACAAAAATTAGTCGGCTTCAATACATTTTTGTCAAACACAATAAAGAATTAACGTTAATAGTTTTTTTTAGAAAACATTCCTTAAACGTTTTGTATATTATATCATTTACATTATTTTTAATAAAAAAAGACTTGAAACAAACTCTGTTTTAATATGTTTTTATTACTGTAGACAAGTTTTCTTAATGTTTAGCGAAGTATAAGACTTAATCATATAATCAAACCTTCAATAGTTAAATATAAACTATACTAAAAAGTTTTTTTTCCGAAATAAAAAATAAATCTTTTTAAAACAAATTTATTTTCAGAATATAAAATAGTACAAAAATAAATGCTCAACAATTTATGCGTATAAGGGGTAACATTTAAAAAAAATTATTATTTACGTTATATTTTGATAGGATGATAAAAATAAAGTAATTCGTTATGATTTTTTTTTTCTATATTTTTAGTTATATTAATTATAACACACGTCATATGAAAATTAAATATCCTTTAGGTACTGAATAAAAAATCATACACAAATTGTAATCTCCACTTCGAAGTTTGGACACAATGTATACGATTTATTACTAACAAATTATAATATGATTGCAAATTACAACAATAACTTAAATGGGTATTTTTATGTTGTAGATAATATATCAATATCAATAAATAGTAATTAACTATAGCATTATATAATATTTAATGTGAACAATTTTCTTTTAAATCGAGATTTCATTAAGGTATTTACAGAAAATTTGAATAAAGTAATAATTTATCTAATCATAATATTAATCAAAAGATATATTGTTTTATACATATTTAAATTTTATGTAAATTGGTAAAATGGATTGGACAATACATTTTTCTTGAATAATAATTACTTTTACTAAAATCTATAATGTATATAATTTATTTTCAAAACGTGTAATAAGAAATATTACCACGTTTTTAACGGTTTTATTTTAAAAATCAACTTATAAATTTTAGGCAATTTAATTTTGTTAAAAAGTTTGTCAAAATAATTTATATCTATTACCTATGATATTGCTTTAAAATTACACGGTCAATTTCACCTTTTATCACATTTTCAAAAAAAAAAAAAAAAAAAAAAAACACTTCAAACACCTCTTTGTAAGTTTGTTTGAAATTTAGTATTAAAGGATCAAATTAAAATATTTTTGAATTTTCATATAAACTATCTATATGTATTTATTTATAAGTATATTATAATATATTTTTAGATATATTTATACAATAATCAAAATTATATCACATTGAAAGAAAAAAATAATAAGTATTTATATAAGTAAAATTACTCATTTTTTAAAACTGTAGAAATCATACATAATTCTGTTAAATAAAAGTCTTCATTGCGTGACATACCATAGTGTTATTGAATTATTCAAAGTTTAAAATATAATTATTCTCTCGTGAATAAATAATACGTCTATATGTAATACGATAGATATATTTTAAATACTTATATAATATTGTTAATGCAGTTTTATAGTATATGCAAATTTGTGATGAATAAATAGTAATTATTTTTACTAATAATAATAATTTGTTATTATCGTTATTTAAACTTATATTAGTTAAATTTTTAATGCAAAAATACTAATAACTACTAATATTACTACTACTACTATTACTACTTTTATACTTTTTTAAATTCAGGTAAATACTATAGTTAAGCAATCCATGTACATTTTTTTTTAGTCTATAAAACTGTATTGATAAACAATTAAAATTTAAAAAATAAAAACAGAACTTTTATTTAGACTTCGTATAGGTATTTTGATGACAACTATTTATTATATTCCATGTACCACAAAAAAACGGTTTAGAGTAAATGTATGTAAATTATAAACATTCAATCTTAAGTCCGACAAAACATAGAGCATTTTTATTGTAGTATGTGATTCGCAAATGTAAATCAGAATGATGACATGTTTTATGATAAATAATAAAGTTGGTTCGAATTTGAGTTGGACAAGACATAATATAGTTCATCATCAAATTTGAACATTAAATTTATTTTAAATGTAAGATTCAAACTTTTTAAAATAATTAATTATCAAATTGTGGTCTACTCCCTTATTCAATTTAATGACATCTTCATTCGAATATTTTATCCCTCTACTTAATTTTTCTTGAGAATTCTATGCCCCTTATAATACATTTTATACACCGATAATTCATTTTTTAATCATGATTTATTTTTCATTTCATATAAAATAATTTTTGGGAGACAATATTTTTTATAACTCAAAATACAAATAACATTAAGTCATTTTAAATTTTCTTTAAGCGAAATAGATATTAAATGGAAATGTATTAGTATGTACTATGTATACATATTTCTATAAAAACTTATTTCAAGCTACTTTGGTCACAAAAAAATAACACACTTTATAATAATATATTACGATGGCGGTTTATATAATATACTATATATTACGCACACGAAACGAATCTATAAGTTAAGTAAGTATAGTAAATATTAACTTTTTTACGTGTTGAGTTTACTTTTTTTTCCTATTTATTGACTTATTGTCAACATATTAGTTTATAAAATTACTAGTATTTAAACTCAATGTAGGTAATTGTTACTAATTTATTTTGATTCCCCTCACACATTTATTGTGCCGTTATTCACTTGATTAAGACGAGTTTTAATTTGTAACAAATGACTTAATAATTTATATCAGCAGAAATATTTCAAAATATTCTTAAATAAAAATTGTTTAATTTGTTTTCAGTTTAAATGTCAACTTGATTAGAGTCGTACGATCATTAAATTTTACCCTAACTATTTTGATTCAGGTATACTCATAAGATATATTATAATGTGGTTAATATTAAAAATAATATACAATTTGTACAGCTAACAGGGTAACCATACATCCCGTTTCAAACGGGATTGTTCCTTTTTGATCATAATGTCTCGTTGTCCCGACAAACTCCAAACGGGACGCTTTTTATCCCGTTTTTAAAATATGGTATTATTTTAATCCCGTTATTTCAATATTATTGAATACTTTTTGTAAAAAAAATATGAAACAATTTTAAAAAGAGCAACATATTATAATTATTATTTTATTATTTTAATAAATTGCAACTTAAATATAATTAGAAAAAATAAAAAATATTATATTAATAAAAATTGTTTGTCCCGTTTTTATTTTTATGAAAATGGTCACTCTAAGCTAACATCATATAGTTATACATTATACTACTGATTTATAGTTATAGATTATCATAATAAAGTGTAGAAGAAAAAAGCGGCCTCTAATTCCAGTGTCTATTACACCTTCGATATTATATATCAATTGTAGCATTATTCGTCTACTCATCACAGCCTACCCTATCTTTACTTGACTTCACCCACTCTAACTATCCGCCCATTCATTGAGTCATCTCGTTTTACCTGTTTGTCCTTTGCCCAGAGTCTTCTCCAACCTGTACGGACCGACGTACTGCTGTACGTCTACGGTCGTCGAGTACACGAACTGTTCTTGGTGCATGGTAATCGCGACGGTGTGCTATTTCAATGTTTTTAGTGCAACATTTACGGTAGTCGTGGCTGCAGGACCGAGCTGATCAGAGACCGGTGCGTGCCATCGTCGTCGGTGGGACGCGGACGAGAAGCCACATTCGGAGGAGCATCTCGGGTACGGCGACGGCGGCGGCTGCGTCGTCGGCAGTGTGCTTTAGTGAAGTCCGTGCACATCGGACGTGAAAGATTAGCGGAAACAATACGAGATGTTAAATTACCGTTTTCCTCGGTCCAGTGGCGTGTAATTGTGTCTTCAGAAGTAGAAAAGTTATCAGAAAAATATTATAAATCTTTCGTCAACAATATCGATAATAATAATAATAATAATAATAATAATACGTAATAACAACGACGAATAATAACAATATACGACGGACAAGATATTTTTATTACAGTGATCGCGGAAAACGCGTGTGCGAGTACGACGTTGATCCGACGACGACTGCTGGCGACCGTCCCTTGCGCGATGCAATACACATGGTGCGCGTGCCGAACGTTTTGCCTAACTGCTTTGATATTGCGTTTTAAACCCGGGGAGGGAAACCACGGTATACACAGCGCGTAAGCCGCCTCGAATACATCTGCAACGGGCGGCGCAGCCGGCTATCGATAGCGCGCTCGAGAAAATTATTGACGGACCGCGCGCCACTAGCGTGCGCACGCGATAACGTTATTATTATTGTTTTTGTCGGTATCATTATCTATATATATATATATATATATATATACATATATATTCACGATATTGTAGTCATATTAATAATGTAATACACAAATATATCATTAGGACACGTTGTCGCATTACGCGGTTGACGACCCCCGTCGCTGTTGCCGAAAACTACGGTTACTTTTTTTTATTTCACAGCGATCGCATTGTTTCGAGTATATTATTCATCACGAGACGATCTTCCCACGTTCCACACCCTCGATTTATACAATTTTTATTATAATATCATCAATATTATTGTTGTCAGATAACTTTACCAGATAACTGCACCTCGGGTAAGTAGGTATATATATATATATATATATAACATATGCACGCGAAACGACGTGCTTTTGGTGCGACTTATAAATCTGTTTTATTCAGAGCTGCAGCGAGAATTTTCAAAATTTTCGGAATCCGCCGGACGGCAACGTTGACGCGAAGATCGGAAAAATTCGAAACCGAATCCGACAAACGATCCTCTTTAGTAAATACGAATAGCCGATAGGGTGGAGCGCGCGAAAAATTGTCGAGTCCCCGCGGGAGGAAGACGAAAGCGCGTGCAAAAATATTATATTAAGCTAAAATTTGCAACTTGAAGATGACAGACGACGGATTGGATATAAATAATTTAACAAAAAAAAAACGATAATTCGATAACGATCAATTCGCGAAAGGTATAGAGACATCGGCAATTATAATATGTTATTATAAACATGTGCGTACAAGTCGAAATATATATTTGTACGATCGATCGCTGCGACGGACATCATCATTCCCCGCGGCGAATCGATTATAATATGGAATATATTATAATGGTAAAAGTTGACGGATATGCCTTTGCAATATTATCGCCGTTTTGACGTTTTTTTTTGTTGTTGTTTTTTCTCATCCACGGTTCGAATTTTCCAATCACACTCATCCGTTCACATCCATCCAATCAATGGTTCTGTAAGCCCCAAATATACCCACACGGCGTATTTCGCGGTCGCCGAATGCACCCCACGCACGCACTGCCCCGATAAAGCATAGGTAAACTACCCCATCGTGTACGAGCAATGTACGTTGGTTCGTATGTGTATACGCACGCACACAGGCGGGTGAGTTAGGGGCGCGGTGGGGTGAGAAAAAAAACGCACCGCGTCGGGCGTGTGACGCGTGTGCGTGTGTGCGTGAATATACACACAATCGCGAAAAACGGTATACGAAAACCCGCGGCAAGTATCGATTCGAGAAAACAACGCGATGTTTGGTCGATAGCCTAGCGGCGGCGGCGGCGGCGGCGGACCCTTTTCGCCGAGTAGTGTTGGTAGCGGCGGCGCCGGCATTGCGCATGTCTCCGTTCACCCCCGTTCATGCAGCAGTAACGATACCGCCGCCGCTGCCGCCACCGACGCCAAGTCGTCGTCGTCGTGTCCCTTTTTGAAAACTCCCCGTGAAAAATGATCGTACTCGGCGGCGGTGGCGGCGCCTCTTCGAGGCCCGAAAGTGGCTCCTCGGTTTTCGCTCCGTTTGCACACCGGCAGCGGTGGCGGGTATTGCGTGCACGGTCGGTTGGGTGTGGGTAGAAGAACGGGGTGTAGGTGACGCCGGAGGGGATATCTTGGGCCGTTGTATATAAGGGACGACGACGACAATATATTATTATTCCTTGTTGTGGAATAATGTGCGAGTGCACAATATATCTTATTATAATTTAATAAATTATTTCAAAATGATTGGTACACGCGTCATATTAATATAACATTAAGTACCTACTAAAATGATGAAACGTGCACATAGGAGTGAAGTGAATAAGTCACGGTACCGTCATGTTTATATGAAAGATGTGGATACGATATCCTTATCTTCACTAAACATTCATTTTTAGGCCAACATAACGGAAAGAGAAACGGTTACTCTCATTTGCAAAGAATGGCTTCTAAGGCATAAACAAACTAAAATTTAAACAATAGATAAAAAAGTTGAACGATGTTGCAGTAAACGATGATATCAGCAGAGTTAACTTACAGAACTATGTACTATGCCATATCCATAGTTTTAATATAAATCAAGGTTTTGTAGGTACGCGACATCATGGGTTATTTAAAAATTAATTTAATAGGCGAATTCCTGTAGCTGCAGTTATTTGTCACACGTTCGCGGTAAAAAAAAAAAAGTCCGTGATTGTATTATTGCTCTTCCCTCGTGGTACAGTTCATTAAAAAATCGAGAAAGACACATACCAAATATACCAATGCAACTATGAATAAAATGTGGGTTTGGTTCAATCAAAATCCATTTATTGATACGGCAGTTATATGAATATATTTGCATTTGTTAATTGACAAAAACCACAAAAAACATAGTAAATTATTAAGTCAATTCTTGTTTTAATATATTATGCATAATAATAAATATTGGCAGAGAGCCAGTGGCGTAGCCATGATTTTGGTTTTTTTATTGAGGTTAGGGGGCTGATAATTTATTATATAGGGAAGACTTTGGTATTTACTAGGATCCCATAAGCTTAATATGCTAGGTATGCTGAGTGTATAACATTTTTTAATTTTGTATTAACCTTCATACAAGTAACGATTTTAATAAATGATTACTTTTTACGTAATTCATTCACAAAATGCTGAAATTATTTTAAATTTTCTAAGATTTGGGCGAGAGATATAGGCATATAGCCTTTAATGTGTCTCATTTAATATTTTTCTGTCACTCAATAACATACTTAAACCTTACCATTAAATTCTTAACATTTTATTACCTATTCAAATATTTTCATTAGTGAACTAAAAATAAATTGTACAATATGATCATAATTCATAATAAATATACAAAATATATATACATTTAATAATGTATTTCTATTAATTGAATTTATTATTAGTTTTATGTCTCTATATATCTGCTTCTCAGAAAAATTGATATAAGGTGTGCAGTTTTAGTGTTACATTTTATATGTTTTATTTAAAGAAATTACAGATTGACAAAAAATTTATAATATTATATACAAGTACTATGAAATATAGCAATATAAATTGACGCTATTTTTACGCGATTATATGTTATACCTCCTAAATCCCTACAAAATAATTGGAATATTATTCAGCGCGTCCATTAGTGTTCCGTCGTCTAGATGTCTAGAACAATATTCGTGCATAGATTATATTTTGTACCTATATATATTATATTATTATACAGACGATCGGTCGAAGTTTGTTACAGGAGTCACGCGTGCCTATAGAATATTATCGTCATCGCGTATTATATTATGCCAATAATTTACGTGGGTGCTCGTTGAGATTGTGAAGATGTGCGCGCCGTTTACAATTTCTCCCTGTACGACGAGCGAAAATATTGGAAAACTGCCGCCGCCGGACTTGTATATATTATTTACGATATCTTTATTTATTTGTATCGCTATTATTACTGGTATTTCGTGTTTTTTTATTTTATCGTGTCTTCCTTTGTACGTAGTTGTTTGCTCGCGGGGTCACGCGTACTCACGCCCTCCTCTTAAAAAAACAACAAAACAAAACAATAATAAAACATACGCAAAGAGACGCAAAGCCGAAAAAATTGTAGTTTTTTTTTTTTTTTTATCACCGTTATTGTTGCAGTGTATTTCATTCGAACTGAGCGAGTTACGAATAAACCTAACCAATAAACAATACACGCGTATAATTATATTATATAAATGTCATACCTACACCATATTATTTCGACCTACTGCGATATAGACATGTTGGCTCGTTGATTTTTGTTTAGTATATAATATGTATGCTTATATTATATATTATCATAATACCCAAACTTGCTTTACACGGCGCCGTATACATTATATTTTATAATATGTATATTATTACGAGTACTTTAAATCCTCAATTAAAATTAGTCACATAAAGTGCTAGTATTTGACCGTCAAACATGTATTATATTATTTGTGAATATTATGACAATGTGAGATGTATCACATGCTACATAGTATGATCCACAAAATTCATTTTTGATAAATCCCGGTGGTATAACATTTCTAGTTTGGGATAATATTTAAGCAATCACGCGGTAGTCGCTATAAAAACATTAAATTATTTTATATGTATGTATATAATATATATCTACGTTGTTTTTTTGACCATAGTGTAAGGTGTTATAGATAAAAAATATTTATAATTATCATATAAATCGTAGGTAAACAGTAAGTATACAAGTTAACAGTTATTGCATTTTTTTATGGATGTTTTATGTAATTTAAAAGTCAAGTAGTTATATTAATAATTTACACTTTTGTAATAGTACTAATGTTTTTACTAGTTTTTAGAACTATGAATTATATATTGTTGTAATTTAATATGTTATTATATTATAAGACTTATATGTAACTTAAGTACTGATAAGTAATATGAGTGTCAACTTGACCATGATCGAATAATTCTAGTCGTGATAGTATATTTAATGGCCAATATTTTATTTATCTATTTATGAACCGATTGTATATTATTACGTTATATTCTTAAAAAATTATGATTATAATTTTGTTAAAAATGCATAATTAGATATATTTTAATTTTTAATTAAATTTTATCTAGACAAAAAATAGAATATTATATTTCTTATTTTTATTCATATCAAATTAATGAACCTAACCTACCATCAATAATAAAAATTATTCTTGTACTACATAATTGAGTTTATTTTTTGAATACAAATCCTTATTACTAATTGTTATTGTATTAAAACATGCAATATTATTTGGCAAGTTACCTAACGTTCAAAAATGCATATTGCACCACAAATTAACTTCTAATTAACCTAGAAATTGATGGAAACCAAATTGTGACAATTACCGCTCCATTACCCTCAAATTTAAATTTCTGAACCTTAAGCAAATTTTACATAATTTTTTTACTATTTATAGCATTAGACAAAATAATATAATGTAATCATGCATTTATTCCATACTTACATATTTTAGTCAAATACTTACAATTCATTTATTGTATTTGATTTATTTTTTATTATTAAATTTTAAACATTCATAGTTTTCAGCGCCATTTTATCATTGATGATATTATCTTATACATTTTTGTTTATAAATAGGGTTGCAGATAAAAAAATAAAAAATAATTTTAAATATTTTTATATTATATTGGTTTTACTGAAATAATGAAAATAAAAGAACTAGTTTTATATTTTAAGCTATAATCTATAGTGCTGATAAATAATAAAATATAAAATATTTATGGCATATATTTTTAGCATTTTTAAGAGCGTAATATGAAATCACTATAAAATACTGATACATTCAATATATAAGTACTTAAATGTACATTATTCTTATTAATTTAGCTTTTTGAGACTACATCGTAAAATATGTGTACAGCTATAATGGCTATAATGGAATCAGTGAACTTAGTTTATATTTTTTATAATGGCTGTAATTTTATAGGTATTTATATTGACAGATTTCTACGAAATAGTTATAACTTATAATGTTATTTACAAGACTAATTTAATATTTTATTTTAACCATTTTTTTGACATTGCATTAGAAATCATTATTTATTTATTTACAAATACGTATTACAATCACAAAGTAATATAATATGTACTATACACGTCATGTTGAAAAAATATAAATTAACGATTCGTCAATTATTGTTTTATGTTTTTCTTGTGAAATAAAAAATGTATGAAATCAATTTATTCATAAATTATGCTATTTGAAATGCGGTCATTTGATTCCTGTGAAATTTCCCTCTGGCTAAAACTTGAGCATATAAGACTTCTCCCCAACACTATACCGCCACCACCTTAACGACCGAGCATAGACTTCGACCCAAATCCCGAGATGTGTTTTATATCATATAGTTTGTACCCAAAGCTACTGTCACAGCATGGCTTTACTTATAATCCTATACAAGGTTCCATAGTTACATAATCTATGTTTATGCAGCGAATCTTCGATTTAAAGTCGATAACGCAACCGCAACACTGTTGAAGGTCTTAGGTCAAAATGCAAATGTAATCTAATTCTTTAAACAATGAGAATAGATACTGCAACAGTCATGGTTATTTTTTAAAACGATGTTTTTTGCTTAAAAATGTTAAACTGCTAATGTAGAAGCTATTTTATTTATAAAAGTTTATATTTATATATTAATTACAGTTGAGCTAGTGTATGTAGGTATGTAATATGAATATATATTTATTGATTATACATAACATCTACACACCAAGTATAATTAATGCGTAAAAAAGATGTTAAAATTATGCTTAAAATACAATATTATTTTAATTTATAAATTATAATAAATAAGTTTTTATAGGTAATTACAGTCGAGTCACAATAATTAGAATATTTTAAAGCTTATAATCTCGATAACTCAAAAAACGAGTCAATTCAATTATTTTAGTATTCCCTTAGAAATTTACTTAATACTCATGGTTTTTATTAATATTGTCAACTCGAAGATAAAATAACTGTGATAAATATCTAAGTCGAAGTATATCTAGGTAGATATTTCAGTATTACTAGTCATGGAGATATAATATTATATTAAGAAAATAATGACGGTGGATATGATTGACTTATCTCGCTAAAAAAAAGAAATATGAATCAATAAATTAAATGTCAAACATTCAAACATATATGTAAAATAATATAATTTAATTGTATAATCAGCAGACTGTTAGCCAATGAAAAAATTATAGGTATAAATATATCAGTAGTAGCATCCCAAAAATTATAAAAGTTATATTTAATAAAGCTATCTTTATAAACTGTTAAGCAATTATTGAAAGCATTTAGTCATATGAATTATTAGCTATAAGAAAATTTGAAGATTTAATAAAAAACCGAAATGTCAAATATAATCATATATTTTTTTCTAGTGAGAATATTTTATGATAACACTGTGTATTTTATCATTTTTATACAATGCAATTTCATTACATAATATTTTTATCCTAATTTACTTACATATATTTTATGAAACTTTTAAACTTTTAATTTTGTTATTCAAAGTTTTGACTTTATTTTGATAAATTCGATTTAGTTATCTTGAATAATTTATATCCCAAAGCGATTTTTACCTCCCTCCTCCCCCCCCATAAATGTTGAGTTATTGCAACTCGACTATATATGCAAATAAACTTAATTACTTAATGTAAAAAACAAAAAAAAAAAAATTGAAAATTTTAATGAAACGAATAACGCACTATATTACTATAATATAATAAATAGTTAGGTACACAAACAGATACATTCTATATATATAAAATAAACTTTTTTAGGTGGTAAAATATAAGATAAGTGGTTCCCAGGGGTAGTAAAATGTTAAAATATATAATTTGTTGTGTTCAAATGTTTATTTTTTCTGTCTTCTGAGTCAATACATAAACATAATATAGTCTCATTTATAAGTTTTTATATGTGATTCATTGAGACTTATGCACTTTGTCCGAGTTACTAGTGTTTGTGAATCATAAACATTACTGTCACGTTTAGATAGAAATAAGTACAATTTTTTGTCACCAATATACCAGTCTTTAATATAATAAATCCTGTTACATTAATAATTCAACTATTCCAATAATTTCGAATACAACTGAAGAATATTTCGGGTACTTATACAATACGTACGAATTAATGACTATAATATCAGTTGGTTAAAATATAAGTAACTGGAATATAAAATTTAATCATATTTCATTCAAATATTCTCGATGATGTGAACTAAAACCAAGATTATAATTTTCCATTACTGAAAAATTGAAACTTTCTAAAAAGAGGCAGATACAAATATTATAATTAATACAAAATGTGAAACGGTAAATATGGGATTAAACATTTAAAAAAAAAATTAAAATAAACAATTGTGTTGGTAACACGGCAATTAATTTTTATAATTTAAGTAGTAAATCTGTAAAAAAAAATTAAATGTATTATATTTCATAGTATCAAACACTTAAAAACCATAAAAAAGAACCAATTTGACCTAAATCATATATTCAATTATTTCAAGGATAAAAAAATTAAGAAAGAAATATTTTGTTTTTATCTTATCTAAGAAAGGTAAAAAAAAAAAAATGTAGTTTTCGTATTACGTTTAAAAATGTTTTAAATAGAATTTTAATGCGATGATATTAAACATAAAAATTCAGACTTTGTTTGGAAAAAATAATTCTTTACAACTACAAAGTAATAATGATGAAGAATGCAAAGTAATAGTGGTAGATAATGCATTTTATTTTAGAATCCTGAATCCTGTTACATAATAACGGAACGTCACAAACACTACAGACAGTTAAAAAACTATGAAATCTTTTGATCACGTTAAAAATAAAATTCAAAATATTGAAACTATAATATACGAGTATCATCAAACTATTTGGTAAATATAAGAAATTAATAGGAATCAATTGAATTTTATTAAAATTTATAAATACTTTTAAAGTGAACCATGCACATTATACATATACTAGATAATATGTTCACACATATGAAACTTTATAGATGAAAAAGAAAACATTTTATTTTTTCATTTAATTAAATTTATATTATTTACAAATAAGAAATAAAAAGTATATCTGTAAAAAAAATATTTGAATTATATTTTTTAATGCGCTTTTAATCATGTTTCGTTTATTTCTATAATCCTATAAGTATGCATATTTTATTTATTTTAAACTCGAATATCTTTATTTTAATTATAAATATTTTAATAAACATATGAAGTATGGATATTTTTTAACTAAAATTTTTCATTTACAATTTTTATCACGTATTATTTATTAAATGATTTTCTTTAGTAATTTTTAACTACCTATGACACAGTATAAAGTATTCAACTATTGATTTTAAATTCTGATTTAGTGATGAATGTATTATTGGTTTTAAAATGGTTTATGTTTTTTTTTTTTTTGCTTTATTAATAATTTATTTATTTACAAATCTATTATCATCTTTTGGAGAAATTATAAGTATACTAAGATTTTCTTCTTTGAGGTTGAATTATAAAAATAAACTGGACATTATTGAAGCTTGGATAAATTAAGGTAAAACATTAAATTTTACAAAAAACCAGTTTTTGGCAAAAATTTTATTTTTTGTTGTAACTAGCTCTCGTTTCCATTACACTCTATTAACAGATCAGGCACATCTATTTAAATTTTTATTTAAATACATCATAAGTTTTGAAAATGTAATACAAGATTACTCATGAGAGTTTTTATTGTAATTAAAAAAGGAGTTTAGGGTAAAGCTGCATATATTTTACTTGAGTGATTAAAATTGAAATTTCAATGATTTTTTTTTTTTTTTTTTTTTGAGTGGGCAAGTGTGTACCGCTCTGTTTTACAGTAGGTACTAGATGACTATAATGAGTCACAGTTACGAATGTGTTAAATTTGAATTAAATGATAAATCATTATATAGGAATACATATACGATTCTGAACGAAGACGATTTTTGAGCCCACACTTCTAAGTATATTTTATGATATATTTATTAATATTTCTACTTAAGTAATTTATTTTACAATTACTAGTAGGTACAGTAGGTTGATTAAATTTTTGCTGAAATTTTTAAACTTAAAAATATTATTGTGTGAATAAAATATAATAATAATATACTTATATACGTTGCTATTTATAATTTAAATATGTATTTTTCTATGAAAAAAAAAAAACCTATAAATATCTTTAAGATATTTTAATTTCATTAAGAATTATTTATGAAGATCTTTGTACTTAATTTTCAAGACATAGCTATAAATGTTTTCCAAATATTTAGATTAATTAATTATTAATACAATCTAAATTTTGTCCTCTCTTAAGCACAAAACAGATAAATTTTCTATTTGAAATCACTCAGAAAGTTGAAAATCAAAACATTTATTCAACTAATTATCGACTATCGTAAATATATACACAAAAAGACACACATCATAGTAAAATGTATTGTATATAATATCCAATTATAAAATGTCGACAATATGTATTCTACTTTAACTTAAATTATCATTCTTTTTATACTCGTATATACAATTAAAGCTTTAAATAATTAAGATTAATTTTTAGCTATTTATTAGCATGTATTTTTTTTCTTGATAAAAATGTTTAAACTCTATTAAAGTACTTTAAAATGTATAAAATATTCTTTTATACTAAACTCTTTTTAAACAATTTAAAAATATTATAAATATAACGAAACAATTATATTTTGAAAAACAATAGATGTTAATATTTGTTAATCAACATTTCTTGAACAAATTTTAATAAAATTAAATATTCAAACTAAAAATAATGATTATAGTTTTTTTTAATTAGTTTGAAGAATATTATTATTTTTTTAATTCTGCAATAAGTTTTTGTTGACTAATATTACTAGTATTAACAGTGACTAGTAATATTATATCTATATAAAATAGTATTAGTTATTAATGTTTAATAGATATATGTGATTTTTTATTGACAGAAATTAATTCAAATCTAAACCTACCGTAAAAAAAATACTAAAAATAATAGAAAAATAAAATTGGTTATATAAATATATTTTACCTAATAAAGTATCCTTAAAAATATAGGTTGACAAACCGTCTCCGCTCAAAACCATTTTTCATACGCAATAATTTATCATCTAATTTAAATTGAACCTGACCTACTAAATGAAAAGGTGCACTCAACACCTAAAACTATGCAGTATAGTGAGTTCACAGTTTTTTTTTTTTATGCATAATTAAAAACCAAAAAATTGTCTCTATTCTATTGTAATACAATAGTATTTGTTTTGTGTACTTCGTCACTGTAATTACATTCAACTTAACAATTTTGAATGAAGCTTCAGTGTACAACACTAAAATAGTAATATATATAATAACTAAATATTAACATTTTAGTTATTATTCTTTTATAGCTATAATATTATTATAGATCTTGAATTTGTATGTTCCGAAAATATATTAAATGTATAAATATTGTATGCATTATGCATTACACTTATTTTTTTTATTCTTAAATTTACATGGTTTTAGTACTTACTTTTATATTGAAAATTATAAAATACGTTTATTTTAAATTATATGTAATCCTAATGTAATATTTTCTATACTTCACATCTAAAATTAATCAATGTTAAGTGTATAAATGTATAATATATACCTATATAATAATAAAAGTAATTTATATAAAATAAATATAGGCTTCGAAGTTTGATATTGTTAGTTATGCATTCACTTTATAGTTACAATATTAAAATTTTAAATCGAGTCTTTTTTTTTTTTTTAATTTAAAAAGTTCTTTATATATAAATGCGTAATATAGGCACTATTGAAAATTGTATTAGTCTACAAACATACCCTAAAACCATACTGAAATGTGCACTATACCTTATAAACGTTTGATATTATTCATTTGTATAAAATAATTAAACTAATGTGTGTTAACTTAGGTGCCCATAAATACATTTAACTAGTTAAAAGCTAAAATATTTAATTGGAACAAAGTTTGAGCCCTCTATACCTAGTTATTGACAAAGTACGTAAGTATATTATATTACATCAAATCACACAAAAACATTATTCATAGGCCATATACTATAATACAAGGTCTATGACATTATTTAATATACCAAGTATATAAGTATATAATAATACAGATCCTATATTTATCGATTATTATTATTTGCGATATGTTTTAAACAATATACATTCACATAGATACGTTCGACCATAAATAAATGATTAGATCCATAAAATCGTTTTGTACAAGGGGAGCACAAATGTCCCATACCTACGTGTGCATTTTAGATACGCACATTCAAGATAATATGATGTTGTTTCCTACAACTATAAATACATTTTTTATACGTGAGAAATATTTTTATTCAAAAAGTTTAAAAAATCTTTACATATAATATACATTACACAGGTTGATTCGCAAAGTATGTTCACTTTTTTTTTCTTCATTACGTAGTTATTCAAAACATATTTTTGGAATTATCAAATAAACTAGAATACAACATTCTTTATATTTATTTGTACTATCTTAAAAGTATAGTAGAGGTAAAAACTTCTGTTTAAATAACAACCTCTATTTAAACAGTAAATTATTAAGTAGATATTTTTTCTGAAAATTCTGAATTATCAAAAACAAATTTATATTGAGTAATTTTTGAGTTGATTAACTTTGTGTAATAAGATTTATAGGTCCGTGGTAATAGTTAAAAAAAATTTAAATCTTCAATTAACCTTAGTCATAAAAAATAAAATATAATAAAATTTATAGATTTTATAATTATTTACCAATTAAAGAAAAATTGAACCATAATATCTCTGATATTTGAGATATTTGTGTTTTATTATAATTAAAAAAATATATATTAATTAATCCTAGCAATATAAACATTTTCAACTTTCACAATTATAATTTATAGACATGCCACTATAGTATTATATATTATGATTAGCAACAAAAAATATTGTATTTCATGTACTTCGTTAAATGATTAAATTTTAATGACAATTCCCTGATAACTTTGTTGACAATTTCAATGATACTTATCATTAATACAAATCAGTGATACAAATCAGGTAAAATCGTACGCAATCGTGTACCTTAAAAAGGTATCACCGATAACGAACTTATGCAATCATGTTTTACCCATACTTATCTACAACTGTGGATATTAATATTCAATTTAACGATACCCTCTACAGTACTATACTTTTATATAGGTACCTCAATTTATTTTATATAATATGGGCCCGGACGACGCGTAGAGTCTATACTGTAAAAGTTTAAATTGGATGGAAGTATTAAGTTCCAGAATAAAGTTTTTAATTATATCACATTTATTTAGACTCGGACAATTTCGTATCAAGAATAAGGAACATTCTTAGTGTTGTGACGCATATTTTAGTGTTTCTTGACAATTTACCTTCCTGCTCTACCTACTTTAATATTATAGGTTGTATTAAAATTCTTCCAGTAACATTAGCAATTTAGGCAACTATAAAACACACATAATATATATATATATATTATACATCCATAAAAGATTAATTGAGGGAAAAAATATCTAGTAAATAATTATTTTACTGTAATTAAAGTCTACACAAACATCAAAGTCACAATTGTGGAAACACTAATTAGGATCTATTAAGTTGCAGGTACTGTTTATAAAATGCCGTTTGTTGAAAAAGTTTATTCACTGAACATTTTCCTATACTCACACATAGATCATTATTTCATAGTAAATATGTTATGTGCACAAACCATGAAAAACACGAAAACTTTACTACAATGATGATGGGTCTGAGAGACCAGTATCCACTGGTATGTTGTATTATTTACGTCAAGGCGACGTTTTTCTGAGTGTGAACAAAAATCATGGCGGTGTAAGGTAACAGAAAAGTTCATATTTTATTTCACAAAACAATATCGTGTAACGTGTTGTATGAAAAATTGTGTTCGTTTTCCGCGTCATATAATTTACGAATGTTTTATGGTTGTCTCTTAGTGCAGTAATATAGAAATATATATATATTGAAAGTTGAAACTAAAATATTATGTTCACAAAATATTAAAACTTACAATTTTATATCAAATACTCATTAGTTAAAAAACGCTGCCAAGTGACTGTTACAAGGATTAAATACGAATTTAAATGGGGGAGAGGGTGAAGGAGTTTGAGTTAAATATCATATAAAAGTATCAAGATATTAAAAAACTTTATTTCGCTGTATTCGAATTAAAATAATTATATTTTAAACGTCTAGCTATATATTTTTTTAGCAATATAATAAAGTATAATAGGTAAAATTTACATAAGTTATATAATATATTTAGGTACCTGTATCTTGTGTAACTAATAATATTTTAATTAAACAATACTCGTCTATGGTAACTACTAACTAGTGACAGCTTCCTTCATTATAAAGTATAAATTTAATTATTATTTATTATAATAACTTAATGCTTCATTCCATTTCTAAAAATCTTTTCAATATGTTACATGAAATTAATAAAAATTACTAATTAGTATGAAATTTGTATACAAATCACTAAAATAATGCTGATCGGTGTCTCAACTAAGTGTGATTCACAATGATAATTGGTAGGTAACTATAAATAATTAATACAATGTTATTGATAGACAACTATAGTCATTACATAAAAAGACACAAAATATTCTCCATTTGAACTCTTTGTTTCTTTACAAATTCTTAGATAGATGTATGCCATTTTGACTAAGCAACAACCACTTATTATTGTTATACAGAATAATTTACCAAGTATGATCATTGCTTACCACTATTTTATCTTTTAATACTATATTTTAAGATACTTAGAATTTCTATTCTGGTTAATCAATGTCCTGCAGTGATATAAAATTAGTTTTTTAAATGAAAACCATCATTTTCAACCATGGATTTGTAATTGCGTGATTTTTTTTTTTTTTTTAATTGATACAAATTTGTTAAATCAAAATTTAAATAATTATGGTTAAAATACTTTATGTACACAGAAAAATAATTTTTAGTAAATAATAATAGTTTTATATTATGTAAATTTGATTGATACTTATTTTGTTTTTATCTTATATCATGTACAATTAATTAATGATAATGGTTTTCTCAGAACAAGCTTAGCTATTAAATATTGTGAACCGTTTTAAAATTAGATATAATACATAAATTTATTATTATTGTTGTAATAAGTACCAATTCCGTTTAATATACGTCTTATTATGCTTTGACATTTTTTAGAAATATAAAATAATTATAAATTCTGTATTTTTTCAAATGATTATAGTTTTATCTATATTTAAAGCTAATAACAAAAAATATAAACTATACTTAGCACAAAAAATGCAGTAACTCGGAAACTAAACTAATTTATATAAATCAATAATTTAAAAAAATAATCTTTTTAACAATCTATAGTAACAAAAGATTGTCTTTATGCGAAAAAATTTATCAAAACAAAACCATTAATAAATGGCTTATAAAACTTAAATACTTGTTTTAAAAATATCGGTGTTTAAGTAGACAATATATTCGAAAAAAACAAAATTTAAACAAATGTATTAATGTATTATTGAAGGAAAAAGTTAGTGAAATGTTGAAGTGTTACTCTTCTAAGTATGTTTACTAAAAATCACTCTATATATACACATGTATATAATGTTTATATATTATGTTGTTTACATAATTTAAATACATGTAACTATATGTAATATACTAAGTTAGCACTTATCCATTTATACAGTTTGAACTTGAATAACATTACATAATTTATACAAAAAATAAAACATAAGTTTTTTTATAGTACTTTTTTCAATGACAACTCTATATATATTTTAAATTTCATAATCAATAGCAACATAATTCTTTCCTCGTGTGTTGGCATGATCGCTTATCGAGCAAATATTATAGTTTCACTATAAAAATTTAAAGTTATAATAATATCATTACGTTAAAGTCGATAATAGGCTAACTTTTGCCATATTATTCTCTTCGTCACATCTTCAAGCTTTGTAATATTATAAAGTCAATAGGTTTACAAAAATTCAAATATTTACTCTGAAAATTAATATAAATGTAGTGAAATAGATCGCTCCTAAATAATTTTTTTGTTCTGTTTGATCGAAAATCATCCGAGTGTATACAAGTGAGTTTATCGCCTCAGCTTTTGAAAATTCATTTAAAAATTAAAGCGTTGTTAACATCAAAATCACACCTTAAAAATCTTTTTAATCTTTACCCTCTTTTACACTAGTTAATATTAAGTTATACTTAAACTGCACCTAATCAACTACTGCACATATATACTAATTCCACAGCAGTTTTATAGCGAGATTCTATAGGTCTCAATATTGACGAAGGTATTACATGAGATTTTTTAATTATTATTATTCAGTTATAGGTACCTACAATTTTATTTGAACAATAAAGTTAAACGTGAAACGAATTTATTGAATAGTTTTTAACTCTGAATTGGACAAGATGTTAAAAAGGTGTTGATCTTTTTTCATTTTTTTTTTTTTTTAAGCAACTTTCTTACCAAAAGGTATGATCATATTGATATTTGATACATATGTACTCATTATCTATAGTAGCATATTATATCTTATAAAAATTAAGGACTATTTATTTCTTCGTAATTTCATAAAGAATTCTTAATTTACATTTATTACATAATTAAGTAGGTATTACTAGTGCATGAATGGAAAAAATTGTTTTTTGCAATTTTGGATTTTTTTCAAAAATACTTTAGATTTCTATGTTATACACACTAAATCGTATTCATTTCTACGCTTGTGCACTTATGTTGAAACATAAGCTCAGAAAGTAATGTATAAACATCATTATTAGTTAATGTAGGTCCATCAATATGTGCGAGTATATAATCGAGCCCCAACTATAACAATGCATTATATTAAAAATATTAATATAAATTAGTTATTAGTTATATATTTTTTAATTATTATTATTTTCTATTATTTTTATTAATTTATAAAACACTGTAATATACTTATAGCCAACACAAGAAATAATAATGAATCGTTTAAATTTTTTAATAATATCAATGAAAGATTAAGCTAAATAAAAGTTAGAATAAAAACTGATTATTTTTTTTTTTTACAAAATCTATCTACATTTTTTTTTTACATCAACTTTTTATTCAGTTAATTTAAAACCAAAAACCTTAACCTTTATAGTGACTTAACCAACACTCAAATTTCACATTTTTCTAACACACCACGAACCAATGGCTTTAAGCATGTTATTTTTCTTATAAAATTCTTCCCGCATAACCGATTCATTTCGTCCGAAAATAATAATATAAATGTATGATTATAATTTAAACGCCTGGAGTTTTAATATCATGTTATACATTACACTATACTACTACTTTGGTTAAAGAGCGAGGACTTGGTTTTATTATGGGACTAAGAGATATGTATAAATTATGACAAACTAATCAATAGGATACTTTGTAAAATTATTATTCATTTTTTCTATCATATAAAACTAATATTAATTTATTTTAATAATTGTAGAAATGTTGTTTTATTGATGTAACGTTAAAAAAGATTTCAAATAGTTTTTGAGGTTAAAACATTCTTAAAATAGTTTTTAATTTTAGACATTTTAGTACTTAACTTGGCCTATGCAATATAGATTTATCATAAAAAAAAAAAAATAATAATAGGAAGCTAGAACAAAATTAAATAGGTTTCTGCTTGACAAGAATTTCAAAAATATTGTAAGATATAAATGAAAATTAGACATCAGAAACAAACTAACAACAATACAAAATATTATTAAACAGTTTGATAAGAACTTTGTTTTATCATATTGTTCGTTTTCGTTTTCAAAGACCATGTTTAGGTACTATAAAAGTTCTTAGTAAAAGCCTATATATATATATGTAAACTTCTTCCATTTTAATGCTCAAACATAGTATTTTTAGGAATATCTAGTGCCCAAATAACGTGTAGATTTTTAATACCGCGAATAGGCAAAAATGATTGGTATCGCACTGCACCAGTTAGTTAAAATTGACAGGAATCAAGATTTGCTTTGTAGCAATTTTTCGAAAAGAAATTATGTTTATTTATTACTGTAGATTATAATAATAAAAGAATAATAAACGTATTTAAAATCAATAATTTTATACTTAAATATAAATTCTCCTATTGTCTTCACCATAAAACAGTGATTAAGTAAAGGCTTTATCACAATATTTACGGTATTGGGTTTTAATGTATTTTATCGATAACTGATACAAAAAAATATTGGCTTTTTAAACAATTTAAACGAAAGGGTATAGAAAGTAACTTAAAACAAATTATAGAAATCTTTAAAAAAAAATAAGTAAATAAACAAAACTCAATTTGCTTCTATGATGTATAAATATTCCCTTGCCTGGGTTTAACTTAATAACAATTGGCGATATTACGTAATACGTTATATTTGCAGAACACACTTTGACAATCTCACGGCCATATTGAACTACAATCGGTTTATTATATGATGTACAGTAGCATGCAATTGACTTGTACAATTATAAACAGGTATAAAGCCATCGCGTACTTAGAACTTTTTATTTGCTGATCGTTTCTCTATGCTATCAATGCTCGGTTTCTGTGATTTACTTTGGCTTATGGGACTAACACGTTCATCAATAACACTAATTTTAGTTTTTTTCACAACCATAACTATAAGCTATATACCTCATCATCATCATTCTTTTGGTATTACATTTTATGGCAACCTATTGCAATAGATATTATTCATAACCCCAAGACAACATACCTACCTAATGGATATCATATTTAATGTTGAGCAGCATTATATAGTAAAATATTGTCTATTCAGTTTAATAATTTAAATAAGTAGTTAAAAAGTCCATTAGAATAACTTAAATTTTTCCAGTTAATTAAAAAAATTGATAACATATTTATATCGTTCAATGCCGTTAAAAAACATACTTAAAATTGTCAAATAGTGATTTGAAGATATGCAAAAAGTTGTAGAATTTTCTTCAAAACGCAAACATACGATGACATGATGAACTTGTAAAAAAACGGAGAAAAATTTATTACAAAGGATACAGAATTTATATTAATAAAAGTTTAACTTTTCATAGCAAGAAAACTATTTTGAGAAATCAGATAACCCAGGACAAGAAATGGCAGAATTTTCAATAAAATATGAACATTTCATTATACTACATCACTACAATGGACTAATGTAGATTAGTCCATTGTTTTAACCTATAAACTTTTTATTTTGTTATCATGTAAGGAATATTTTTTTCTGGTTTGATTGGAGTATGCATTTAATTACGTATAGTTATATAATTATTTTATTTCAACTAGAATAAAATAGATCAAATTTTAAAATATTCAAACATAGTTTTTTTAAGTGTCAAAAAATGTAAATTTAATTTAGTTAAACACATTCTAACTTCTACAAAATTTATCAAATAATAAAATAACTATTTATTTATATTTTCAATCATATTTTAAATGAACAAAAAACTTTTAGACTAGTTAAACATTTAGTTTATTATTCATTATTCATTAATTTTTTTATAATAAACATATATTCTTATCTGGGATAGTTCTTTGTTAAAGTTATGAAAGCTAAAAATAATTATATGTTATATATAATATATCTTATTTATCATAATACATTAAATTGTAATCATTATGAAGAAGTTTCAATATACAAAAATAATAAGCAATAAGCATACTTTATTAGAAAAAAATCTTAACTTAAATAAATTATTACCTAAGTTTAAATGGCTGATAATACACATAAAGATAATTTTATTAACAAATAAATGCTTATAATGTTTTTTGAGAAAATATGAATACACTTATTAAATAAAGACTAATTTTTAAATATTGTGCATATTAACATAATGAGCGCAAATAAAAAACTTTGATGAATTTTGAACTAGGTATATTAGATAATCAAAAAATTATTTTCTAAGCTAATTCAAAATATATAAATCAAAACGATGGAATAATTATTTTTACAGATAATACTCAATTATAATTACAGAAGTAACTGACTTAAATACAAATGTTATGTCTAATTTAAAACTTATTCGTAAAATAGGAAATTTTAACTTTACAGTCCATATGGAATTTACAGACCACCCTTAGTTGATGTGAATTTTTTAGGTAAAATTTGAACAAACTATTCTACGAAAAGCTAGAAACAAAAAAAGTAACTACACTATAATAAAGGGGAACCTAAATAAAGATATAATAAATAACGATTTAGACTTTAATAACCATCTCAATTCAATTAACGAATATTGCTTTATTAGTTTCATTAAATGTATAACTAGATCAAGAGAAATAAGGAAATTCTGTTTAGATCATCTACTTTTCAAATACAATACCCTAACAAATGTAAAATAATTTGTTATTCATACCTCTTTAAATGGCTATTTCTCTATTTCTCGCCATCTTACTAATATAAGCAATTTAATATTCAATAGAAACAATCGAATAAATTAAAAAATCTTAAAACAAGTAGATCATAATTTATGAACAATCTTGTTAAAAAACTACAATTGGTCGTTAATATTGAACGATTCTAATGTACATTTTGCTATAAATAAATTTATAGATACTTTAAATAAAGAAGAAATTAACTATTCTTCAAATTTAATAAAAAAATATCAACAAAGACTAAATCATAGGCAACAACGGCAATTATTTTATCAATTTGTCATAGACATAAACTTCGCTTGACTGTAAAGTAACATCCATTAAATAAAAGACTTTAACAATACTATAAAAATTATAGGAATACTTAAACTAATTCAATAAAAGAAGTTAAACTTAAGTGCTATAAAGGTGAACTAGAAAGATCCTCCAATAATGGTTCTAAACAAAATTGGAAAATTATTAAAGAACTGTTATAAAACTAAAATTCCCCATTCAAACTAGTATTAATACATTTGGTAAAAAGCTATATATAATAGATAAATTTAAAGAAATATCAAATTGTTTTAATGGACACTTCACAAGTGTAGCACTAAACGTTTATAATAAAATAAAACATACAAAACAATCAATACATGTTAGTTGTTACACATAATACTGCTGCAGATACTAAACAAATAATCACCAACAGCAAAAATAATAGAATACAACTTGTTCGAATAAATAATAAATTAAGTGAAGAAACTTCATTAATATGTGGTGTATCCCAGATAACTATATACTCTATTACCTACACTATATTTAATATACATATAAACCAAATAAATGAATTGAATACACACGGTAAAATAGTTTTCTATGCAGACGATATAAAACTTTTCGTTGAAGGGAGTCATGGGATAAAATACTTGCTGCTAATGTACATAGCGATTTGAAAAAAATCCAAAAATGATTATGCAAAAATATAATTTGTTTCTTAATTTTAAAAAAAAAAACTTAATTTTACTATATTATATAACTAATTCTAATCAATTCTAATCAACCAAACAAAATAAATTTATATATATATATATATATTAAAACAATTATTTAGATAAAAATACATGTAAAGATATCAAACTTTCGGCAATATAGTCCAAAACTGATAATACTTAGGTATTTAAACATGTCATAATCTTAAATAGAATGGCCATATAAAACTCATTGCAAATAAATTAAGAAAAATAATGTATGTCTTCAAAAATCTAACAGATATCTTAGAACTTAATAAATAGTTATAGTTGTATATTATATTAATCAATAATAAAATCCATATTTAATTATGGTCTATATATAGAGAGAAACTTGTAAAATTACTTTAGACTCATAAATAAAAATACTAAAAATTACCCTAAAAATACTCAATATACCACACAAACGACTTAAACAGTAATATGAATACTAAAGGTAATAAAACTATCTCACAAAGCTTCGGTTTTTTATATAATCAAAAATAACCTTACTTTTAAAACTGAACGCAGACATAATATTAGACAGAATATTTAATTTTTAAGTACCAATACATAAAAAATTATTACAATCTACATTCTTATATTAGTCAAACAATTTACAATAAACTACCATTAGAAATTAAACACAACAATTCATTAAAAATTCTTAAAAAAAAATTACATTATGGCTTGTATAAAAACAAAATGTAGCTTTATAACAGGTTTACAACATTAGTTAATTTCTGTAATAAAGAATTATTTTAGTAATCATTAAAATTTGTATTACTTTATACCTACTGTAATTTTACGATTTTATAAATAATGTTACACTAAATAGGAATAATAATAAATATATTGTATTTAATTTAATTTATATTTAATTTATATAAGAAAAAAATTAAGTATTGTATTTGTTATTTTATTAATTGTATTATCTAATAAATTTATAGTTTAAAATGTGAACTTATGGATTCCCACGCAAAATTTTTTAAAGATTGAATAAAAATATGTATTATATCTACCAATATAATACTATGTTGAAATTTAAAAATTAATCTAATATGTTTTTTGTTTAACATCGCTGTATCTACTACCTATTTAGTTGTTTTAAATAAAAATACACTAACCGTGAACTTAAAAAAGTGTTTTTTCAATTATCAAATAATTTGGGGAATCAATAATTTTAAACATTTTCCTATAATATCTTCAATATATATTTTTTAATTATTGTCAAATCTAAAATTTAGAAAAATTACGTGCTCAATTTTGGAATTTATTTTTATTTCAAATGAATAAAATGATTATGTAATAAATGCAATTAAAAAAATAAATATATCTAAAGAAATAGAATAATTTTTTTTTTTGTTAATATATTGTGCTCACGTGGTATAACTTTTTGTTCTAAAATCTGAATTATATGTTTTTAAAAATAAAATTCGATTAAATATAAGTGAATGTGTTGTAACATTTTAAGAACAAAATTATAGTAATATTATTTATAGAATTAATTATTTTGTCAATAAATTTAAAATTAATAATGACAATGTATACTTTATAGTTTATTATAGTTATAAATTCATAATATGGTTAAGTTAAAATTACAGAGCAATGAAAACGAAACATATAATATGAAAACATGAATTTTCAAAAAAATCAATTTAAAAAACGACGTACCACGGATATAAATAATTATAACAAAATTTTTAAAGAAACTCACAAGTTTTAGACCACATTTATCGCTAGTTATTATATTTTCATCGTAATCCAAATAAAATGATTTCACTCTATGATTAAGCACACATTTTTAACAGAACAAATACCTAATAAACTATAAATTATTGAACTCTTTCCTCGGGTAAAACAGAACTAGTAGCCTTAAAATACAGTGTACTCTGGATTATCTACGGTCTTTTGCGCAACCATATTATACATAATATTATGTGCTTAAAAAAATTAAATAATATTTCTTTACATGATACATAAATAGATCATTATGGCTCCATGAATCGGTCTAATTGGGTTGCGTAAACCGATAACCCGATAACGCGGGTTGTACGTAATAATAAATATTGTATTAATTGATCGTTACTATTAGACCTGGCGCACGTGCGATACGTAATTTCGATTTGAATAGATTGACCGATACACACACGACACACGTCTCCTGTATTGCACTACCTGTCTACTGCCGTCAGCTGTGCGAGACACACGCATTAAATAGAACTTCACAATAGTCACTTGATTTTAGTTTTAATATTTTTTTTTTTTTAACTTCCGGTTTTTCATTTAATTTACCTTAAATATTATGTAACATTACAATATTTAATTTTTTTAATAATATAATTATTGAATTTTCGTTTCAATTTGAATTTTGTAAATGCCACGCCACCCTATTCTGCGGATAATCGAGAGTATATGGCTATCGAAGTAAATAATTATTGTTCATAGAATAATATGTCTATATTCTGTAAAATATTATGTGTGTAATATTATCTCATTATGGTGCTTGCACAACGTTTTCGTTTTCGTTTTTTTTTTTTTAACAGTTGTTAAAAACAACCGTCTGGCTTATTATACAGCGGAACTTTCATAAAACGAACGAAATAAAAAAAAGAAATAACGAAGGAAATATTTATAAGAATCAAAATCAAATATATCAGATTCTATTTAACATTTTTTTTTGTTTTACTATTACGAGATCCTGTATGTAGAAATTCACTGTTATTACTATTTATAGCTATGAATTCAAATCATGACCCTAGAAACCTAATTATATTCAGTTTCTGTTTACAATATATTATTATTTACCCGTAAATTTTCGTTTATATATATATAAAGTTTATCAAAACACGTGTTATTCTGCGTAGGTAATATATTTTTTCTTTGAGGTTACTAACAAACGCTCCCTGGTACATTTTAAATCTTTCCCTAGATAAAGAACTTAAAACTAACAACCACCACAGAACTGGCCAAAATAACTTACAAACGCTTCCATCAAAATCTAAACACACATACTAACCCACTCATATCTTAAATGTCTACCCTCACTCTACCTAAAAATCCACCACGCAGACTCAAACGAAAATGGTGTAGAGATCAATTCAATTAAAAGAGGTGTAACCAATGGGTTACTTCCATATCACGATACTCATGTCAATTTAATCAATGTTATCAATTTGCTTGTTGTATTATATAGATTGTAAATTTTCTTTAAAAAAAAAAAAAAAAAAGGTAATATATTTACCGACACTGACGTGCTCTACAACGTATAATGCTTTAAATTATACAGCATCATTTTAAAAGTTCTTTCAATGACATGCATTTAACATTATATTTAATACACTTTGGTATGTTTATATTGTTATTTGGTGTTGGCCGTTGGATGATTTTCAGTCTTAACATAAATTATACAACTGTAATACAAGTTGTGTATTATATATATATATATCATATAAAAGGTCGGACATTGTTCAGTGAATTGCATGAAGTCATGAGCACACAATTCGGTGCAGGATATATTTATAATGGTATATTATTACTTTGAATTTGAAAGGAATGATTGATCGTTGTTTCAGAAAAATATATCCTGGTAAGAGATCAATTTATTTATAATACACTCAAAGTCTCAAACCTTGTGTTAATAAAACCATATTTATCAAAATATTTTAAACATAAGTACTAAGTAGGTATTTTAAGAATTTAAATTTAAAAAAAAATTAATTATAGACATATATATTATTAAAGTTCATTCAAATAGTATGTAATTAAAAGCTTAAAGCCTTATTTTAATAAAAAAAAATATCATCATGACATGTTAAATTTCTATGTACAATTTCAAAATTAATTGTTGGTTTCTGTATAAAATTTAAAACAATTTTTACTACTAATAAAAAAATTTATTTTATTATTTATGAATATATTAAACGTTATGTCAAAAAAAAATATACACTGTTTAAAAAGTAAATCACGAAAGTATTGCATTTTAATTAAAACGTTAAAGATGTTAAGGTGTATAATATACTACAGTAGTTAACCTAGTCTTATAAGATATCGGGTTTTACAAATAAATACCACTTGATATAAATCTAAATATTAGTGATGCATTTTGTTTGAAAATTTTTATTTTATCATCACATTTACCCCACCAGACTATGTTTTTTATTTTATTTTATTATTTTATTTTTATCTCTTTTTGCCCGCTAAAGAAAATATTTGTTTTGCGTCAAACTAGGCGTCAACAACACCCTCACCGATTGGTCACGTGCATCGTATCCGAATACAATATACACACCACCACCAATGATCAATCGTTCGGCTGCCAAATCAAAATTGTTAATATTTACCGCAGTTATACAGCTGCAGAGGGTATACATTACAGCCGTATGCCATAATACACTGCACGATGTGTAAAGTGTATAATACATTAACACGCACGTGCTGAGCCGGATAAAAGGGGAGAAGAAATTATGAATAAATTCGCCTGAGGCCTAAAAATTATGAAATCTAACCAAATGTTTTTAAAATTGGAAAAATCAATATTTATTTTCACTACCAAACCATTCTTTCAATGTATTGTATATTGTTATTACAATATTATAATTATCGCTTTGTTTATTTTTTATTGTATTATATATTAACCGTTTACTTAAAAATGCAGCTAATATGTAAATTATTACAATGAATAAGCCAACTCATTTCATTAAAAATAGACAAATACTCTACTTAATTTTATATTATTTTTCATTTGGTATACATTTTTGATGCGTATGATTACGATTATTTGTGTACCTAAAAGCTAAAACATAACATTTATATGAATAATATTAACATTTTGTTTTTAATTATTTAAAGAGGTGAAAAACGGACCTGTGGTTTAGTTTCCATTATTTATATATTTTATATTTTAGTTATAGTAATTTAATCAACTTTTGGTTTATCAATAATCGCTCGTTAAAAAATTTATCAATGAAAAATTTTATGAGTAGGTACTAGATGACTGTTTTAGCTAATAATATATTTTATTTTAATTTACATTAAATCGTTTGAATACTTTAATGGTAATAATTGCATATTGCATTCACAGTATATACTACTTGTTTATTTTATTAAATGGCAGACCTAATAATAATGTTCTCACTACCTACACACCAATTTAAGGTGTGGTGCATGCTTAAATCATTTAAAAATAGTTCGATAATTCTTCTTTTAATTTCTGGTTGATAATGCGCTAAATAAAGTAATTTCCTATTTGTTATGGTTTTGACTCTATATTATTGACAGCCTGTATTATAGCTTATAAAGGCATATGGTCAGTTATTTTTTTAAAGAAATAAAAATTGAGATTTTTGTCTAACTTTTATAATATTGATTCCTGGTTTGAAAGCACATCAAATTATTAAAAAAAAAAAAAAAAATGGATTTTGAAAATAAAAACAGATCGTGTACAAACACTTGTACTCGGAAAAATTTTTACAAATCGACTGCATTAAAATCTTAGTACGGTCGAAAATTCGTTTAATTTAGGTTAATAGCTTTATTGCAGATGTACAGTAAGCGCTATTAACAAGTTGTGTTTCGCTCTCACAATAAAGGCATAAACAGATTAATTATCGGTAATATCGAAAAGTTGAGTTTTCAGTCGATTTTTTTTAGAAGGTAATATTTATATATATTTATATTATACGTTACAATCCAATTAGAAAAATGGTCATTGTAACTACTAACAAGAGATTGTGTATGTTATCCTAGTTTTTCAAGTCATGTGTAAATAATTATATATATAAACTTACATTACTATATATTAGTTATTACATTATTATTATTGAAAGTATCAATTGAAAAAATGCATGATAAATATTATGCTTAATTTTATGTGATTTATTGAAGTTCATTGACATTTATAACGTTATTTGGATAATCGGTTATTATTTGACAAAATAAAAAACAAAATCAAAATAAAACAAAAATAAATAGATGTAAATATTTAAGTGTTATATCTATATTTAAAAATCGATTCGTTATTACACGTGTTACAGTTATAGCATTGAGAGTTACATATAATTCCTGCAGCTTTATACTTTTATTTCCTTAGTCCTTTGTGCCGTATTTTTGAACATAAATGTACATAAATTTATATAGTAATAATGTTGCAGTTTACCTTTGATTGTGCCTAATTTTTAATTAATTAACTTTCATTAGCCACATCAGTTTTAAAATTGTACATAAAAACCAGACATTTTTTAAAGGAATTACATAATATTTATAATTCAATTTACCTAAATATTGTATTTTGTATTAATTTTATATATGCAATACCCATGGCACCAGAACCGTGGCATAATATTATCATGTATCTTTATAATGAAATACGATTGTAATTATAATAATATTAATCTCACACATTATTATAATGAGTTAACTTAAATACCACAAATAACATCTCCTTTGTCATGTGAAGGCTGAACGATCATCTCTAATTTAAACTATGTACAACATTGACATAACGCGGTCAGCATCTAGAGGCCAACTTTTTTTTCACAATAGCCTCTATCTATGCTGCAATAAAGAACGAGTAGCCAAAAAAGAGATCTGATGTCCAAAACAATGATAGTCATTGAGTGTATAGAACCCTTTATTTAAGCCACCTATCGACTTTCCAGCCAGCTTGATGGTATCGTCCGATCTCTAGTGCATGCGCACCAGCCATCATGGCAAAAAATCGTCCTCTAAATATCAAATCCCGCGAGTGACACCTGAATTTATCTTAGCGAGCAATAATAGTATAACTTTACTTTTTTATTTTGATTCACGCATATTTTGAGATACGTACTTTGTGCCACCTAATCCTATCACAACATAGTCTAAAGTAGCAGTGTTCCAAACTTATGGGTCATGACCCAAAATTGAATCACAAAATATTATTGTTGCTGTTCGTAAACCAATAACAAGAAAAATATTTTAACTATATAAAATAAATATTCAAAAGTAATTTTAGAGTTACATTGATGAAAAATTCCTGAAACCTATTTATTTATTATTTTTACGTTGAAGAGTAAATATATATAAGCCACAATATTTTGGTTTAAAACATAATATATTTATTTAACAAAACTAACTCATCATTCAGTATCGCAAACACTGTTCTATATAAACAGCTGCAAGTCAGATAAGACAAATATTATATATATTATATATTTACGTACGTATAGATTTTAGATATGACTGTATTGTACGGTGTATTTGATCAAATTCTCGAATGCATGACTTCGATAGCTGTTCGAACGCGAATAAGTTTCCAGCAATCGAGTCGGCCAACTGATTCCCCTAAATCGGTGCGACACTGTAAAAAGTTCGCGAAGTTGTCAACGCCGCCGTTCCGCCGTAGTCGTTGCGGTTGACCGTTTTGTCTGGTATCGTTGCTTTACGCTCTCCGACGTTCGGACTTTGCGGATCTTTTTTCGCACGTCTACCGTTGACGCGTGCGTTGTCATATTGTATGTTTTTTCTTGGTCGCGTGATCACGACGTATACACGCGTTTTTGCGTCAAGCGCAATGGCAAACGTCACCGTGATCGCTGCTTGTGGTGAGTCTTGACGCCCTGTTCGAGCGATTTGTCGTATCGTCGACATCGGAAATCCGTCCTACAAACCACGTAGTTCCGTCTGCTCGCGGTCCGTTTCCAGTGCGTTTTAAGTGCGTCAACAATAGTGTGCCGAGAGGGAAAGCTGTGCTACCTCGCTCACGCACACTCAAACGCGTATAATCGGGTTGTCCGACGGAAAATTACTATACACATCGCCGACATCCGTCGATTTGCAAACCACCGCTGTTAACGCGTGTGCCACCTCACTCACCAGCCTGGATGATTGGAGAAACGGCTCAGCCTCATTCTCTTGTAATCGTCGACCGTCGTGTCACCATCGTATTCGTGCTCAAACGGGTGGAGCATTTATTTTGCTATTATTAATAATGTTGTACTATTATGTTTACTCGGGAGCCCATTATTATTATTATTATTATTATTTTATATTTAATAATCTGTTCATTTACACTTAATTATGATTTGGTGCGCATAGCGCTATAAATTATTGTTACTGTTTATACCAACCGGTGGTAACCTTACGTTCAAACACGTTGTGTGCTGTAGCCAACAACCACCACATTCGTAGGAGCGAACAATAGGTCTCCAAAAATCTGATGTAAAGATAATACCTAGCATAGTTTCAATATTTTGTACCTGATAAATAACATTTTTCGACACTTAAGAGTGTCGATAAATAACATTTTTCGACACTTAAGAGTGTTGGGAATCATCCCAGGTTCTTACATAATTTAAATAAGTTTTACAAGTTTATTTTTATGTTATTACACGATAACGATCCCACACCAGCGTCAAGGTTAGGTTCACTTAAATCACTTTATTAGAAAGCGTCGTACTTGAAATGGCGCCATTTTGTTAAATGTGAGTTTTACACATGTATTATTGTATTTTTACCGTTAAAAAAAAAAAAAAAGAAAAATTCCCTAGGGAGCGTGATGCGATCCATCAATTTTCGTCCCCAACAGTAGCATCGTGTCAAAGGATATCATAATATACATTATTTTTATAATATAACACCCATAATTATATATATATATATATACATATTACATATATAAACGCAATAATAATAAAAGCACTCGCTACACACTACACGTATATTTACACTAAGAATCACTAAATTACCATTATCTGATTGTGCGGCAAAAAGGAATTATTAACGGCTGTGACTGGAATGTTGAGATATCAACTTCCAAAATGAATTTTGTCTCTTATTTCGCAAGTTGGTTAGTCAATTACTTTCAATGATTATAAGATTGATGCCGAGTTCCAGTTTAAACGTATATAACATTACAATTATGTTAATTCTAAGAGTTTCGGTTCTTTTTTTAGAAATAATTGGTATATCTAATCAGGTACAAAATTAATTTTCAAACAGGAAATAAGATCTAACTATTTAAATAATAAAAAAAAAAAAAATCTATGATATATTTTGGTAGCAAATTGAATCTAGTTGGTACTTTTAGGAAATTTTATAATTTATAAAAAAAAAATGTTTGTATTATTTATTATAATTTATTATAAACATAGTAACCTAGTTATGCATTAAACGTCATGAATCATTCATAAAATCTCGAAAATTCTCTTGGTTAACCCTAAATTATAAAACATAATCATATTAACATCATCAAGTACTCTCTATGTAAGGTAAAGGTATAAGAACAGCGTGAGGCCAATGACGTGAAAACGATCTAACGAAACACCATCTGCAGACTAATACAACTTATTATTATTTTATTACGTAAATTACGCTAGCCAGTCAAACCAAGTGCAAGTTGAAGAGGTGAAAATTAATTTTTTGGAAAAAATTTTACTATATTACATACTACATAAAATTCAAAATGACCGCTATATAGAGTATATAGGAAATGTATATATTGTTTTCAAAATTTTTATTTTTAAATGTGATCATAAAATTACCTTTTTTTTTTAAATTAAGTTTTAAACGGTTCTATGAAACCAATAATAAAATATGTTATTATATTTCATTAACTTGCAGATACAATTTTTTAAGTTTTTTCAAAGTCTTAAAATCAAATAAATTTTTTATTCTCTGTCCTCAGAAAACTAGTAGAGTATTATTAAAATTATTACAATGTGCGAAGCTTCACTTTCCACTTTTCAGCGAATATTGTTTATTGATTCTCTTTGATGAAATTGGTCAACTTTTTAGGAAATTTTTTATCTGAATGGGATATTAAGACCTAACGGCTGTTTGAAAAATTATAATCAAAAGCATTCTTGTTTAGAGAAAATATATTGAATAATATTGATTTTGAAGATATTTTTGTGTTGAAAATGAAAATAATTTATTAAATAAAAACAACTATATAATTTTTTTTTTTTAATTTAATTTCATATTTTGTTTTATTTAAGTGCAAAATATGAGTTATATTGTTTAATAATATCTATTTTAAAAGCAGTTTAGTCTATAAAACTTCAAAATAAATTAGCAATTAAACTCTAGAAAATCACTAAATTTATTCACGATGAAACAAACCTACAAACCTGAAGTAATTTAAAATAGTTTCGAATTTTTTTCATAGTTCATCACTGTATAAAATATAATAAATATTTTATCTTAAAAACAGAAAGTCAAACCCAAGGAAGTCTAAATTCTCTCAAATTACCAAAGAGTGCATATACGCAGACTAAATTTCTTGGGAACTCAATTATCTAGGGCGTTGTCCGTACAAAGAGTGTGAGATAGGGTAGGTATGACCCACATAAGCCAGGTAAATGCTAACTAGCTTACCCCGTCCCCGAGTGATTTACTTGTATAATTTTATGCTAGAACTTATGGACACCATGTATTAAACATAACTTTTTTTTTTTTATTATTAAAAGAGAATATGTACAATCTGTATTAACTATACAATAAGTAATATGGTTGATTTATTTTATATACAAAACTGGACGGCTTGATAGAAGGGAGTGTCCAAACAACACTACTTCAATTCTAGACTTTTATTTTTGTTTTTTTTTTTTTATTGGTTGAGGAGATCCCTGGGCCAATTTCGCTAACATAACTTATGCACCTAACATTCCATAGACCATAACTACCACATGAAACGGATACTCAATTTTTAACCTGTTAACAATTTGTCGATAAATTTTTGTCGTATTTGATGAATCTATGTATCTAAATCATAATTAAGATCTTAAAAAGATTTAATTATGCATTTATGCCTATATTTTCTACCAATATAGACCTATCCTATAAAAACTGTACCGATAATCTCAGGTGTTAGATACAATTTCTGAAAACATATTTTAATTTGTAATAAATTTTTACTTAAAAACGATTTTTTTGATTTTTTTTTAATTGATCTTATAAATACCACAAAATTAGGGTTTTTAAATTTCGGAATTTTCGAAATTTAAAATATTAATGATATTAAAGACAAAAATTAATTTTAAATGTAAGTAAATCTTTTAACGAATTCATACATATTTTCAAAAATATTATCGACTCAATTAATTAGTTGATATGATTGACAAAAGACTGATACTTTTAACAAAACAAATTAAAATAATTAATATTCGTGTAGTGCGTTATTGACAATATATGCATGAAGGAAATTCGATACCAATCACTTTTATAAGGGAGTTTAATATTTGAAATATTTTTCTATACGGATGCATTGAATCGTGTAAATGTGTACGTAGTAAGTTATCATCGATGTGTGCGTGCGTGTGACAATGTGTAAAACCAAATAATAGAACACTTTCGCACGTGCACGCACATGTCAATAACGTTGCACTATAAGAATATTAATTAAGTTTTTTTTTTTTTTTTGGTTTTTCAGCTAAGCGTATCATTATTGCCAATCGTATTAACTACCCTAATTGAAAAACATTTTTAAAGACATATTGGAATTTGTCATGAAATTTTTTTAAAAAAAAACTTTCTTTCATTATTAAATTAATTTTTTTTCTTCAATATTATTGACATCATAAAAAAATAAAATAACGAATTTTTAAAATTTTAGGAGTTAAATTTCAAAAATGTATAAGAGTCAAATATGTTTTCAAAAGTTTTAAGAAAACATAGAACGAATTTCCTCAATGAAATTTCTTATGACATGAGACTTACATTGAGTTATAATTGCATAAATCTTTAAGAAAAGATCTTTATACGATCATTTATAGATTATGTACAATTAAATATAGAGTTTTATTGAATACTGTTTAAAAATATATAAGCTATACCGTCAACCCTCCTCCAAGGCATCGGAAAGACTTAGGAGAGGTAAGGGTAATTTTTGAAATAACTATTATCGATATATATTATTATAGAATATAGGGACATAATATAATATAATAATATTGTTTTATTTTTCCAATAATATGCGCAGTACCCAATTACGTACTATGTATTACTTACGTTTTAAAACCACCCTAAGTCTAAATAAGCTTGTTTAATAAAAATAATTACATATTAATGTAGGTATACATTTTAAACAACCTAATCAAAATCACAAAAGCTTACTAATCATGAGACACACAAGAGTTATGTGCGACTAATATGTTATACATTATTTATGATGAACCGATCGATCTAAAACAGCGAGCTATGAAGTGGAAATACATTTAATAACCAGACGTATTCGATTTATAATAAAATACGTTGTGTATACTTATCCAAATTCTGCGTACGATAAATCCAATTATTCCGTAAATATATTGTATTCGTTTAAATTGTTGATGATTGAATTGATTAACTAATCAGATTATCTGAACAAATTATCGGTGGCATAAAAATGACGATAACTTTTGTATACAAAGCTTTTATTGTCGATATAGTTTATTTTTCCGGTTCGTCAAGAATTATTTTATAATAAATAAAAACAATAAAAATGGTACCTACAAATATATTTAGAAATTATTTTTCTATTCTAATAAATTATACGATATTATATAGTCGTATGGACACTTAAAAATTATAATTTTTAAGTGATTATCTTTAGTTTTATATATGAACCGTAATGGCTATTCAAATAAAAATAATTATCATTATTATAGCCTATAGGTAGACAAAATAATTGAAAAATCTTTTAAAAACAATTATTAACTTTAGCACCAATAACTAAGCTTAAAAAAAATATTTTTGAAATCCAAGGACAGCTTAAATTGCGTTTGAATAATTATTTAGGGAAATAAAAATGGTAAATAATAATAATTCTCAAAAGTAAATGTAATGGCCTTAAAGCATTTTTTATGTTTGAGATGATTTTATTTATCGATATAACTAAATATATTTTTGATTTTCAGATGCCATATGTTATGGTAATCGAAATCAAATTCATTTTTGTAAATTTTTTAAATCAAATTTTAAGTTGGTTCTCAACTTCTACACGTGAAAATGTTCAATCTATTAAAACTGTAGAAAGTTAAAATTACAACTATTTTAGTGTTTTTCCAATACTTTTTGATTCAGAATTCTTATACAGTCGTAATTAAAACTAAATAGTTTCGTGGTGTTAAATAATAATATATATTGTTTCAAATAAAAACAAAAATGGGTATAGGTATCAAGTATTAACCATATTACCTACATAGGATTATAGAAATCGTGTTAGTGTATGGATATATTAAGAAAATTACAGGCCATTAATCTGAACGACACAATTATTTTTATAGATCACCTAAAGACTTTAACTAAGTATAAGAGTAAGACTATAATTTTGCGTAATAGAAAATGTTAAACTTGAGTGTTCAGTAAAAGTGAAATAAAAAAAAAGTGTAGTATCAAACTTTGTTATCATTTGTTTGTATTTAATTTTATAACCAAATAAATTATTGTTTAACGAATCGAATCAAAAATGGATACTTAAAATATATGTGTTAATAATTTAAAATTAAATTACATTACATTTTTAAACTTTCAATCATAAGTCATTGATGATAATTGATGGTTACCACTGTTATCAGTTTTTATCATATACGAAACGAATAATTTAATCTACAAATAAACACATACATAGCATTAAACAGTCAGGCTGATGTTTTTTTGGCTGGCATAGTTTGTAAATATACAATCTAGTGAGAGAAGGGATGAATTCTCAATGATATATAATGTGTACCTATGTCAAGTAGCAGATATTAAAAAAATGTTAATTTGTAAATTCAAAATTAAGCCTCTAGGAAAATTATATATTTTTTATATAGAAGTGGAACAATTATTTTACAGGGTCTCAAGTTGTTTATGATAATCAAGTATCTTTTAAAAAATATATAAATATATTTTTAGTATAGGTACTTTTATAATACATGACAACAATATTTTATAAAAATTATACTACACATTTTTATTTATCCTCGTTTACATGGCTTTTTTTCACACTTACATAGGTACATAAAATAATTTTTTCATGAACAATCACGGAGCTAATTTTATTTTATCAATTTGTGTAGCCTGTTCAATTATACTACGTCCAGAATTTTCACATACCTAAGTCAAAATTGAATTACTATTATGTTATTTTACTATTTCACTAATATATATGTATAGTCAAACCAATTGACTATAATATAATCATTGTTAATTTGATTGTATTAAATTTAACTAATAGTTATACTATTGAATAGTATATTATACACAAACAACAATGAACTTAAATAGTTTAAAAGAAATCCAAAATTATAAACCCAACTGTTTTATATTATAATACAATAATATCCACATTATCTCAATAATATGTTCTTAGATTTATATTGAAGATTATCTCTTATTAAGTTTCAATACAAAATTGTGATTTGATTATTGTTTTTGCAAGATTTTCACATTAATTTATATACGATTAGTTTAAAGAAATCAATACTTTAGACAATAAAGTAAAACATTTGTAAATTGTAAGATGTCTGTAGTAGTCTTGTACTTTTCACGAAATGTATATTTAAAAATAAATACGTATTTTAAACGTTTTTATTCACCATTTATTTATATAAATTAATTTTAAATTTTTATCACACAACAGCATCGCTCATCATTTCCGTTTATATTAAAAAATCTAATTCATGATCGATTAAAAAAAGACCTTATCGCGCTCTTGCGTTCCTACCTATCCTACTCCCCGTGTGTTAGCAGTGTCGCGCACGGTGAAGTCGGTGCGTCCGTAAATCAGGTGGCGCGGCTATCGTTACGTACTATATGACTATGTTACGTAATAACCTGCAAACCACGTTTTTGTCTTGTGGTATTCGGGAAAAGTTTTGTAAGTTGCACAATGGGGAAATGATGGTGGTAGTTAGGGGCAAGGTACAAAGTGTTTCACTTACCGGTGATTCCTGTTCGGGGAGCCAATTTGTTGCGAACCTGGTATTGCCACTGACAAGTGAGAGAGCAGCGTCGGGAAGATTTTAATATAATAAAAACACAAGTTCGGTTATTTGAATTGGATGTTTAATCCTTTATTAAAATAAAATCAGAAACACAGTTGTAATTGACAAACTTAAACACGTGGATAAAATTGACAATTATGGAAGGGAAAAAGAATGTAAATCTCTAAAATGTTCTCTGTACCGAAGACACAAGAAATCGCGTACGGTGCGGTGGTAAAAACTAATTTCAGTCATAGGACCGGTTCGCGGTGTCGGCGGTAAAGGCCGTTTGAATTCAAACAGATATTACGCGAGACCGCGTCATATTCAATTGATAAATTACTGTCCATTTATTTTTAACAAAACATCTCAATCATATTATTATTTAATACGCACGCGTTCACCAACTTCAAGTTGACTGATTTTATTTCGTATGCAATATAAGTACGTCGGATCGGGTATATGTCGTTTAATGTAGAGAATGATTCACCGAGCATACCACTCCGATTTTTTTTTTTATCAATAATAAATTAATTCAAAATCTGGTGTTTTTCAATTTTTAAATATACTTAAAAATAACATTTGCAAATCCTTGAAATTTTTTACTGCTTAATGAGTGTCTTTTGAAAATGTAAAATTCGATTGGACAACTTCCCCAGTACAGTAAATTATTTAGTGAATAATTTTCTTAAAAATTTAACTATCATAATTCGTTTTCAAGTTAAATCACTATAATATACTAAGGATAATAGATCACAGAATAATTTAAAATAAAAAATGGGGTTCTCATTTGAAAAACAGAAGTTTTTATCACCACGGGGCATTCCTTAAGTATTATTTAAAAAATCTCACGAATATGAAAATATGAAATAATAATACACATAACAATCAGAATTGTAATTAATTCATTATTAAATGAAAAAAGGTTAAACGTGCATTTTAAATTACTCTGTATAACCTTTCTATTGTACCTACTTTCACTATACTTTACTAACCAATCTTTACTAAATGTGCTGCGTTTAGGTATAAGTGTATAACCAATAAGCTCTTTCCTCCCTCAAGTAGACTGTAGTAAAAAAATATAATATAACAGTATAGTATAGTAAACAGGGACAGGACGCGCGTTAATGCCGTGTTCTAATAGCAGGTGAATATTTGTCTGGCAACGGTAACATGACAACAAACACGCGCTAGGTACGACTAGTAGCGTCGTATACTTACATTTATTATTTTTTTCAATCCCTTTCGTAAATAATTTCTGCTCGAATACAACGTTCGTTTAGTCGTTTTTACGTGTCTGGACTTCATAGTAACGCACCAATAGTATCAGCAAACAACCCAAATGGCGGATTACGAATCTGGTAATGATAATATCTACTAAGCTATACTACATAAAATTATGCACTACACCATTACATGTAATAGTCACACCGTTTCTCCCAAATAATATTATCATCATCTTTGCACAGCGTTATAGCATAAATATCTACTCTATTTACAATTAAAAAAAAAAAAATTCGTAAACTTACTGCTGCCATATATTAGATTACGAATGTTACCTCGTGAGTAGGACCAGTGGTTTAGTTTTTAATATTCTTTTTGTATCTACAAGTTCACCCATATTATATTCCTAAATTATAGTGAAATTGGATTTGACACATCAACTCAGCAATATCACTCAGAACAATGATATTATATTTTGATGTAAACTATTTATAAAAACGAACTTTCGATTCCCGTAAATGATTCTGAGTGGATATCAATTTAAACTGCAGCGATATGCATAAAAGATTTTTTTTAAGTACTATTTTTGGCGTAGGTACTATTGATAATATTTAGTAGTTTTATGAGTGTTAAGAAATTACAATCATATAGAATACCCACAAAAAATCATCTAAGTATATTAATTGACTAGAGCTAAACTTTTAGATTTAGATATAGAATATAAGGATTTTTTAAATATTTTTGAGTTCTCTATAAATCCAAAAAATTGATGACAAAAAAATTAAAGCACATAGTTTCTTCAGAATTTGTAATTAATAAAACCGGATAAATCACTCTACTATAAAAAAAAAAAAGGTTTCAAATATACCTCATCATTGAATAGGACATTAAAATTGACGTTTTTTAATTCGACTTCAAAGATAAAAAATCATTGCATGCGAATTGCAAGAACGGAAACAGTGACACGACTTATAAGTTATAAGCTTATTTCTATGGATATATTTAATTTGTGTATATATTTCCATAAGTAATTTATTTACCTATATTCACTATAAATATCGTTAGTAAAACTAATTTTTACCAAAAAACAGCGCACATATTATAGAATAGGTAATTAATATTAAGCTTTAATAAGTAATATATCATATTATTATATTATATTACATTGTTATTACCTTATAAATCTACACCGAAATACCGCCGTATAACGGTGTAAATAATTTAGTGGTATATATCTAATTAGCTAAAAATTGTGTAAATATTTTTAGTCTTTAATTATGCTTGAAAAAAAAATAATAAACATTTAAGGCAAAATATTTCATGTTTTTAAAAATAATACATTTTTTTAATCAACAAAAAAATAATTATAATCATAACTTTTTTTTTCAAATATTTATTATTGTAAAAATGTAATCATTAAATGTCTGAAATCAGAAATTACACATACCTAGGTATTTTTAATATGTTTGAGTTCACAAAAAAAACAACTCGTGAGGAACAATATATTTTTTACTACTACATAGTACAATAAATATCTTCAGAAAAAAAAAACCACACATCATTAAAATACATTCATCACTCCGCTTAGAGTTTAAAATTTGAAAATCTCGAATGTTAATAAATTTATGCTTTAAATTAAAGTTTAAATACTTTAAAAATTTAATTATGTGTGGAAATTAATAATATAAGCAATAGTAAAATGTTTCAAGTTTGTACGGTTATTATTTTTGAATTACGACAAACCTAAAATTGTTGTTTTTTTGACCCTATATTATACAATAACATAAAATTCCCAAATTACTAACTTTCTACTTACAAATACCATCCTCGATAGAGAATATCAGCATAATAATTACACTCTAAATAAATAATGACACATCATTGTAGAAATAGAAGTACAAACATTCGCTCAGATTCTAAAACGTGACCATAATGGTATAATGTATTGAATATAAGTATAACGTATAAAAAACTTTAATAGTTCTTATTTTTCCGCTCAAAATCTATAATATTTGATTTAAATGTACTTTAAATACTAGGTATACACATTTTATTATCATACAAGCTTAGTTAGTACGCTAATATATTTGTTTTGAACAAAATTAAGTATTAAATTTAAAAACTTATAGTGGTAAAAAAAAAAAATCAATGATAAAGTTTTATGAAATATAATATATTTGTAAAAGAATTAAAATATTAATAGCAGTATACCCAATTAAATTTTATAACAAATACCTATACCTACACTATACATTTGATGTTGGTAATTGCATGTTATACCACAAATTGTATTAAGAAAACTCATTATTGTTGTAGATTATTATCCGCGCGTGTGCATAGGTAGATACTTATGTTAACCTGTTTATATATTTATATTTAAATTGCGTTTTACTTATGTTAATTATAACAGACAGTGATGAAGGTGAAGCCGGACTAGGAAATGTTACAAGAGTAATCATGAGACCGGTCGGTCATAGTGGCAAAGCCAAAAAAGGTCATTTGTGTTTTGATGCTTCGTATGAAACTGGTAAATAATATAATAGTTAATAATATTATTACATTTAAGTTAGATAACATTAAAAATGCGATATAGAATAAAACACAAATAATGCTGAAATACTTGTTTTCTTGACTATAAATCCACGCCCAAGTCTGGATTAAATCTCTGGTCAACCCGACTCGGGCACGCAAATCCTTTAAAAATATTACTAACTGAAAATCTACAATAATGGTTGTAGATAAATAATATTATTATGCCTACTGCCTACTCGTCCTGATTTTTATCTTAGGTAAATAACATTTAATAAGAAGCACGACACGTGGAGTTTGGTGACCACTTAAGGAGAACATTTTTAAATTTAGAAATAATAATAAGTAGTTTTCACAAAACTATTCTGAGTTACAAAGGTCAAAAGTAAATTTATCCAAAAATTCCATATTTTGTTATAAAGTGTTATTGTGTTTTTTCGTTCAAACACGCAACACAATAAAATTTTTAAATTGAATTATCTATAAACAACTCCTGGACTTTTATGTCTTTAAACTACTTTAAAAAAAACCTTGAATTCAGTTTAAAAAAAAAAAAAAAAATTTAAAACAAAATGAGCATATCAAAGAAGTATTATAAAAATATAGTCTCATACATTAAAAAATGTATTGTGTATAGAAAATAAAAATTTAAATATTTAAATAATCAAAGAATTTTCAAGTCTCCTCAGTCAGTATATTGGAATTATATTAAATTAACTAAAAAAAAAATCGTTTAATTAAAATCTGTTTATTTTTTAAATGTGACTTACCAACTTAGCAACGTTTAACTTCTGTTTGTATTTTTTTGAACAACTTATGAAAAATCTTTATTTAATTTTCTAACATTAGGCGTTGAATTAAAACATTGTTATAAATTGTATCCATATTTTACAACAAAATGAATTCCATTAATTCACAATATCTTTTAAATTATAATGTTTTAAAGTTAAAACGCTAATAAAAAAATGTGACTATGCATTTTTGATATTTTATAACAATATAAAGCAATTTATTATGAATATTGAATTAAATTTTTAAGCTTATTAAAACAATAAATATTTTATTCAACACAAGTCAAAAAAAAAAAATGTAAGGACATTTCAAATATCTTTAAATAACATACAAAAGAGCCAAATTATCTTTAAAATACAAATCTAAATGTTTAGTGAAAATCTATTAAACTAATACATCCATTGCTCTATTCAAAATTACTGTTGACTATAAGAAGTTATCGAAAAGTGTTCTAGAAACATTTTAATTTAATATCTAAAAATAACCTACTTAAAAGTGAAATAACAAATGTCTCTAAAAATAAATGTCCGGATAGCGACTACGTATATTTGTTTTTTATATATAGGTATAATACATATATATAAGCATATGATAATTTTTTTTATTTTGAAATATTTTATAATGTTTAAAAATTAAAAGATAATATATGAACAGAATATTTAGGATACCAAATAATAGACATTATGTTTTATTTTATTCAGATATTAGATGAAAGAATTAATTTCGCCAGAATAATACACTAATACAGTACATTTTACATCCTAGTTACGATATAAGAAATACCAGTCTAAAATTTAGCCTCGTGTAATTTATATGTTGTAAATTGCTAAAATAATAAATTTTTCTAAACAAACATTTTCAAAAATCAATTGGCATAATATTAAGTTTATATTCATATAAATCACTAAGACGTAAGCTAATAAGCTAGTTTTGTACTAGGGTGCAATTATCATTAAACAAGTAACTACATCACTTATAAATTTTGCAGCTTGAAAATATTTGCTGGGAGAGTCAGTACCTAATCATTTGAATATCATAGATATTAATTTTAAATAAATAACAGGCCAAGAAGTTTGACTACTGAAATCTAATTGAAAAAAATCTAAAAAAAATATAATTTAAAAAAAGGAGAGAAATTAAATAACCGGTCAGCTATACAGTACGTGTCTAATGAGTTTACTTTGTCACTGAGTAAGTCACTAAAATTTAAATGTACAATTTAAATGCATTGATTAATAAATACATAATATGAAAAACAATTCTGAGTGAAGATGGTCTCTCAAACTATTTTACAAAAATATATTTTATAATAAATTTTTTTGATATTGCTATTAAAATAATTTATTTTAATATTAGTAATTAGTGGAACAGTAGTACTTAATAACACTAATACTTAATTATTAACATTATTATGCAGTACATATTTTTTCTAATACGTTTCTCAATAACTTGAAAGCATAAAAACAAATTTATGGAAAAATGGATTAAAATAAATTTAAATCACAAAATATATTTTCTAATTATTTAAAATTTTATCTTCAAACTCGCATAACAATATTTGTGGTTTCGTACTCATTTTTTTCCCAGTAATAACAAGGTTATCAAGCAATTATTTAAATAATAAATTTAAATTTAAAAAGATATTTTTATGATATTTTAAAAAGCACTGAGAATTTTCAACTTATTAGATCTCTAAATCTTTTAAAATACTATCTAGAACAAATTTTCTACCAGACACCTCCACTGAAGTTAATAATTAGAGCATACTTTCTATAAGAAAAAATGTCTCTAGAAACGAAAAAAAATTAAAACATATACCATTGTAAAATCAATACATTCATCGCTACATCCAAAGTCTAAAATTTTGTAAAATATAATTTAGTACGCATTGCGTGTTGAAATATCGAATTATATAAAGAGTAATTCTTTTATCACTAAAGACTCATTATTTCTTAATGTGTAGACTTTTTTTTAAATTTTTTTTCTCAAAATGTATAGTTTTATGCTTGTCTAGAACTATATAAAAATTTTATTTTTTTCACGCTTATATTTAATAGTGAAACCACTATCAACTTTTGATTTTAAAATGGCAACCTATATTTTAAATGTCATATAATAATAGGGCTATATGAATTTTAACGTTATAATTATTAATTTCCATTTTAACCGTTAACGAGTTATAGCTGCTCAAAGTTAGGTTTTTATTATACTTATTGTTTCTGAAGACCTGCTGTTACATAGGTAATAAATAATAGTAATATAGATACATATTTTCATGTGTAAATAAACTCATTAACGACTATTTTTCGACGCAGTGATGAACTTTGTACCAGTAATAACTGTCCAATATGTAATAAAATAATTACATACCTATTTTCACATCTAATTTAGATAATTTCTATCTATCGAGATGGCCAGGTATGCTAATAATTTTAATAAAAAATTCAATAGTACTTTTTGTTCGTAAAAACCGTTGTATAGGTAGTGATAACGAATATCATAGACGGTAGAGATAGTGTCTCAGTTTTTGGAATCAATATCTAAAACTGTAACAAATATCACAACTCAATAAATTTTAAGTGGTATTCTATTAATAGAATTTTTTTTTTATTATTATTATAATCTGTATTTCTATATCTTATCTATCCTTTTTATTTTAATTATGCTCGTGCTTAGCAGCTTGGCTCAGGTTAGGTTAGGGTGTATTTCTCAGGGTCATTGTTTTATTTTCACGGCGATAATCTAATAGATACAGATTACAGGATATTTCAGGTCTATGGAAATAACGGAATGCAGTTGTTTAAATGAAAATAAATATCAATCGATTAAAGTAAACAAAACAAATTAACATATTATAACGTATACTAATATATTATACGTATTGTTTGTTAAATTACAGCCTATTTTAGGTAGATACTAGGAATTTCATGTCTTAACAATTGCACTTTATTTTGATTAATAAATATTTAAACTGAATGTTGATCGGATATATTATATTTACACGTCACAAATATTTAAAATACATACCAACTTATTTAATAGGTATTATACAAAATATTGTTACTATAACTTTGAGCGTTCCATCTGCACTCCAATGTTTAAAAAAGCACTGACAAAATAATTAAAACAGATACCTATTATCCATATGGCCATATGAATACAAATTCGTAGCATATTTTAATACTTAGGTACACATTACAATTATCATACATAGTGCTGGGTGTCGCAGGCATTGGTTCCATTTCGATTACCTACTTAACACAACTCTTAAAATATAACCTCGGTTTTAATATAAATATCATTGTAAATTGTTATTATTAAACATTTTATTATTGAACGCAATGATTAATTATTACTAATGAAAAGGTAAAAAAAAATGTTTACTGAGTGTAGTACAATTCGGTTAGAAACATTTCAAACACTCAATTTTGATTCAAGGTATTTCTTCAATTGATTTCATAAACATACTTCTTAGATTTTCTGTAGGTAGAATAGAGTATATTAGGGTATTTATTTTATGTAGATAGATTTTAAAATTTAGAAGTATTACAAAAACCATTGATAGATAATTAATAACACATCCAGATTTCATACTCAATACATTTTATCAAAATCTATAATAAGCATAAACATTTTTATACATTTAAATTTTAAATTTTAATATGTATATAACATTTCAAATTTCATTATACAATGTCATTGATAATAATATAAATTTATATTGGTAATAAAATATAGCTATTAAAATGTTAAGTTATATTTTATTAATATAATTCATAACTACAAAGTCACTAAATTATCACCATTTTCAATTCCATTATGAAGGTTTTATTTATAAGAGCAAATAGGTAAATATTAAAGTTACCAATCTACTCCACGTATAAAATTAAAAAACGACTTGTGTATAATATTATTTTATTATATCAATTAACATTAATATAATAGGTTATATGTTCCATTACTTAACTTATAGGTAACTTTCAATAATAAAAACTCTATGCATAAAATATAATATTATATTTCCAGTTCTCTTATTAAATATAAAAATCAACTATACAAGCATACTGTATTTATTTTTTTGCTTATGTGTTGATTTTTAGAGTAAATCAGTAAAATATATCTAATATACAATACTATTTTATCACACTGAATTAATATTAATATTTTACTTATTCAATAATAATAATAATCAAATATAAAAATATTTTTATACTCTATTTGCAATTTATAATTACTCACATATTTAAAGTTCTATGGGACAATTGCCCTAGAAACTAGTTTGTGAGTTGTGACAACTATGTTTGTGACGCCATCGAACATTTCAACTAATAAGAATAATAAAATATTAACAAATAACTAATTTGTAATTTTATCTAGAACGGTACAAGTCTATAGTATCTGTTTACTCACTCAAGAGAAAAAGTTCTTTTTTTTACTCGTATAATAAAAATATACAAATCGAGATATTAAATGTAAATGCAAAATAAAAATTATATTAACTTGTATAAACTTTTAACATTTATATATATTATTAAATAAAGTTGTATCTATACAAAAAAAATTTAAACTATGTCTTTAATAGTTCATAATTTATGATGCACATGAAATCTTTGGTAGTGTTTAATTTTAATTTTTTTTTTAATACACAGTACTAATTGTTTTAATAAAATCAAAAGTATTTTTTTTTAGAATAAGTCATTATTAATATTAATTTAATCGTCACGAAAAATAATGATCATACAAATATCAAGTTTAGAACTAAAATGTATTTTAATAGTTTTGAAATTTCGTACTTGGATATTTTTAACTATTAAAATATTTAAATTAACTTAGTTATACTTTGGTTACTCTCAAAGTTAGTATGAGAATCTTAAATATACTATTATACTGTGAATTCAAATCTCATCATAATAACTAATGGATCTACAAATTTGTTAGAAATAGTACATTTTTTAGATTTTCAGCTAAATAATTCATATTTTAATTTTTCCTGTATATGTATAGTCGAAATTCTAAGATATAACTTTGAAGATGATTCTTAGAAGTAATATGGATCTAGTTAGTACTTATAAATGATAAAAATAAAAATACCTCAGTTATTTTCATAGTTATCTAGAAAAAATAATGAAAAATGTAATTTTTACATAAAACTATATAGTTTTTAATAAAATCTAACTTTTTTTTTTGTAATTCAAAAATAAATAGTTATAGAGACTTGGCATTTTCACAAAATATTCATAATAACCTTTACTTAATTTAATATAATTTTCAAAACATTTTAGCATTTTTAATGCTATTTATAGACAGTTTTGAAAAAAAATTAAATTAAAAAACTAAAATTTGAATATTTTAACATGAGGTTTCCCATAAGGTTATTTTAGTGGATTTAAAAAATATTTTTATTCTTTAATGACTACAAATCTTTTTAAAAATCTAAAATTCTGAAACTTACAATACAATAAAAACGTATGTCTGGACATTTTATGTTTAACTTATATTAACTTAAATTAAGTTGGTTATATTATAGAGCCCGGATTTATATGATTTTGCATGTTTTTTCTGAATAGTCCAAAAAATAGCTAGGTGAGCTAAAAGTTTGATTTGTAGTTAATAGATCCTAAATATAGTTTTATTTTACATATTTTTGCATATTTTGTCATTTTTTGACATGTACTGCATATTTCTGTATTTTATGATTTTTTATTGCATTTATACGGTTATTAATGTATAATAATATGTAATATTTTGTTTATTTTAATTTAAATAACGTATTATTAGTTATATTTATAGTCCATGTAATTTGACCAAGTTGTTTTCTTATCTTATCTGAAACCTACATAGGCGGATCTACAGGGTGTGCCGGGTGTGCCAAGGCACACCCTAATGTATGAAGAAAAAAAAAATTAATAACAACTCATTAATTGAATTTCAGTTTTTTGTAAATTAAATTACGCAGAATAAGTCTCTAAAGTAATAACTATAAATTGAATTATTTAATGTTATAGTCGTCGACAACAACACAAAAACTTAGATTAACAGACAATAGTGGTGATGGCCAACTGGTAACTATTTTTAGCGCAAAAATATTGTTGTTTTTCGGAAACCGACATCGCGCTGATAACGACGGTCAACGTCTCGACGATTAACAAATAATAGTTTGATAGTTATTGGTATTTACTATTTCATTTAACGTTACGTCGTGTTTCAAGCTAGGTACTCATATACATTACTACCTTAGGTAACATTTTAATATTATTGTTAAGACGTTAACTTTGTGTACAACAACCTCGAACTTTTAAATATTAAATGTAAGTACTATTTTATATAATTATCTCAGTTATACCCAGTGGCGGCTCGTAGTAGTATAGCACAGAAGTGCAGTGAAAAAATTTAAGAACTCACCAAAAAATTAAAATGATAAAATAATACATAATACAAAATTAAACACGCCGTACGTCGTTGCCGTCCTATTTGAGCGACAAAATTCACCGCACATCATAAAGCCGCGTACACACTTGTAACATTTGCGAGTAACGCCGTAACGCCGTAACGCCGTAACGTGTTACATGTTACATGTTACATGTTACGAGATCATATTTTGTGTGTAGGTGTTGCAATGTTGCGATGTTGCTATGTTGCGTAGTGTTCCACCACGCTTGGTGGTGTACCTTCAGTCTTCATTTTACCGTGGTTCTCTGCAGTGGTAGTACGTTCTTCGAGTTTTTATTTTTTTAATTTTATTTTTGAACAATGTATAATTTGAAAATTAGTGCTGCAGCATATATATATATTCATTTATCACTAAAAAAAAAACAATCAAAACAAAGAAGATGGTGGCAGACACGATTGTACTCAAGAAGAAACGAGTGTCTTGCAAATAACAACACACTGTTGGCTGATTTAAAATTTCAAGAAATTAGTGGCCAGTATAAAAACTTTACGAGAATGTCACCTACTGATTTTGAGTATTTGATAAATATGATTGGTCCAAAAATTGCTAAACAGGATACTTTTATGAGAAAACCAATAAGTGTTCAAGAAAGACTGTCAATAACATTACGCTTTTTAGCAACAGGCGATCATTATTCTAGTTTGCAGTATCTTTTTAGAATATCAAAACAAGCCATAAGTCAAATAGTACCAGAAGTCTGTGAAGCTTTAGTGGAAGCACTAAAGGAAAATATTCAGGTAAATATACACATATAAAATTTATTTTTTTATTTACTTCTATAAAAAACTTACATAAAAAAATTAATTTAATTTAATATCGGATAGTTTAAAATGTCTCCGTCATCAACTTGATGTGTACAAACTTGTTCAGGAGTCGGAGTTTCAGTAGAGTATGGGGATGACAAATTAGAATCCTGAGACATGTTTGCAGTTGTAGATCGTGAAGGATAATCAAAAGTATACTGAGGTACAGGGCCGTCCTTAGGGGGGGGCGAGCAGGGCCCAGGCCCTGGGCCTCGCGCTTTTTGCTTAAATTTGGGGCCTCGCGTTCGAAAAAAAAATTGTAAAATTGATGTAAAACAATTTTCATAGTATTTAAATTATTGAATGTTTTATATAATATAGTAAATATCAAACATGATACCAAAATAATGAAATAAGTTCAACGTAAAAATATCGAAATATCCAATAATAATATTATCGTTATCGCAACCATATATATTATAATATAGCTGTATAAATATGTCTATGATCGCAACACATTAGTCATGGTGATGCGGGTAGGGGGTCACCGACTGACTTTTTTGTTGAGTTAATAATAGATTTAAAACGCTAGTATTTTAAACTGGAATTAGTGCTCGTTCTAAAAATATTGATAAATGATAATTGTAAATAATATTTATCGAGCAAAATAGTAAACTGATATTATTAGTTGTAGTAGTGTTTAATCGTTTAGTGTGTAACGTGTGTTCGTTTGCTCTTAACATCGGGTCTGGCTAATACAATAATATAATAATGAGTGGTCGATTACGTGATAAATATCGAACATTTAAAAGTGGCGCAGAAAAACGAAAACATAAAATTACTAAAGAACATCAACATGAACGCCAAAAAAAACGCTTTATTCAAGTTTTTTAAAAAAGACCAAAATTACAGTACAGCCGGGAGTAGTCAAATTGAAAGTCAAATAAATAAGAACTTTCAATTAAGTGATAGTGATGATAATATTAATTCTGAAAAAGTTCAATCCAGTGATAGTGATAATGGTGAATATGAAAACATTAAACAAAATTACAATTTACAACCGAAAGAAGACATCGAGATCAGAGAAGTACCTGAAGAAGAAAACTGCGACAACGAAGATCCAGGTAACTGGCCACAAAATATTAATGATAAATTACGAATTTATTTTGTTAAAAACCCACCTTCAAAAATTATAAATTTTAATTTTCCATCAAACGATGAAGGTCGTAAATTTAGCGTTAAACATTATGATCGAATTATGGCTAACGGTGAAAATGTAATTAGAAATTGGCTTTTGTACTCTAAATCGTTAAATAGAGTATTTTGCATGTATTGTCGTTTATTCCCGTCCAAATCTATATCATCTTTGGCATCAATAGGATTTTCAAATTGGAAACAGATTAGTGAACGTTTAAAAGAACATGAATTATCTATTCCACATAATACAGCTCAAGAAAAATGGATACAATTACGTATGAGACTTGATCTTCATAAAACTGTAGATAATAATATACAAGATAATTTAAATATTGAAAAAGAACGTTGGCGTAGTATTCTTAAACGAATTATTGCATGTATAGAATTTTTAGCAGAACATAATGACGCTTTTCGTGGTACAAATTCTAAATTATTTACAGCAAATAATGGTAAATTTTTAGGACTAATACAAATGATTGCAAAATTTGATATAATTATGGCCGATCATTTGAGACGCGTATGTAATGACGAAATACATGATCATTATTTAGGACCTAGGATCCAAAATGAACTTATAAGTATTATTGCTACAAAAATACGTAATGAAATAATAAATCGCATTAAACAGAGTAAATACTTTACGATTTTATTAGATGGAACACCCGATAAAAGTCATAAGGAGCAGCTTACATTTCTTATACGTATTGTAGAAATTTCGAAAAATTTGAAGTATGAAATAAATGAATATTTTATATGCTTTATACATACTTCAAAAAAATCTGGTTTAAATTTAACTGAGGAAATAAAACAACAATTAAAATTAATGTACCTAGACTTGAAAAATTGCCGTGGCCAAGCATATGATAATGGGGCAAATATGATAGGCCGCAAACAGGGAGTACAATCACGAATTATTTCAGAGAACCCTAGAGCTTTTTTTGTACCTTGCACTGCTCACAGCCTTAACTTACTTCTCGGAGATATGGCATCGTCTGTACCGGCTGCTATGACATTTTTTGGCGTTATTCAACGAATTTATACAATTTTTAGTGCTTCTACTGAAAGATGGACTATTCTTTTAAAATACCTTTCAGATTTTACTTTAAAACCAATATCAGATACCAGATGGGAATCTCGGATCGAATCAATTAAACCCTTTCGTTTTCAATTATGCCAAGTACACGATGCTTTAGTAGAAGTCAGTGAATTAACAAAAGATCCTAAAATAAAAAGTGAAAGTTCGTCTTTGGCAAATTATGAATTTTCTTATGATTTTATTTTAAGTGTTGTTATTTGGTATGAACTACTATCTGCTATTAATAAAGTTAGTAAGAGTCTTCAGAGCGAAAGTATGGAATTGAGTAATGCTGTTCAGTTATTAAGTGGTCTTAAAGATTTTTTTACTAATTTTAGAGAAAAGGGGTTTCAGTTATCAAAAAAAACTGCACAAAAATTATGTGAAGACATTGGAACTCCAGCAATTTTTAAACAATCTAGAATTCTAAAAAAAAGTAAGCAGTTTGGTTATGAAAGTAATGATACACGTACAGTTTCTAATGAACAAAAATTTTATCAAGATTATTTTTTGACAGTGGTAGATCAAGCAATCGTATCAATTAACCAACGCTTTGAGCAATTATCTCATCATTCAGAAAATTTTGGATTCTTATATAATATTGAAAATTTGAAGTTATTTGAAGATGAAACATTACGAAAACATTGTATGGATTTAGAAATATTATTAAAGGATGGTGAAAATTGTGATTTAAGTGGAATTGAACTTTTTGACGAGTTAAAAATATTTTGTAGAATTTTGAACAAACCAAAGACATCTATTGAGTGTCTTAATTTAATAGAATCAACATGTGGTTCATTTCCGAACATATCTATTGCATTAAGAATATTATTAACTCTTCCAATAACTACTGCAAGTGCTGAGAGAAGCTTCTCAAAGCTAAAAATCATTAAGAACTATTTGAGAACAACAATGTTGCAAGATCGACTTTCTGATTTAGCGATTATTTCAATAGAACGAGATTTATGTGAAAATATAGACTATAACGATATTATTGAAAAGTTCGCAGAAATAAAAGCCAGAAAAATTAATTTTTAAATGTAAAACGATTTTTTATTGTATTTTTATTATTTTTATTTATCTGTTTATTGAAAATGTATTTTCATATTTTATTTTTATTTCATTTTATTTTTTTGTATTTTATTAAATTAAAGCAAATTTGTATGAATATCAAAAGTTAATGATTTATAGGTAATTAAATAAAAAAAACATGTATTTAATGCTACTGCACAATTATTATTTTATTTCATTTATAATATTTTATAAAAAAAAACTCTCATTTTAAATTTTAATAAATGAGCTTTGTAGGATATAAAATATTAATGTCTTTATATGGTTATAGTACATATATATACTCGTATAGTAGCAAAACAGTGTTACAAAAATTTTCGCCCTGGGCCTCGCAAATCCTAAGGACGGCCCTGCTGAGGTATCAAAGGCTGTTCGTACATGCCATTATCTGCATTCAGAAAAATACCCATAAACGCATGTTGAATTGCACTTTGTGTTCTAGCTGAGTACTTTCTTAGTTTGTTTGCCACAAAATCGCCAAAATTTTGCGATTCGTCAGCATTTGTAGCAGAAGCAGCAGCAGTTAAAAGTTCAAAAGCTTTATCTAATCGAGGATCTTCTGGCTTCTTTCTTTTTTTTGAGGACGCTAGATTAGGCGTTGAAAGACTAGGTTGTGGTAGCTGAGATGAGCTTGGCGGTGGTGGTAGAGATGAGCTTGGCGGTGGTGATAGAGATGAGCTTGGCGGTGGTGATAGAGATGAGCTTGGCGGTGGTGATAGAGACGAGTTTGGAGAAGCTATATCATTTCCGATCATTTCTGTCATGTCAATCTCTTTTTCAATCGGTATCTGTAAATATAAAGAGAGTTATTTTACCAGCCTCCCCAATTTCGAAAATTTGCATCAAAACATTAGGTAAAAAAGGTTTGTAAGTAGTTTGTAAAGGATAAAAAAATTAAATTTAAATAAACAATCTTATTTGAATAAAAATTGTTGTATCAATAAAAAAATGTAATATGAATAAAATACCAAGTTTAAAAAATCTAATTCCAATAAAAATCTAATTTGAAAAAAAAATTTTAAATGAATATAAAATTTAATTTGACTAAAAAAAATGTCAAGTTAGATTTTAGATTTTTTTATCCAACTACGATTTTGTTATCAGATTAATATTTTATTTATAAAATTAAGATTTGTTTTAATTGTTTAAGATTTTATATTTAGTAAAAAAAATCTAATTTAAATTAAAAAGCCTAGTTGAAACATTAACATAAACAACAAATTTTTTACATATAATTAATAAAACATAAATCGGACTATTTTATTATTTTATTTTATTTAGTATTTAAAAAAAATTGAGTATAATAAAAAAAGCCGAGTTGAATAAAATCCTTATTAATAAAAAAATCTATGTACCAAAACAATTTAAAATATTATCTTTTAATTCATGTTAGATTTTTTTATTCAAGTCGGATTTATTTTAAATTTGCCCTCATTATTAAATAATTATTTAATTACTTTAATTACTTGATTTCAGATACCCTCAACAGAAATAGGTTGGTTAGACACTGAAAAACAATTTGAAGAATATTGGAACTTTCCTCACTGCTTAGGATCATTAGATGGAAAGCATGTTATTCTACAAGCTCCTATTAACAGTGGTACTGAATACTTTAATTATAAAGGTACCTTTAGTATTGTCCTGTTTGCTCTAGTAGACGCCAATTATAATTTTATGTATGTCGACATTGGCTGCCAGGGGAGAATTTCAGACGGAGGAGTATATAAAAATTCTACTTTATACAAAAAAATTGAAAAAAACGAATTGCGATTTCCAAAACCTAAACCTTTAACTAACAGAGAAAAAGAAATTCCTTATTTTTTTATTGGAGATGGCGCATTTGTTTTAAATGAAAACTTAATGAAAGTATTTTCCGGTATACATCCAAAAGGTTCCCGTGAACGAATATATAATTATAGGCTGTCCAGAGCTCGGCGGGTAGTGGAAAATGCCTTTGGGATCAGCTCATCTATATTTCGCGTACTTCGAAAACCACTATTATTGGAGCCTCAGAAAGCACAAATTATTATTAGAGCAGTAGTGCATCTTCATAATTTTTTGCGAAGAAATACTACATCTCTAAATATTTATTCACCACCAGGAAGTATGGACTCTGTTGTGAATGGGGAGATAATAAATGGCTCATGGAGAAATGATTATGATAATAGAACATCTTTAATTCCATTAAAAAATATACCACGTAAATCATGTTTGGCTGCAAAAGAAATTCGAGAAGAATTGGCTGACTATTTTATAAAAGAAGGACAAATTAGCTGGCAAAATGAATATTCATAATATTAATGGTAAATTAAAAAACACAAAATAAATAAAACTGAATGCATACATTTTTCTAGTAGGTAAACATAATCATTATTAATACAATATAAATATTATTCACAATGCATAGGTACATTATTATATTGAAATGTAAATGGTTATAAATATTTTGTAAATATTATTAGTATAATAATAAATTTGTTATTATATTCGTGTAGATAGTAATCATTATATTTAGATTTGACAACATTACCAACTATTTTTGAACAATACTATTGATTATGTTTTGTTTTACTAGGTATGTATTTATTTTTATTTAGAGTGTTCTATTAATATAATTTATTTAACACTAACTGTTTATTTTGCATTTGTATCTTTCTTATTTTATCAATAGTAATTAAAAATTCTTTAGCCTAATTTATTGAAAAAATGCTAAAATTGTATATTAAATATTATTATAAATACTAATGACATAAAATATAAACTATTTTATACTCACAGAAGTTGTTGTTTGGCAAGGTGTATTCTTATCCCAAAGAAATTTCATATGGTTGTACGCATACCAAGAGCTTGTGTATATTTCATCTGCACCTATGAAAAATATAACTATTAAGTAGGTACTTTAAAATCGTTAAATTTTACATGTTATTTTTCTTACCTTTTCCTGTTCCAAAGCTTTTTTTAATCTTAGCTTTTTCTCGTCTCATTGCAGATGACAAGCCAGTCATTTTTTTTCTACATTCATCAGCTGAAAACCCAATTTCTTTTGCTATTTCTTCCCAAGCATCATTTCTTTTAATTTTATTATAATACTGAGGGTGTTTTGCACACCAAAGTATTGGTTTTTGTTCATACATTTCAATAAATGTTATAGTATTTTGTTCGTTCCAATCCATATCTTAATATTTAGTTAGAAATGTGAAGCGGCTCGACTGACAAGCGTGAAAACCGAAAAACAACTGTCACAATACAAATGTTGCAAAGTTGCGTTATTATTTACGTCCACACTATTCGTATCCCCACCTCGCAACAATCTTTTGATGCGGTTCAAATTTACCGACAACTATTGGGACGCGGTGTAACTTCGTCGCGTATCAACTTTTGTTACGCGACGGTGTTACGCCTTCACGTCCACACATCGATTGCTGTTACGCGTCTATGTTACGTTACGGCGTTACGTTACGCGCAAATGTTACAAGTGTGTACGCGGCTTAAAATTCTATAGCCGCCGCGCCGCCGTCGTGATGATATTATTATTACTCGTATATTAATATTATACCTATAGTTTATACGGGATTATGTTGAAGCTTCTGAAGTTATAGAAGAATTTAAAAGAATTGTGCCATTTCAAAGACGGTTGTTATTATAAATTAATATAATAAATTATACTAGTGTTGTTTCAGTTTATTAATAAATTTAAAATAATGATTTATGAACTAATGTATTATGAAATTAATCAAAAAATTATTATAATCAATACCTACTTACATATTACATAAAATATAGTTAGCTTACAAGTTACAGGAGGTAGATAATCAAAACTTTATTTATTTTAACTTGTAAATTTATAACCATTTCTTTTGATTTCTTTAATTGAAAAAAAAATAGTATATTGTATATCACTAATAGCTACCAATAGGTAAATATTATACAATAAGTTTTAGTATTGGTTAGTAAAAAAGTGTCGGATATTTGAAATATTTTATTTTTACATTCATTTATACATATAGAATATAGATAAAAATAATAACTACAAAATAAAGGTCGGGCACACTCAAATGTAAAACTCTGGGTGCGCCTATGGAAACCTATCAAGACAAGTAGTAATCTATTATTAGGTAGATTTTAGTGAATCATACATATTTTGTCGTGATCCATGTATGCATAACTTTCAATCTATTTTATTTATTTATACTAAATAAAAATAAAAGACATTTTTTTCATTGATTTTTTGCATATTTAAAATATTAACAGTGCATAAATGTATGCATATTTAGTACATTTTTAGTGCAATAGTCTTATATATTTTTTTTCTTTTTTGCAATTGTACATAAACATTATGTTTAAATTATATTAAATTAAATTAAATAGATTATATATTTTTTACATTATTTTTTTTTTCTTTAAACTTGTGTCTGAACATTTTATGACTAACTTATATTAACTTAAATTAGGTTGTATTTTTATACATTTAACAATATGTGATACTTGTTAGGAAAAAGTAAGGTAACACAAATGAGAAGACAACTTTCTGAACACTTGAGTCTAAATAAAAAAACATTACTGGTTTAACTTACTGAAAATAAAAGGTTCAGTTTTCGCTCGTAGAATCTTGTGTTGAAAACTCTTGCTCGGGTGATAGGTGCACATATACTAGCGAAAGCGACGATGTGGTCAATCCAGACAGAAGCTGCCAGCTTCATCAAAGACCTCTACGTTCCCATAGAACTAGCCTTATCCTTTATTTTCTGGTTAATTATTTTCTAGAAACTAAAACAACCAATTTTGAAAGATAATAAAATAAAAAACGAATTAAAAAATTAATTATTATCTATTATAAGGAAGTATACAACTTACCATTTATTTTTTTTAAATCATGTCCTCAATATGATGGTAATCTCTTTTCGAGCTTACTTCGTATATGGGTTTCTTTCAGGGACACATTTTTTCTAAGTTAGTAATCCATATTTTAATAGCCTTAGCAGATAGTACCGAATCATGGCGTTAAAGATTAAAGTGAAGATGAAATGAACGCACTGCGGCTACGTAATTGTCATTATTTTTGTAAAACAATTTTATCGGACGAGCAAGTCGTTCACCACTTCGCTGTTCCACGAATACTAAATCGTAAATGGTAGGTACACGTTGTTTAGAATTAATAATATTTAGCGATAATATTCTTATCTTAATTATTACTGGGAAAATCTATTTTTAAAATCGGCCGTTCGAGTATTCCACCCTGTGTTATTATGAATTTTACTGAACGCAATAACATTTTTGTTTATTTTTACTAGGTACTACTATAAATCTAAATAATCTAATTTTACAGTTATATAGTATTCGTAGAAATATTATGTTATTGATATAATATGGTATAAATATTAAGTATACATAATTATAATAATTTTATACTCTTATTAAAACCGTTAAAACTCGCTGTAAGACGTAAGTGAATACCCTATGTCGGAGACAGGACTTGAGAATAGGGAGTCATTTGAAACAAAGCATAATAATTATGCATACTATGATTGGGCAATACAAGACAAGTATGTAATTATTATTAGATTTGGTAGACACATTTATGTTTTAAGCAAACAACTTATTAAAGGCATAAGGGCCCGATTTCTTACAATAATTTTTTTTTTTTTTCTATATTTAAAATAATTTTGATTAAATATAAACGATAAATATTTTCTAATACATAGATTCTGTTTTTATAGTAAATAAAATATCTATCTCAATAGCTTATACAATCTTATTGCGTATTTGAGTAAAATTTAACACAATTTCTAAATTTTATTGATAGTTATACTTAATACCTATTGGATACAAATTTAATATCTTATAAATATTAAATAAAATTATATTAACTCAGTTATGCAATTACAAATTTATAATTCTTTATAATTACATTTCAATTTTTTCGTAATAAATACATCTTTAAATACTCAATTTAATTTTCAAAGTATTTATATGAATTAATAAATTATTCACAAACAATATATTTATTGTTAATGCATAAATTTGTTCATATTCTATAATTGCTTACATTGAAACCGGGCCCCTAGTCACAAATAAATCCTTTACTTTATTTTATTTTATATTATAAGAAACCACCATAAAATATTGATATCATTTTTAAAGTCTAGTATTATGAAAAATCTATTCTAAATTTGAAGACATAGATTAATCAAAATTTTCGTTTTGCAATTATACAAAATATGAGTAATGATAAACATATATTCAAAAAATAAGAACAAATTCTTCATTAACCCCAGGCGGCAGGCTTAAAACAATAGTAACATTTAAAAATGGCAATAATAATATATTTATTTATCAGTAATAAGAATAACTACTAATCAATATTTAGCAATAAATAGCTAACAACATTAACCATTTACTAAAAGAATGTCAATATTTAGCATGTTCCTAAGTAATCAATATAATTTTAAAAATATACTCTTTTAAATATTTAATATTAAAATATTTAAAATTGGGCATATCGTATACGTAAATGATTACTTAGTAATCATCATATACATGCGTGATAGGTTTTTTTTGAAATATTAATTTAATTTATACCATCTGTACATAATATAATTATTTTCTTCTATTCTTCTTATTATTAAAAACATAAAATTTATGAATTAAGTTTTAATTACTGCTGCTGTTGCCCTATATTAAATTTTACCATTGAAATATTAAAATTAGGTACAATATATTAACACTAACAATTTTTTTTATCATTTTTAATTTTCTTTACACATTATTTTTGATAGTATACAGTTTTCTTAAGGAATGTAGTTGGGCAAACTTGATTATATTAAATTTCTTTGAACTAGATTATCTAAAAGAAAAAGAAAGTAAAAATCTAATAACTTGCCAACAAAATTAAATAATGTTACAGGTAAAAAATATTTATATACACCTAATTAATGTTATTTTGCGTTAAAATATTAAATTTTTTTTAGTTTTCATTGTTCTTGAGTTTTTTGAATACAATCGTGGTGTATGAATATTCTTTAAATCATCCGTCCAAAAATGTTCTTTTTACATAGAAATTATCTTAGAATATCAATATGCAGGATTTTAATATGCAACAAATATTCTGGGTTAATAATTGAAACTAATAGCTGTGAAGTTATGATGCAACTAGTAAAAGTTATAAATTATCTTACTATGAATATTACATAATAAATCAATAGGTAATAAATTGTCAATCAATAAACATTTGAACCAAAATAAATTGTTTATTAGAATTCTATTATAGCTGACTACAAAATTAATAAAACTTACCAACAAATATTACAATGTTTTCACTGAAACGCTAATTTGATACTTATTTAATTCAAATGCGTAATATCAATTTGGATGATACTTGGGCTTGATTAAATAGCAAACTAAAATACATCATAAAAAGTATATAGCTATCTATTATAGATAGTCATAATTTTGATTTGTATAAAAATATTATATTACAGAGTAATAATTGTTTCGATTGTAATTATATGAATGTTAACGTATGACGTATTTAGTGTTTACGTTATTAATGAAAGTAATGAAATTATTCAATTTTCAAATTTTCAATCAAAGAAAAGACGACTTGAATCATGTTAAATGTCAAACGAGTAATGACGAGTTAAGAGTAAATAACTAATGAGTTTTATATTATTTTGTGTTTAAAAGTTTGAACATTATTCGGCATATTGGTTACATACTAAAAATGTATATTATCTTTATTTATCGGCAACCGTTGGGAGTTTATCTATAGCTAAAGTATTATCATTTGTCACGTGGTTTAGGAGGTACTTTTATATATTATGATATTGTCAGATAGGTATATATATCTGTGGTTATTGTTACCATTAAACTAAGATATCAAACAATTGTAAATGATCAAACTTTGATTATAATTTGTGATATCATGGATACTAAAGTCCACGAAGGTCCATAGTCCGTATTCGTGTTGTAAGTATTAGCAAGTACAAAACTATAAGAATTTATTACCTTGGGTCGAACGATAACGATTTATTAATTGACTACTGGTCTTTATAAACATGAAACAATAATTGTTTTAAATTTTAATCAATGCCTTGCAGCCGTAAAAACATGTAAAACAAACACCTGAAAACCTCAAACTACCCAACTTTGAGCGGGCGTGACCCGTTCACCCAAAAATGACCGCATTCGTTTCGCTCAGATGCCCGTTTCTCCCAAAATTTGTAATTGTAAGATTTCCGTTTCGCCCATATTAATTTATACCAATTTAAAATTAAGTTGGTTATGGTTCAGTCAAGTATTGTTGTACATTATACTTGATTATTTGAGTATCACTTGGTGATACCCAAAGAACACCACAAGGAGGCGATACTCATTATTATCCAAAATTTATTTTTAAACTTTTAATTAATTTCGCGTTAAAAAAAGTTTTAGTATTAACAAGTACATTAAACAAATTATTTAAAAAAAATTCACATGCAATCAAAGGTTTTAATTTTGTCACAAATATATTTAATACTTACACACTATAAATTTCACATATAAATTTAACCACACAAATTGTATAAACAATATGGCCATTTTTTTTAAAGTAAACGAGATTTGATGTCAGAATGCCCAAACGACAATAGAGTTATTAAATACTGTGATTATTTAATAAACAATTATATTTCTGAGGATAGTACATTTACTCCAGTGGCGTATCCAGGATGTTTTTAGGGGGGGGGGGGCACACACTGTCTAAAATTTTACCATAATATATACTACTAAAAACAAAAAAATGAAATAAACCAAATATTTAATGTTTATAATGCAAATAATTTGTTTATATTTTCAGTCAGTCATTAAGTTAATATATATACATAATAATAAATAGTAATAGCAATTTAATAATAAAAACGGGTTAATCCCAACAAAATCATAAGTGTATGTAATGCTGGTATGAGTATTATTGTAGTATGCGTTCATTGCGTTCATGCATACGAATACATTTAAATCTTTAAAACAAAATCTAGTAAATACGGCCAACGAGGGGGGGGGCATGGCCACCGTGCCCCCCCCCTGGATACGCCACTGATTTACTCCTAGTCTATGAGCATGAATACTGCGAGTATACTGCTTACGACGAATACGTATGAGTCTCCTCGGGGTGTTATCTGGGTAACGCTAAATGGTATTTAAATATAATGCACAACAATACTTGACTGAACCATTGCCCGCTTAATTTTAAATTGGTAAAAACTAGTCCGGGCGAAACGGAAATCTTATAATTACAAAATTTGGGCGAAACGGGCATTTGGACGAAACAGGTCCCACCCCTTTGAGCAGCTATAACTTATTAATGGTTAAAATGGAAATTAATAATTATAACGTTAAAATTCTTAAAAATAGCCCTATTATTGTATGACATTTAAAATATAGGTTGCCATTTCAAAATCAAAAGTTGATAGTGGTTTCACTATTAAATATAAGCGTGTAAAAAAATAAAATTTTTATATAGTTCTTGAAAAGCATAAAACTAAACATTTTGAAAAAAAAAAATTTTAAAAAAGTCAACATATTTTGAAATAATGAGTGTTCAATGATAAAAGAATCACCTTGTATACTATTATATAAATATAATTATTTATAGATACTATACGAAACGGATGTCGTTAAATATAAGCTCGTTAGCAATGTTTTCTTGAGACGAACTGTATAATATGAATCATACACCCCGTAACCCTCACACGTACAGTGATGTGATCGTGTGAACTAATCGTAAATAATGCAAGTATAAATATTTAACCTATAAGCAACGTGACATTAATTATACGGTATAACGCATAATACACAACTATCCGTATACCAATACCTGTATAATACTATAACTATAATAATTTGAAGTTTAACGAACAGCACGTCATTATACAATATCGTCGAATACCTGTTAGGAAAAATATGAATAATATTATGTTCGTGAATAAACAATCGATAAATATCTAAAGTCTAATTATATTTTTGCCAAATGTACAATGAGCTATAAACTTTGTAGAAAGGAATATTTATATACACCATGTACACGGTGCAGATTGTTTTAACAACGAACACATCTCGTGATTTCAAAAAGTATACCTATTTATTGACGCGTTTTATATTAAAAACTTCTAACAAAATTTGGACTTTAGGCAGCGCCTATTATACATATATTATTAATCATTTTCGACAATTTGTATATATAAATAACAAACAAATAGGTTTTATTCAAACTTATATGTCAACTGTATTTCCATAAACATATTTTTCATTAGACTACAAAATTAAAATCACAGCAAGTTGTCATTCAAAAATAAAAATTTGAGTATTATATTATTGCTAACAATCAACATATTACGAAGTATTGATAGCAGTGTTGCAAAGTTTTCAAACAAAAATTTATAATTATTATTATTTGTTTCTTTTTAAATGTTTTTACTATCAAGTAAACCGTTTAAGTTGTATCCAAAATACTTATTATGGCAGGTGTTAGATACTAATTAATATTTCCATTTTTATTTGTCCTTATTGGATAATTTATTGTGTCGTACCTATTTTTTGAAATAATTTCGTAAATCGTGATTTTAAATTTCTATTAAATATAATAAGTACCTAATATTGTCATGGTAATATGTAATTTATGATGACAAAATGAATTTTATAAAATTAGTTATATTGTATAGGTTCAGTATATGTATATAAAAACAAATAATTTAACTAACTAATCTATTAGCGTAACAATTTTGTATTAAATAATAATAATTAATAATAACTGTTGTTTTATAAATAGAAATTGAAATCTTAAACTTTTCATTTGAAAATACATGGAAAAATTATATTGGAAAAAATACATTAAATACATTTTCAGGGAATTCTTAAAATACATTAAAAATCACTGAGAGTAAAAACAAATAAGCTAGAAACATCATGTTTTTTAAATTTTTCGAATTTTTTGAAAACATTAATTTATACTGTACACATTGTCATAAAGATAAAATAATCTTTCTATATAATGATACATACATAACATTATTGATTACCTATTGTATAACATATTTATATAAACATATAAAAATAAAATAAATAAAATGGTTATTATTAGAATAATAGTAATCTACGGATAATTAATTTCGTAGATTTTTATATTTTAATGTAATTTTAGTACGTTAAATAATAAATACTGTTATTTAAATTATGTCTCTAGCAAACCGCAAAGTAAATGTAAGGAATTATAAGTACGCATAATAACCATAATGCCAATTATTCCTAGTCATCTCGTGTTTTTACCAAGAGATTAAAACTGTATAGTAAACTGTTTTAAAATTAATATCTATAAATTTTGTCAAGTCTAGAACGATAATACAATTTTTATTTAATAATATTTCTATTCATATTTCACTAATTTATTTTTGATCTGAGTTTAATTATATATATATGTGTGTGTGTGTGTGTGTGTAATTTAAATGTATTTGCCTTTGTGGCCTTGTTATAATCATGATTCATTAACAGATGACATTGTCACAACTGTTTTAGTAAAAACATACATAAAGAGCCAACAAAGAAGGTTATTTAAAAATCAAAGCTTTTTCAAATACTTTATTAGAGTTTTCAAGTAAAAATTGGCTTATAAATAAAAATAAAAAAACTTTCTTCAATATAGGTGAAACAAATATGTCACAACTTCCACAATTTTTCAAATTTGACTATTTTCAAAAGTAAAAAATATGTTGTAAACATCTTAAAAAAATAAAATGTTTGTTAAAAAAAACTTTTAATAAATAGTTGGTTAATTATTTAAATTTGTATTTATTATGATCCATTTACAAATATTACAATTATTAATTTGTATATTACTCTACTCTAAAAGCCTACGGGTGGGCCTGCATAAAATAAATACAGTATAAGGGCTTTATAATAAATAAACCTTACATTGTTTTTTACTTCATATATATAGTAAGTAATTAAGAAGTATAATATGCGTAGTTTGCTTTTTGAAATTAACAGTAAACCAGTAGAAAAACCACACATTTTTCATAAAAATTTAAAATAAATGTTTAAATAAGATGTATAGTATAACATGTGTATATTGTGCAAAATGTTCATTTCACTAGGAGCGCTACTGTTTCTCTTAACATAATATTTAAACAATAATAATAATAATGTAAGTACGACTCATTGTTTTTAAAAATACTAAATTATAATAACATAGATTGCAACACAAATTATGTACCTTAGAAAAATAAATATATATAAAGCGTTAACATAAAACTTTAATTTAAAAAAGTAATTTCGTTACAAATGCACAAATAACTTACTATATTACAAGCACATAGCTATACCAAAAGTAATTTTGGCACAGTAACTTTATTATTATTCGCATAATGTCATGCCAAAACACTACAGAGTTACTGGTTATTACGAACATAGACGTGTTATTAAGTAAAATAACATTTAAGAGGACAGAGGATGCTACATCTGCGTGTAGTGTCTCCGTCTTAGCAACGTACACGACATACCGAATTTGTGTTTGGTAGGATATTTTAATTTTTAAGCAAGTTATAAATAAGTATATACCTAAAATATAAAATTCAAATTTTTTTTATTTCTAGCTAAAAATTAAATTATTGTAAAAAACCCACGTAAAAATAAATACGTGAAATAATGTTGTTAATTACATTTTTAGTTTAATAATAATATGCCGTGATAGTTTATTATATAATTTAAAATTACATTTACTATGTTGTACGTTTGCAAAACGGTAAAAACATTAACAAACAAAATGGTGGATTATTTTGTACATTATTATTATCGATGTGATGTTCAGATTTCGCAGACTATTCCGAGGTTAAAATTTAATTAAATCAAAAAATATGATAAAATATAAAATACTTTTGCGGAACGATTAGTCATAACATTAAATTTAATTGTTATAATAATGTATTTTTGTTACTATAAATATGTACGTTTGTCGTAGGAAATTTGGGGAGAATCGATTTGGTATGTGAATACGAATACGATCTATTCATACGGCCGGACACCTGCAACCCACGGCATAGACTGTGGTTCAATTTCGTCGTAGAAAACACAAGACAAGATCAAGTGTGTAATCCACATAATCGTAATATTCCCTCATTTTATATATATATTTGTATATAGTATATATTGTATTAGATGAGTCGTGAAAATATTTTCTTATTCAATGAGACAACAAATTGGCTAAAAACAAGTTCAATGCAGCAAAACTGTTTCTAAACTTTGGCTTTTTTCAATATTTACTGACAGTTAAAATATGTGAATAAATATATTGATTTATCACAAAATTATGAAGTTTTGGAAATAAATAATTGAAAAGTCAAAAAATTGGTCATTTGAATCAAATTAAAATTAAAATTTATTGATTAATATATTATGTTTATATAACTATAGACTATAATAGTATACCTATGTATATTTATTATAAGCAAATTAAAAATATTAGACTAAATTATTTGAAGGGCAAAAAGAAACTTTTCATATTAAAAAAAAGAAAAAATATTAGGTCAATCAGCTTCTCTCCTGAAAAAAAAATAGTTCCAGTTGTGCCTATGGCTACATTCTGTTGAAAATTAATTAATTTAATATTCGTGGATTATTTCAGAACGTTATATTTAACATCGTAAATATCAGCAATAAAAACAACCTTTTTAAAAATGGAATGACTCCTATAGTGAGAAGTACGAGCCGAAACACGTGGTATGTACTATATATTTTCAACCTACTCATACGACAAGCTTCCGCACTCAATGGCTTGCACTTATTATTGTCAATCGTCTATCAACAGAGTGATTCATCAAGCATACTCGCCCCCATTTTTCATACACTATTCTGATTTTTATAATTTTATAAGTATGCTTAAGCTTCATATTTTCTTCAAATACTTAGATTTTTTATAATATTTAAGGAATGTCCTCCAAAGATATAATTTCTTTTTTAAATGTGAACCGCCCATTTATTTTATGACAATTAGGTAATAAAGATATATATATATATATTTTTGATATATTTAAATTAAAAAATATAAATTTAAAAGAGTATTTTTATGAACTATCAAATTTTTATAACGAAGGATAATGAGTCAAGGTAATGAATTTAGAAGATAGCTTAGCGCAATGATGACCTGATAATAATTATTATACTTATTATTATTTATAAAAGGTACAGATTTATTAACATTTTATTATATTATCAGTAAAACTCATGTTTACTTTTTGAGTATAATAAGTATCAGAATAATTAGTTTGTAAATTTTATATTTTATTTAAAAACCATTTTAACATGAGATGTTATCTAAATTTAATAACTTTAAAATTTTTATAAAAATATTCATATTAATAATTATTTACAGTATACAAAAATATGGTTTTTATTTGAATAAAAGAAGTTTATATAGCCTCAGTATAATCCTTAAATAGTAAAAAAAATTCAAGTATGCATTTGGTTATGTGATGCTTAACTCAGTTTAAATATATCTACTTAAAAACTCAAAAAAAAAAAAATTTAAAAAATTTTAAAAAATTTTAAAAAATTTTTAAAGAATCAAAATAACAATAAATTCATTATTAAAAGATAAAATCATTTTTCAATTCATAAAGAATACTTAACCCACTTTGTTATTTAGATACCTATTGTATATCGATTTCACGTATAGTGATAATATTAGAAAAAAATGAAATTGTACTTATGGTTTAATAACGAGGTATACGCCACTGAAATAGTGAAATAGTCGTGATAAATGGACAGATGACCGCCACATTGCACAGTCACAGTGCTGCAGCCATCGATTGCGCTTAAATGCAGTAGTGCGCAAAACGTCAATACATGGTATTTTCATTGTTGTTATGGTCGTGCAACAATATATGCTCTATTAGCTATAATATATAATAATATTATAATATACATACAACGTCCCATACAGGTCTTCACTATTTTTTTATTGATCGATGACTAATGCATATTTGTGAATGGTTGAATTTCCTACATATTTTTTAATTTATTTAATTACCTATATAGATTAAATATATAAAAAAAATAATAATAATAATCTAAAATATGAAATTATATTTGTGTGACTCTATCCCTATTCCGTGCGTCGTGCGTTATATGTTGTTATACTCGTATATTATTATATACTGCAGTTATAGTCTTAACATTAAATAGATAACAATAAATTGTTTTGATAGGGAATGACTTTTAATTTGAATCAAAGTCTATTTTCCTATGGTAGGTGTTATTGTGATCTGTTCATTTTGGCAAAAATCCAATTTTTTTATCGCCAAAGTTATTGTCATCGCACAACATTTTACTTTTAACTGTGTCACTGCTTTTTAGTGCAATTTAAAAATTGCACAAATACGACCAAATCAGAATTTTGGCTCTAATATATTCCATTTTTATTTAACTGTAAATTAATATAAAAAAAAAAAACATTTTTTTTTTAGAAACCTGAAGTTTTATAGTAAATATATTTTTCATGCATTTTTAAAAGTATTAAAGTTAAGACTTTATGAATTTTATACTACAAAATAATAAGTAAATTTTCGTGATTTTGATCAATTTTTTAAAAAAATCAAGAATGAATTGTATATCACAATGTAAAAATACCTATATATATAATACAGCTATCCCATCTCACGAAAAAAAAAATAAATACACCTGTATTCAAAGCAAAAGTATTAAAATTTTTTTCCCTTTAAAAATATTTAGTATCACCTAACTGTCCTAACCTGTAACTATACTAAAACTCTGTTTAACAATACCAATAATATACATACATATATCGTGTATAATATAATTTACACGTGTCTATGTATGCAGTCATCTTGGATTGTAATTTTAGTTTAAAATTTAAATTATTTCCACTATATGAGATACAATTAAATCAACAATTATTGTTTTATATTCATTATAATAAAAATAACATTAATAAAAATAATAATAAACAGAATGAACTTTGTGCGCGACGAGCGCTGTCGGTTGAAGGACACCTACACCTAAAATCCCCTTTGTATATTATAATATTATTATTTATTATGATAATGCCCTCAGTTTTTATTAGTTCAAAGTTATAGGGGTTTAGTTGTAAATTTATAAATTTAATGTTTATCCATTTAGGTAAGATATTGTATAATAATATATACATAATTTATGCAGGCTAGTGTACGACACAATGTCGTTACATTATGTTTTGTTTACGACTAATACTACGATTTTCTGTGTTAGGATTTAACGTATATCATATATATGTATATCCCAGTTAGAATTTCCACGTTCATCTGTTCTATAGATATTGCAGCGCAACGATGCGTCGCACTACTTTATATCATACTTTATTTGTACTATTACACGGCGTTTAACGCGTAACAGCCGTCGAAAAGTTTGCAGATGAGATTACAGCGACAGCGGCAGTGGTAAGTTCTAATAAATTATTTGTGATGCGGTGCAGTTAAAACGTCGCGGACGAATGTATTATTATCATTATTATTATTATTATTATTATTATTATTATTATTATTATTATTATCATTATCATTTCCATGTTTACCGTCGTGCTCCGGACTTAACCGACATTGTTGTTACTATTGCGTTATACTAGGATCTTTGAGTTTAACGAGCGAACAAGTCCTGTGTCAGTCGTGAAAAAGATGAGGGTGTGTGGGGCGGTAACTGTTCGAGTGATATTGTTGTGTGAGAGGGGTGGTGAAGAGGCGGTAACTTCATCCAACACGCCTCAATTATTCACATCCCTGTGAATTATTAATTAACAAACCGTATTATTAAACATAAATAGGTATATTATATGCACATCATAATATTATACAGTTTAATTATAAATTAGGTACACTAATAATACGGCTTCCAAATTAATAAAATAATAATTAACTACCTACTTACAATATAAAGTTATACTATTTGTTATTTGTGTAGTGTGTTGAATTGTAAGGTGCGATTATTTTACATAATATACGGATTTCGTTTCTCTGAGCACGCTCGCCCCCGTCTTTCATTTAAAAATGATTTTATTCAGATTGAAATTTTCGGAAATATTAAATAATGTAATTAAAGACCGTTTAAATAGGTGTATGCTGTATAGTGTATACGTTCGATAAGACGTTGTCTTGCCTGAAACGCTCAGTCCGAATTCAGCCCGAACGGTTAAGGTTCTCATATGATAATAAAATAGATGTGTGACATTTTAACACAGCGCATAATGGTGACTTATATATTATACACGCACGATCGACTTATGACCATTGGTGGGTGGTGGTGGTGGCAGGTCGAAAAAAGCTCAAAAAGTGAACACCATGGTTTAAGCCAAAATAAACGGGTTTTGTAGATTTTGTCCAGAGAAATAAATGTTGATAATTAGTAGCTAAGCGAATTTCTTTCCAGTTGTATTTCATTGCGATAGGTGAATATTTAGGTGTCTACTGTTTTTATTTATGTTTAGATTTTTTGGTTATTTAATACATTTATGCTAATAATTGTGCCTGTTGAATTAGATGGTAGTGTAGGTATAGACGTTATTTGTCCGTGTACTGCAGGTATTTCACAATATAACTTGTTTTTTGTTCAAAAATAAGTTTGTCAGTGAGAAAAATTATTTTAATTGACGGTGTAGAGTCTAAATTTACTAAATATATATAGATATATATTAAAAACATCTACTTCCCTGTTTTTACAGACTTTACTCTCAAACAAGGGATATAGTTACAAAAATTATTTTACGTTGTTTTTAAAGTATTTCATTAATTATTATGTGTAAAATTATAGGTATTTCGTATAATTCAGTTGTTTAAAATATAATAATATAACAATTATTGTGTATAACTCATATGCTACGTTTTCATAAATAAATATAAGTAATGATTAAATTAAATTTATTATATTGGTACATGTTTATAAGATAAAAATTATATTTATATACATTCAAATTTTGTTTGAAACTACACATACTCTTTGATTTTTTTTTCTTTGTTTTTGATATTATTTTTAATATTAATAATATGAGGAGTGAGTACTTATTATTTTGATACATATTTTACATTGTATATTTAACAAAATATTTGAATTGGTTGAATAAAACATAGCGTTGAATTTTGAATGAATAGATTCACAACTAGCTGTATTTTTCCATGAATATGTAACTAAGGTACATATTACAGTAAGATAAAAAGAGCTTTCAAATAAGTAATTTTCTAAAATTTCATCAGTAAAGCATTCTAATCGATGATCTGAAATTAAAATAGAAATTAGGACATCGGTGAAGTAATCATTGACAATAAAAATGAAAACCCAAAATATGTTTTTAAATATTTACCAATTTCAAAATTTTTATTTTTATAGTATGTCAATCCATTTATTTAATTTTTCTAAACCGTGCTTATCCCAAATGAAATTAACAATATTTTAAGTAGTGCTAATGGCCAAGTTTTAGATATAGCAATATACCAAAAATGATATAGTTATCTTATGATTTCATTATATTTTTATTTTTACTATTTCAAAGATAAAAATAATCGAAAAAGATTTAATTATAAGGTATTATAATGATTTAATAAAATATCAATTAAACATTATAAAAATATAAATTTTGGTTTAGGTTTTGCTTTTTGATTTTCTATGAGTGGTTGGTTCAACAATCCAAAGATCACAATTAATAAAAACTTATTGTATTTTTTAACTGATTACAAATAACTATTTTTAACGTGTAAATATTAGTTCCACATAGTTATAACATATATTATATTAGTACACTGTTTTTTGGTAATTATAATGTAATATATTCAATTTTATGAAACAACTCAACCAAAACATACACTGGTGAACAGAATTTTACTTTCTATTCCCCCTCCACAACAAATCAACAAACCTGTAACTTTACGTCTGTAAGTTCAGCTGTTCTAAAAATGTATTAAAAGTAAATAATGTTCTAACAATCCTTTGTTAATAATACACATCTGCATCCAAACGTTATCTATAGAATATATATATATATATATATATAATGTTATTAACTTAATAATTAGTTTATGCACTTCAAAACTTACTGTTTATTGTAATAACGTCAGTGTCTATATATTATATGAGCTAGATGAAGAGTATAGTTTTTAAACTAGAAACGAAGGTCTAAGTTTTAAAGCTCGAACCCAAACAAAATTTAAAACATGAATTTACTATCTTAAGATTTATTATTTATTTCAGGTATCGTATACCGATCTACAGGGTGCACTACCACCGATCGTTGTACCATGACAACAACTACGTTCTCAGCATATTGTTTTCATTTGACAAAGACGACGATAGCTATCAATTTTCGTACTCGTATCCATATTCGTACACTCGACAACAAAACTATTTATCGCTGATTGAAAAAAAGAAGCTACCTTACTTCAAACGCGAACTACTAGGACAATCGATCGTAATACATTTTTAAAGTTTGATTTAAATACAATTAATGTGTATGTGTATGTCCAAGCGGACTCGTATTTAACATATTTTTAGAAATAATCAAATTACTATCATAATTCTCTATTAATCAGTAGAATATTTCTGTGAACATTGAGATTTTATTAAAATATTGAAAATACATTGAAAAATATAATATCACGTCCAGCAGTGGAATATTTGTACGAAAACCAGAACTGAATCAGAATTTGTAAATGCATTGAAAATAATATTAAAATGTGATACATATTATTAATATTAGTAGTTCACTAGCTAAAAGCTTTATTATTATGATGTATACTAGTTATTTGATGCGATAATGATATTATTTTTGTCACTATAATGCCTTACATGCATGACTTTAAATTTAATATGATTTTCATATCTAAACATAAAGTTCAACTAAATTTCCTATTACTTCTTACTCACTATTATAAATATCAAATTAAATTTTAACAAAAGGGTATAACATTTTTTTAGTGTTTTGATTGTATATATATATATACATTTATATCTATAAAACAAACATAACAAAGTTGGACTTAAACTGTCATATTTTCTATTGAAAGCTTTCTAAATATTTTGAGTTTATTTTTATTTGTATTTTAATTTTAATTGTTGCAAAGAGAATCATAAAAAAATAAAAATTAAAAAAAAAATAATATTTTTATTCACAGTTTTTCCAGCACATCTGTTATTATTAATCGTCTTATTTATAAATAATAGTATAATATTATATATAATTTATAATCAATTGTTATAAACGTCTTAAAATTTAAAGTAATTATATCGACATAAACTAAATAATAATTCATTTTTTTTTTAATATGTATCTCAGTTACACTATAAAAAATTTATTTCAATCGCATTTTTTAAATTTTAATTCTGGCATGGTTTTCACAAAATTATCATATTGTGGTGTATACATATATCATATTGTGCGATGCCAGTATGCAATGATTGAGTAAAACTATATAATTATGGTGCGCAATACAATTACGATGAACAATAAAATAATACGTTTTCTGAATAAATGAAAAATATTCATACTGCAAGGTTCATTGCAAAATTATGATATAAATCTATATACATAGCCATTTCAGCAGTGTTTAAGCGTAAAATCGCGTCTTCAACCGCAAAAAAATAATCCCGCACAACACGTCAACATGAGCGTAAAAATGTTAAATCCGCCACGTATTAGGTTTACCGAATATATTACAGTGACTTTTGAATTCAATTTTCTGTACATAGGCCTGAAATAGCGTCAACGTAGTGTATATTCATTAGTAATCCGAGGAATGGTATTAGAGGAGAATTGAGATACAGTTATAGTGATGAAAAAGATATCGGTTACTTTACCCACACCAAACTTAAATTTATTAAATATTATAACTAGTTTTTTTTTTTTAATTCCTATACTTTAACTTTAATTTTTTGCTTACGTTTTATGTGATTACTAAATGAAATTAAAATATTTATATTATAAAAGTGGTATGTTATTACTCATCGTGAACTCGTGATATAAATTCATATACACATTTAAAACATAATAAGCATTGATTTGTTGATTTTCTAAACTTTGTTAAGATTTAGATGTTTGACCAACTATCTCAAAAATCATATGATTTTCAAATCAAGCAAAGTAAATCTTAGTTTATGTAATATTATTTTCTACGCAGCACACAAAGTACGACGAATATAGTTGAAGTTATTTGTTTATCTTTTAGTTATTACGCACATAATATAATTTTATTATATAAACACAGAAAACACGCTTTAGAAGCTCTCTACATACTGAATTGAAAACAAATAACAAATTACCAAACATGAAATCAATATTTTTTAATATTGTATAAATTGCTTTCAATATTATTTTTATCTTTAAACTATCATATAAGCATTAATGAGGATTTCAAAATCTTGATAAACTTAACTTTTCGATTATATTTACAGAAATCACATCAAAATAATCGTATAATAACTTATTAATTGTTAACCATTAGAAATTATTGTTACATTATAGATTATCATTAAAATAATAACTATAGTTGCGTAACATTACTATTATTTACAGTTATTATTGAAATAAAATGCTTGTTTGAGAAAATATGAAAAAAAATATAAATATACTTAAAATAAATAAATAAATAAATAAAAATAATAATAATAATTTATATATTTTTTTAAATATAAATACTTTTTTTGGTGTGCCTAGAATTTATAGTGATCAAAATTGCATACTACTAAATTATATTAAAACAAAAAATTAAAAATATATCAAAATAATAATTTTAAAAAAACCAGTAAAGTGGTCTCACCACCGTGGTGTAACCAATTTGCATAACCATAATGCCGTGTAACCATAATTCTCTATTGAACGACACAATAAAAAAAAACATGCATTCTAATATGGTGAGATAATTGAAAATTCACCCACTCAACAGTAAAGCAAAATTAAATGTTAGTTATAAAATAGCTAAATCAAAGAAAAAAATAAAAACCAAAATAATAGTCTAATCATACTAAACACAATTTAAATATACTTATCCAAAATATACAGTTAAATCTCAAAATTGTATTATTTTTTTTTAATCATATTTAAAAATAATCATATGATACAGCTTTTTAAGTTTTCTATTTCTATTTTTATTTATTTTATTTAAGCAAAACAAAAGATTAGACTTGATTACGATAACTAATCCGAAGAATATGAATCCAACTGAAAAAGTCCATGTCGTTGTAATATTAGGAAGAGTGCATGGGTGCGAGACGCCCAGTTCCTATGTCTGTCAAGGTAAATATTTAAAATAATAATCACATACAATTACCAGATTAATTTAAAGCAACAATATTATGTGACAGGAATTATTGAATTTTTGATTAGCAACCATCCAGCTGTGGTTCGTCTTCGAAAAAAAGTCGTCTTTCAATTAATACCAATGATGAATCCCGATGGAGTAACTTTAGGAAATTCTAGGTGGGTAAACATTTTCCGTTAACTGTCTAGTTAATAATAACTATTATTTTAATTACCCATTATATATCTTAATATATTACAATTCATTTTTCTAAATAAGAACTTTATTACTTTATTGATATTTTGATTTATATCACTAATGGATCTATGGATACTATTTATATACATGATGAGTGATGACAGTGATGTGCTCAAATGAGTTAGAAGGGAGAATGTCATATCTTCTCTCATTTGACTTATTTTTGTCTATATATTTCTCAAAAATATATATTTTTATTATAATGTGGTCTAAGGTAAGAAAAAATCCATACCCCTCGCCTTTATAAAATCTGAACATGTCATTAAATGACAATCAATAGTTCCCGTTAATTTGCTATAATGCTATATAAAAAACTATTAAACGAATAATATGATAACATTACGACTAAATAATATGCGTAGTTAGACAAATAAAAACAAACAAACCTATTTTCGTAATAAATGTTATAGTTGTAAAAGACTTTTTTCTATTCTAATTAAAAAAAAGTATAACTCGTTACAGGACCAATTTATTGGGAATCGACTTGAACAGAGCTTGGCACAAAATATCGCAATGGGTCCATCCGATATTATACGCCGTTTACAATCACTTAATGGAAATCGAAAAACATGAGGTAAACCACCTTTTTCCACACACTGGTTTAGTCATGAGACCATGGGGCAAAGAAGACGCTTAGTGAATAAGGTTAAATTTGGAGTATAAATTGATTTATACATCAAAAGTTCAGACAGAAAAATAATTTGAAATTTTAACTGATAATAGAATAATAATCGTTATTAAATATTTCCACAAACGATAACAATCAAATATTTAAGTTCTATATAAGTTTATTATTTACTCATTCTTCAAGAAGATAATGTTGTGAGCTGCACTGAACAACAACAACTTCATATGGGGTCCCATGAGTTTACAATTTGCAATAAAACATTCAAAATATATGATAAGTATGAATTATTTAAATAGTTTTTTCGAAATACTGCAATCAAAATCTATATTAATTATATAATATACATTATATTCTGTATATTATTGATTACAACGATATTATTATTATTATTTTTTTTGACACCTAAATAAAACCTAAATATATTAATTCTTAAATCCAAGAAAATTCCGTATGTAAAAAATTTCAAAACATTGCTATTATTATACATAATATAATAATATTTGTAAAGCATCTTTTAGATTCTGAGTTGAGTAATGAATGTATTGATTTCACAATGATCTATACTTTTTTTTCTATTTTTCATCTCCTCTTAGTATATTTAGTAAAACATGTCCAAATTTGAAGATGGTATCTGACAGAAAATTAGATCTAATTAGTATTTTAAGAAATAATTCCCAGTATTTTTCAAAATGATATACAAAAACAAAAACTAATTCAGAAAAAATTAATTATAAATTATTACACAAAACCAGTAATCGACAAAATAAATTTTGTTTTTTTTTTGTATAAATTAAAAACAAATAACTTTAAATACTTGACATTTTTACGAGTGTTTATTTTAGTATTTCTGATACATTATATGATATTTTAAATATTTTGACTCTTTTTAAGCTATTTATAAGTATTTTATTTTTTTTATAAATGTAGAACAATTTTTGTTTAATTAAAAAGATTAAAAACACAATACTTAGTTTCTCATAAATTTTTCTTAAAGCTGTAAAAAAATATTAAAAATACATAATCACAATATTTTTTATAAATGTTTAAATTGGCAAAATTTGTAAAATCTAAAAAACTTACAAATTATTTTGTAGTTATCAATTTATAAGAAAAATGTATTTTTATATCTATTAGATTTAAAAATTTAAAAAAAGAAAGTTAAAAACAATAATATAAATATGAAATAAAAATAAACATCATAAACTATTATAGATGCTAATTAAATATTAAAAACTTAATAAGTACAATATTTTCGACAAAAATTAAATCAACTTACTGTTATATTAATTGTAAAACAAATTATTTTAATGAAAATATCAAAAAAAAATATTACAAAATATGCTTATGTAAGCCATCAGACTGTCTCTGCTCAAAATCATTTTCGTATTTGGTATATAATTATTTATCATTGAATTCAATTTAAATACATCTATTACAGTTACTCACTTGATACTTTACAGCAGAGCAGAACCCACTTGCCTGAATTTTTCTGTATTAACTATATTAACTTGACGAATAAAAATTTGTTTGATTTTCTCAATTTTGTAGAAACTGCTTTAATATATTATAGCAGGTCAAAGTCTTTTATGACGTTTTTTTTTACATCACAGTAAAATGCTTTAAAAAGAAAAAAATCGTACTTATACTCAGTAAATAATATACTAAACGGATTTGTAACAAAAACCAGTATACTTATATAGCTTTGAAAAATATTCCAAATTGCATTTAAATCCCTACTCTACATACGTAATTTAAACAATTTTAAAAAAATTTCCATCTCTTATCACAGTTAAAATTTCTTACTACACCACCGCTAAAAACAATCTCTGCAGCATAGAATATGCTATGTTTATATTAATTATTAATATACGCATAATGATTTAGTAAATTTTAGTTTATTAATAAATGTAATTATAAATATATTTTTTATATGCTCTTATTTTTTATTTCAGAACATGGAACTCGATTTGGTAATCGACATGCACGCTCATTCGTCTCTTCACGGTGTATTTACTTACGGGAACGCATACGACGATGTGTACAGGTTAGATGGGGTCTTCTTTAAATTAAATTACACGCCCCACAGGCCATAAGCTGTTTTAAAAACTTTCGCTGTGTCTATATAAACTTTTGTGACTGAATAAACTTGTATAGTTGAAGTTTCAAATTTATACAGGGTGCATTTTTAATGAATCCCAAAACAACAAAGTTCATTGAGCGTTTTTTGAATTCAAAAGAAAAACCTTTTACACTAGGCATATTTCATTTTTCTTTGATATAACGTGATACCAACGTCATGGAACTACTAAATATGATAGAAGGATGTGTTGTTATACTGTTATACTTAAGCCGTAACGCCCATTGACACAATAATTTAATCGATAAATCTCTACCGGATGAAACATACAGGAACTCAAATTTATTTTATGTCAATAATAGGTCGTAAAAATAAAAATTGTAAATACAATCAAATAATAGATATCTACATAAACTATATTAACATTTTTAACACAAATATTTACTCTAAATTACATATTTACGACGATTTAAAATCATTACCATTGTATTAAGTATTATTTTTGAATATAAAAATCTTCATCATACATTATACTTATAGGCGATATAGGTAAGTTATATACTGTGAAAATAATTTGTTCTTGTCATGATAAGCAACATATATGTATATATCATAATATAATCAGTTATCAGAGGTGTAAAATATTTAAGTAAAAGTATACTTTTAAGTTATATAAAAATCGAATAATTTTAGAACCAAAGCGATTTTTGATATGGGTGTATTATATGTATTCTATTTAGCTTTTTATGTGGCTGACACTCTGATATCATTTTAAGGAATATATTGACTATAGAAGTTGATGCTATGAAGGAACTAAATTAAAAATCCCTATTACTAATTTTTTTAAATAATTGAGAAAAACAAAAAAAAAAAAAAACGATTAAGGAAAAGCGAGAATTTTTTTGTTATAATGAAAAAATAAATAAGTGCAGACTTGAATCTTTCAACGAATATCCACATCAACATTTTCTAAACATGCTATTGTTTTAAAAATATTTTGGCTCATATCATTAATTGACTTTTAAATTTTAAACTCTTCTCAGTCTTTTTTCAATTTATGTTTTTTTTTTTTTTGACATTTCAGTAGCATCCAACCTCTCCTAAAAAGCTGTATGAACAGTCTTAAAGATGAGGGTGGTATTGCGGATATATGGAATAATCAATGATTATTTGATAAACATGGCCACCGTTGAGATTATTCATTATCTTTTATTCATTTGTTCATAAAAATCGACACATTTTGCTTCATAAATCAATTTTTATTTGCATTACTTAAATACAATTTACAAAAGTATAATCTTCGAAATATTTTTGATAGTTGTATGTATACTTGAAATAAATAGGTTCAATGGTTCGTCAGTTAATTAATTGCCTCCAAAAACAATGAAATAAACAAATGAGTAAACTCTGCTTCAGATACATTTACACTGTCTTGACGCTGCTATTTTTTTTACGTAACTCATGATACAGACCATGATACTGAATAAATATATAATCAATTATTCTAAGAAATATAGGCTGACAGACCGTCTCCACTCGGAATTGTTTTTCGTGTACAGTGATTTATTATTGAATTCAAATTTAACACATCCATTACAGTGACTTACTCAATTAAGGAGTACTATCAACAACTACAACAGATCAACTTCCGCAGTTTTTTATTACTTTTATTATTAAGTATTTAAATATACTTAAATACTTATTTATTATTATTTAAAATATTGAATAATTAATTTAATAAGTTATAATAAAAATGTTAATTCATTATTTGTTAACATTAATTTTATCGTGAGAACCATTCTATGTTTTTTTTTTTTTTTTAACCAAAAAGAACTCTTAAGTAAATACTAAAAAAAATTTAATTCTTTAAACGAATTTTTGTTTAAATAACTAATTAATTGATAACTGGTATTTGGTGAGGTTTCAGTTCCACATTAACATCTGATTTCCGATTTTAATGATTCAGTTATATTCCACACCTTATAGTTTTACTTCGAAGACTACATACAATTTGCTTGGACCATAATGGTTAGGTTAAATATGTTAGGTATAGTTGAGTTATATTATATATGGTATGGTGAATTAGTTTTTAATGTATTTCAGCTAGATTTTATTATAACCCAAACGCTGTAATGAATTCGATAGCATTAACCTCATAAACTTTGGAATACTCATTACCCATATTTCATTATAGAACACTAACATATAATTATTACATCATAAATCAAAAGTAGTAAGTGTAATCGATTGGTGATATTAACTCGCATATTTAAATACTTATCAACAAAAATATAGATTTACTCAACACAGATTGATTACCTTATTATGTATAGCCTGGGTTCCAAACTTTTATTAGAACTCGCGGTGCACCAGTTTCAGACAATTAATAAATAAATGTACTTTATTTAGCTTTTAAGTATATATTAATTTTTTTTTTTTTTAGATAATACATTCAAGTTTAATATATATTTAATTGATAATTATAACATTAATACCTAATTAACTTTAAAGTTTCAATTTTTGTTTAATTATTCACACAAATCGATTATCCACACTTCCCTTTGTCCAAATTAGTACGAACAATTTACGCTCTGTTGTAAGTAAAAATTTTCGTTTTTTATTTCTAATAGTTTCGTTTATTAACGATGTTTCTACGGCCGTGACCGCATAAAAGTAGTGAAATAAATTATTAAAAATTATTAGAAAAAAAACTCATCGAATTGCTTTATTTTTATATCTAGTTATTAACTACCATATTATACACATTTCAAACAGATCGTTTCTGTACATTTCGATTCATTAGAATTAATCCTAAAACTTTTGTTAAAATCGACGAGGTAAATAATTTATATTTAGCTGGTAATATACTTAAATAAGTAATTATAATTTATTGATTTTGTTTATATAAAGTTGTTATATAAATTAAATAATCAAAGAACGATAAAGTTAAACTGTTGTATTTCCCTTTAATCCATTAACGAACAAACTTTAAAATACGATTTTTTTTTTTTAATTTACGCGTTAATTGGTTAATTACCTACGGATTAATAATTTAATACCTACGTAGTTTTATAACAATAAATGAAAAAATACTGAATAATCATTCACCTCAATGCAAGTCAGTTATCAGTATTATTAGGTTATAATATTTAATTTAAAAGTTCGATATACTATTGTATATTTGTATCCATAACCGTTTTTAAATGTTTAGCGTTATTTATTGTTAAGTAGTTGTATACAATTTTGCAAAAAATTCTGAAAAATTATTTTAAATATTGGTTTTAAATGTATGCGTGGATTCTTAGCTAAATTTATGATTCGTAGAAGTGATCAATTTCTGATATTTACATGGATCATACGAGTATATTTAAATATAAAAAAATATCTGATGATTTCTCTCTAAAACCAATACTAAAGTGCTATTATTTTACTTAAATCTAAAAATTGTTCCATTTATAAGTAAAATACTCATATATATTATTAGATCTAATATCTAATACTTGAATTTAAATATTCTTAATTTATCTATTCTTGTAAACAATTTTTTACTTAGATGTACTCGTATTAAACTAAGTGATTTATAATTATCTTTATCATCCCTCAATTTCAGATCACTTATAATTTTTAGCGTATATTTATGATTTATGATTCAGTTATTTCATATAAAATGAAAAACATGCGTCAAAATGTTGATTATTTTAAATGCTTTATTTTGTTCAGTTGAAACAATAAAAGTGCCAATACATACTTAACTAAAAGAACAATAATGTACGATTTACGTCGTAAGCACAAACACAAAATAATATAATACACTAATAGCTATATACAAATTTTTTTCAGGTACGAAAAACATATATTGTTTCCGAAATTGTTATCCCAACATATTGAAGGTTACGAACAATCGCATTCTATTTGTAACAGAGATTTTAAAAAATGCGGAACGTCGCGGAGGTAAATATAATATTATACAATATACCTATACCTTTCCCTATTAAACTAAAAGATATTAATGTGTTTTACAAAAAATGTTATATTTATATAATTTAATTATTTCATTAATGAAGTTAAAACACAATGTAAGTAATTAGTCTTAGTTTGTACTTCAGATGAATTGTGGTAGTTGATAAAGTATGGGTATCTTTTAAAAAAAATAAATCAACTCAACTTGTCTTTACTAATCAAAATTGGTGTGACATAATTACATTAATATATAATATACTTATTTAAAAATAAAATACTGTTCGCTTAAAATTTAAAAACAAATTTAAATAGAATGAATTTTAAAAATCGCATGTGCTTTTAAAAAAGAAAATGTGTATATTATTGTTGTGCTGTTTTTAATATTAAAATATATACATAATCCAAAAATATCTGTATAAAATAAAAAAAAAATTGATAACTTAAGTTTTTCTGTATATATTATATATTATGTGTGTGTGTGTAATTACAGTAAAAGATATATTATAACGCTATTAACCAGCAATTAACGTTATATAATAACGAATATTTTACTAGGTTTATAACGTTAATTACTGTAAGGATTTACGTTAATTCCAAACAGTATTATTTAATCATGTTAATTTTGTTAGAAATTTTATATTGTAGATAATTATTTATTTTCACATGATAATGAACTATAATATTTTGAATTGCATAATTTCCCAATTACTCAGAAGATGTATTTATTCGTTTTACAATATCTTTATCATTTTTTCTCCATTTTATTCAATTAGAGTTTGAGATAATCTTTTTCAGTACCTAATTCAAATCTAAATTCATGAATACCTATACATTTTAATTTTGTATTTTATTTTACTTAGATACATAATTTATAAAAAACATTTATCAACATTAGCAAAACTGCTAATAAATTGCTAGGGGATCTGCGGGCTTTGTCAACGTCAGGTTCCTACTTTCAACTCTTGAAATTTTTTATTTGAGTGTGTCATCATCCTTTCGGCTTGCTTTTTTAATCATTTAATTGAATTATTTCTTTCATTTGTTATATTTTCTTTACATTCATTAACTAAAATAAAACTCGATATTTAAAATAATTATAAAATGGCCGAAATATTAGGATCAGGTGCTGTACTAATTATAATTATTATTTATTACACATGTATTGTTGTATTATGTATTATATAGTTAATTTTACAAAAAAGGTATAACCCAAAAGTCCCGTATCGCCCTTAATATCTTTAATAAGACGCTCTTTATTATTTATTGTTAAAATATCATATTTACCTACCATTCAATAATCTGTTTTACTTTTTTTCTCCTAATATTTTTAACACAAATTTTGAATGTTTTAATTGTTCAATACGAATGTTATATTTATCAATGATTATAAATGAGTTATTATCGCTATGTTTTTATTAATTATATCAGATACAATATTGTTAAATTTGATTTCCATATCAAGTTCGTCCATATTGAATTATATTAATAATACAATTTAAAGAAAATTTTACTTATATTTTAACACACCTAACCACCGTGAAAGACTGATAAAAATATTATCTACACTATAGTTATAATGAAATCCTATACACTAGTAAGCTCCCCTAAGCTTATTTATAAACATATCAGGACTATGTAAGACCTGATATATATTAGATATCTTAGTTTTTGGATCTGTTTATATTTAACTATTTATTAACTTTTTATTCTATTTGTTCTGTCTATAGCAACTGTAATACTATATTATCTAAATTATCTAATACCAATAAGACAACATTAAAACAAAATTTTCCATCATGTGTAGAAATTATCGATAATCAAAATAATAAATCATAATAATTACTAACTTTTTAGGTAATTATTATTATTTACTAGAAAATAAAGTTATTTTGATGTATAATATAATTTACTGTAACATAATATTATACAAAAGGTGCCTTTTTCCAAGTCCGAATTGAAACAGTGAATTACTGAGTTTAACTCAGTGAGCTGAACTATATTTTGTTAGATTAGGTATTGAACTTAATTATTCTAACCCATTTTAACGGATTATGGACTATTAAAAGTTCTAAGCTTCAGTGAGCCGGTATATTGCCTACGCTTAAAATTTAATTAAATAATTATGTTATGTATTTTGAGTGTTAAACCGATCATTTGAAATATTATCTCAAAACTAGTGTTTATAATTTAAGAGCGTTGATGTGAGGCTTTTATATAACCGAATACATCATATTATATAAAATCGGTAACAAATTTAATAGGAGGAAAAATATAAGCAAATGCTTAAAATGCGATAAAAATTTGAACTAGTAATTAAAAACCTAACCAAAGAAATCGCACTGTTGTCTTATATAATAAATCGCTGTAATAGATGTATTAAATTTAAATTTAACAATAAATCAATGTACACTGCAATGAAAAATGATTCTGAGCGGAGATTATACTAGGTCTGTCAGCCTATACTTCTAAAGATATTTTATGATACATTACTATTAATAATTTATTTTTTTATAAGCACACAGTGAAACATGTTTTTGAATTGCAGGACCATTAAATAAAAGTGTCCTTTATAATATGCAGTTATGTTTTAGGGTTTTTTTAGTTAAACACAAGTAGGTATGTATCTATTTAATGAAAATATTGTATTTTTATTTATAAACCAATAGTAAATGTTATTACATATTGCGTATACATATAATTAAAAATATGTTAAATAAACATATTAATTATAAATATACGCAATTAATATTATCATTAGCATTATTGCGTGCCTTATTCCTATAACTGCAGACCGACGACGCTCTAGCCTAGTATATACAATATACTAATATATATACGTGATACGTATACACTATACAGCTATACGTTATAGAAAGAGTTCGTATTAGAGTATACTGTATAGACAGTTCAAAATACATTATAACAGTTATCTTTTTTCTGGGACTTAAAAATGTTATCATTAAATCAGGTCTTAGTGTAATGCGGTAAGTTGGATTAATTTTTGCCAAAAAAATCTCATATAACAATTTTATTATTATAATGTTATTTCATAGTATAATATCAATAGTTTTTATTTACTTATTTAATCAATACTATAAAACGGCATGGTTACGTGATTTAAAATGAATCAATATTTTTAGAAAATATTATTGTAAATATTCAATAATATACGAAGTGAAAAAATGTTTAAGTCTCCACAAATAGTATTATTTTTTTTAATTACAACAATATAACAGAAATCGTTATTTTTTATTTCAAAATTCAATATCATCAACATTTTAATTAGGGATTAAAATAAAAAAATGTTGAATATAAATAGTTATTTTTAAAATACAGAAAATGAATATATGTAGAATCTTGCATTTAATTTTCAAGTCTTATTTTTTAAAAGTTAAAATTTTATACATTTTGAATTAACAATAACTTGCAAATTCAAACTTCAAAAGTATATAAAAATATATGCCTTTATTTATTTTTCATATTTTTAAATTGTTATAGCCAAAGCTCATGTGAAATATTATATTAAATTTTCAAGCATTTTAGCCGACTCTAAACATTTTTATCAACACTTAAAACATATAACTAAGCTATATCAAAAATATAAATTGCCTATATTGCTTAAAATTAGTCTAAATGTTTTAAAATTATATGAAAAATAAACGTTTAAATAATAGTGGAATGTTTTAATTTTCTAAATTTAACATTTTTTGAATAACAAAGTAATAAAAATCGTTAAAGGAAAAATATTTTACGTTATGCGTGAATATTCAATTTTGTCAAAATTTTAAAATTAATCGCCAAACAATTTTTATTTTTTACAGTAGACTTTTTATTTAAAATTCAAATAAAAAAAATTTTCTAACTATATTAAATTTCAAGCTATGTTATTAACAAAAAATATACCAACGTAGTTCGAGAAAAATATTTTATGTTTACAAACAACATAAAATATAATAAAATTTGTATCATATCTAGAACATGCTAAAAATCAAATCTACAATTATTTATTTTTTAACTAAAAAAATAAAATTGACTTTATCAAAATTTGATTTTGCAATAATATCCACGTTTTTCATTAATTTATTTTTTTCCCTCATTATTTTTATAAGTACCTAGAATTCTTTTGAATTGCAAAGTACCAACTAACTATAATTTGCTACCAAAAACTACCCTCAAACTTCAAAGTTGAATATTAAAGATGTCCACTCCGAAAGCTGGTGACAGACGTAAAAAAAAAAATACAAAATCAACAATTATTTGTTATTTTAGTATAATTATATATTAATATATTATCCATACATTTTCTTATCCGTGAATAAGAAAATAAATTACAATGATATAGATCAGTTTAGACCGATCTATACTGGGCAGGATTATGGAAGAGGAGATTACTTTTGCGGCCTTTATATTTTTATTTTTTGCAAGTCTGACTAAAATATGAAAAATGGTTGATGGATGCGCCTCTGCCTGACTACCGTGTTATTATTTTGGGTACTGAACCCAAAAAATCATTTTATTTTTATCAGATATACAATGAGGTTAACCCATTTCGTACAGAAATTTCATTTCCACAAAATCAAATTGTCTAAATATAGTCTTAAATCACTGATTAAATTATAACTATTAAAGTTTTCACATCAGACATCAATACAAATGTACAAGAACTGCGTTTATTACTGCTGTATTTACATAATTGTTTACTAATTAATATTATGTATAATGTACACTTGTGACCACTATTTACACATTTACAGTACCTACATAAAAGGAATCGTAGTATAAACCCACCCATACAAATTTGTAAACTTGTGTCTGGATGTGTGAGATGACATGAATATAATATTATTAGGTCAATCTAATCCTCGTAAACAAGACGCTATACGCATCTACGAACTTTAAATCGTATGTAAACAAAATATTCGTCCCACCTTTACATAAACGTATCTTACATCGCGTAGGATTTACCTAGCAAATACGAGTAAGCACTAGATATTTTTATACTATAATATATAAAGATCCCTTCTGATAGTTTGTAAAAGTATATAATAATAATCGTAAAATAAAAAAATCCCATCCGTAAAACTAATAATTCTTTCATATTAACGTGATAAAAGAAGGTGACAGGTAAATTGAGGATGGTTGGATCACCACGGGTTGCAAACTTTTGAGAACATTAATATTATCAAGGCATATTTACGGCTTCTAAGTATTAACTAGAAAATATACGATTGTTTAAAGAAAATTTTAAATATTTCCAATTCCTTTTTTTCTTTTCAAATACAGTTGATATAGATAAAATGTGTATATTTAAAGTATTCAACAATTAAAATCACAATACGTACTATAGTTAATCAAAATCTAATTTTTTAAATAATTAAATATTGTTAAAGTCTAGGTTTCTAAATTATTGATTTTTTTTTTCTGAAGATACTCGTATAAATTTCTGATTTTTATTAACAACTCTTTTTTTTCTTATAAATTATTTAACGAATAATTTGTTTTTAAATGTTGGCGTATCAAAAATCAAAATTCAAACAACAGTTTTTAAGTTGGATAAACTTTGTGAACTAAAAATATAATGACCGTGGATAATGGGTTTAGAAGATATGGGGCTATGGTAATTTAAAAATTTTAGTAATTTATATTAATGATGATATAAATAATTATAATTTACAGACATTTTTCAAGTATAATTAATTTGAGATCTAATATTACATCTGTTTTATATATTTGTAAAACCATTTTTAGAGATTATTATTCTAAATTTAAATTACCTATATAATAACTGAAAATCTACTCGTTTAAATGTTTAATTAGATACATCAACATTAAAAAAAAAATTATCTATTAAATAATTACAATAAAAAAAAGGTTTTTATTTATAGGATACTACTTATGTAATACAAAACACCTCAAAAATTTGAAATATGGTTAAAAATTTTCAAATTTATTTCAAAATTTCAAAAAACGGTATTTTAATAAATTTATTATTAAATGAAAAAAATAAAGGTGTGCTTGATTGGTGAATTAACCTTTATATATATTTATTTTTTTTTGTATAGATATACCTAAAATAAACAATCGTGCATTATATTACAATACGTATTTCATGCTGATATAGGTGTAGATTAGAATAATCATTATGAGATATACATTTAAATAGACCAAATAAAATAGTCTATAATAATATACTGATTATAAGATGATAACAAACTAATAATTATACGAGTATAAAAGTTACAACTTGCAAATGCTCGTTTGCTCACTCTCTTGACAGTGTTAGTGTTCAATTAGTATACAACAAATTCGTAATAGGTAAAATAGATTTCTAACATCTACGCTATCTTTGATCTACGCATCAACATTGTCTGTTCAACAATTCACATTTAAAGTTAATTTTTAATTAAACAGCCTGTACTATTAATATTGTATATTGCTACCAAAACATTATTATTATCTACTCTTGTGCGTGTTTATCGATTTTTATTCGGTCCGACATTTTCCCGTCGACATAATTTTTAATAAATGTTAATAACTCCGGTCTTAAACTTTCCGACAGACGTGAGAGAGTATTATAAAGGATTGCACCGAATATAATTTTTTGTTGAATGCAAATCTCTTAGCTAGACTCTTACGCATAATAATAATTACGCTGCTACTTGCTTGAATAAAAGTAACACCGCCGCAAGCAAATCATGATTTATGTTTTATGGACTTAAATGATATTTGTCTATCTTATAGTAGGTATTATTTTTTTTCTCAAGAAGAATTTCATATAATATGTACAACATTAAATTCAATTAAAGTTCCTGTTTAAATTTTCTTATGTTTCAATGACACCTGCAGTTGAGATAATTAAAAATTCTACATTTTTCGAATAATTATTATTTATATACAGTATACTATATAGCATAGAACTATGTCTACTCACTACAGAATGCTTTAAAAGTTTTAAAAGATTATTATTTGGTCCTGCTATAAATTGGTACATCGAGTTTAGTTGTGGCTTGCGTCTTTTGAACTTTGGCATAAACCTGTTAATTACGAAACTTAAAAATAGTATGCTTCATAGTTTACGCTAATTTGTTTTAAGTACTAGCAGAAGACATTTATGAGAAATTTTGTATTAAAATTTCAAGTCTTCATTATTAAATTAAACAATTTTTGAATAAATAACTACAAAATTATTTGTAAAATTTTAAAAATTTAATTTCTTTCTTTTAGTTTTGAACTTAAAAAATTCAATAAAAAAATTAAAAAAGTCAAAAATTTTAAATATTTTTAAATAACACAAAAATTTAACTTAATATTCAACAAATAATTTGGATGGTTTGTTATTCATTAACTAATAACAAAGAAGATGAAAAATTAATTTAAATTAAAAAATAACATTCATTTTTAACAAAACTAAGTATTCATTATAACTACAATATATATATTATTATAATGAGTGATTATTAATATTATTGTGTCATGACATACTTGATTTGACTTTTGTTTTTCGTTAGTGTAAAGTACCCAACAAAAAGTAAATTTATAGTTCATTACACAAAAACTTAGAAAACGATGATCTATAAATCATTAACATATAAAAATTTCTTCATTCATTTAAATCCCTTTATTCGGGTATGAAAAACTAAAATTACTTTTTAAAAAACTGGTAAACATTAAATTTCCACATAACTCAAAAATAAACTATATTTCACAGGTATTTGAAATACGTCATAAGTTTATATCAGCGTATTTTTTTTTTTTAATTTTGATTATTTTATAAGCATGAAAAAAAAGTTCAATTATTGTCAATAAAAAATGTTTTACTCAATCAAAAACCCTTGAAAACTCAATAGAAAGTTTCTCATAAGTTTTTCATATATCAAGTAAATTATATCAAAAATACGTGGTCACGATGTTTTTGTATAATCATTTGATATTATATATTTTTAGCAAATTTCTACGATTTATTAACCCTTATGGAAAACAAACTACAAAAAAAAATAAAAATTTAATTATACTCGAACGAATAGCGGAAAATAATTTATGAATTACCTATAATAGACCCAAGAAATCCTTTGCGAGGTAAGCTTCGCCGACGGACAAGATACTAGGTAGACACAGCACTTCCCAGTGTGTATATATAACTTATATCTGTATCGGATAATACGGTTTAGCAGTTGTTGGTACAATATAATATAGTACCTATGTGTGTGTACGTATTTTTTTAGTAATTGTTAGATCAAGTCTATAGGATCAACTACCACTTATCAAATTCATCCATATATAATATATATATTATCTATATTATCTATTACAAGAAGCGTCCTATTTTTTATGTTAATTTTAATTTATGTTTAAGTTTTATTTTTATTGTTATATTAAATACTTTAATATCTAAAGTTTAAAAATGACATAAAGTTCCTTGTACGTTTTTAGATACTCAAAAATATAAGTATATGCACAGTATTTTTTTTTTAAGCCTTTGATGTTCAAATATTGACTAAAATCGTATATTTAATAGCTTACTTACTAAATCAGATATTGTTATTTTTTATTATTCAAAAGTTATAAATCATACTCATACTCATTTATACAAACTCAACACTTTTTATCACTTTGTAAATTATCGTGTTCTATAAACAATTAATTTTTCCAAATATTTAGACTTATTTAAAACTATTTATATCAAGAACTTATTCACACCATTTTACATTATGCCGGTATATGGACTTCAAATTTAATAACAATAATTATATTGGTATAATGAAAAGTAGGAATTTTCAGCAAAAATTAGTTAACTACACCGTAGTACAAATATTACTGATATTAAAACGAAACCCTGATGAACAAAACTTAGGTACTACCGCTCCTTCCACACAACTCTACTCAGATTAAGACCATAAAGAGGACTCAATAATCAATATCCGTATTTATTTTCTTTATTTTACAAGTATACCTACAGCATGGCGTGTTCAGCAGATGGTTATTTCACTCTTATATAATATCCAAATACTCAGTATTTATACTGTCCTTTAAACCTACGCAACTTTTCCCGTTTACCCGTTTGCGAAATAGAATCAAATGTATAAGTGACATCCATTACTCTCCTCTATAGACTATACTGATAACCTGAGGTATAGAGTATAGACCTTCCTTAATAAGCGAGTTCGCGTTAACTTCAGTAATATGACAACTACCTAATACCTGTATACACTACTAAATACACACGTAATGTCAGACCGACAGTAGTATAACATAAACGTTTTATTTACACACGCGATCACGAGCATTTTAACTGTGTTTAATACTTATTACTTACATTATTTTGTGAAATCGTTGTGTACTTTCTCAAAAATATAGGGTGGAAATGAAAATTCATATTTTTCTTCAGAAAAACCTAAAGCTAACGGGGTCGAAAAAAAATGAATAATTATATACGTATAAATACATATTTAGTTTGACATTTATCATAATATATAATACTATATACATAATGGACTATGGTAAATTGACGTGATATATTTATGTAGAGTTGCATAAAAAATTAAATAAATTTAATATGGTTCAATATTCAATACAATTTAATGGACCAATCATTGGTCACTTAATCGTATTCGAGAGACCATTAAGCTCACCATTGAATTATTAAATTGAATATTTATAGATTTTTTTATGTTACCCAGCATTAATCGTGTAAAGAATATATATTATTTTGTATTCATGAAATATTACACGGAGCCAGCGATGAAACAAGACTGCTTTGCCACATGAATATTTAACAGACCGAAAGATAATATTATTATAAATGTTGTTAAGTAATCAAAATATAGTTATACCTATGACTGAGACTCCGTGATAATACATAATGAATAAAAGATGGTACATTGATATAATGAGTATATTATAGTAGTAAAATATAAAAACTACAATATTCATAGTAAATATTAATTATAACCATTTTAATTTATATCAATTTTCTTAATAAAACTTAATACACTGATCTAAATTCATACAATTTTTGTCACTTATTTTAAAGTAAAGTATAAAATCTTGATGTAAACAGTTCAACAATGTTTAAATATTCAAAGCATTTGAGTCGTAAAGATATAAATAAATAAATAGGCTACGATAAAAAAAGTCGCAAGAAATGAAAACATTTAACCAAAATGATACCTACTAATATGACTTCACATTATTAGCTTAGTATTCAAAGTAGAAATTTATTTGTATACAAATTAATCGGGATAATAACTTTCAACGCGTGTCAATTTTAAGAAAAAAAATAATTAAGACGGAGTTATTAACTTTTGCGGATACTTCTGCGAACAACTATATTTGGTAATATTACTTCCAATTATTTTTAATTATGTTCTTAATAATTCGTTATTTCTTCGAATGCCAATCAAAATGAATACAATATACCTAAATGATAAATTTCTTATAAATAAATAAATTAAACCTGGGCAAATTACTGATGTGTTTTTCTGGGGAAAAAAAATTAAAAGCATTAGCAAGACCAAGACCAAATGTATTCTTCTCTAATAGTATAGAATTAATTTTAAGATACAAATCATTTATTCGTTCAACATATTATTTAGATGAATAAATTGATAAATGCATATTAACCTATTGCAAACTGTAGGCATGTCTTACATTAATATTGATTAAAAGGATAATTTTAATAAATATAGTATTAAAATACAAAGATTTCGGGTTGTATACCTATGTTTGGAGAAAGGTTGAAAATATATAAATTTCCGAGAATTATTAATGACACCGCATTTATGCATCACGTTTGTAATGAATCGTAATAATGTATAGAGAATTTTTCGAATTTAATTTATTTCAAGTTATAAATGTAATAACAAAATTCCATATTGAAAACTTAATATTCATACGAAAATTATAAAATAAAATATGGGGGAAATAAGCAACAACTATGCTCAGTCTATCCATCTGTTGTACAGTAGCTGTTGAATATGATCATCATATTGATGAGTAAGTGACTGTAATGAATTTCTTAAATTTCAATTAGATGATAAATCATTGCATGCAAAGAAACGATTATGAGCGAAAACAATTTGTCAGCCCACATTACTAATTACTAAGTATATTTTATGTTAAAATGATATTATTACTATCAAAATAATGTATTTATCTATAATTAATACGATAGGTTAAATTAAAATTTGCAAAAATATATTGTTTTTTAAATGTAAGTTTATGTATAAAAACAAAAAAGATTTTCAAGTTTAACAATTACCATTACACATTAATAAATATTTTTGAACTACGACAAAATAACTAAAATCGTTATTCTTTAATTTAAAATTGCATCTTATAGTCTAAGTTAAAACATCTGTAAAAAAAAATGTTATTTTTTTTAGATTTGATTCCAGTTTAAACTACTTATGAGAAACGTTTTAGTAAATTTTCATAACTTTAACAAGTTTTGTCAAAAATTGAACTTCAAATGCATATAGCTATAAATAAAAAAATTTGTGCCTAAATATGGATTTCTAGCATTATTATACAGGTAATAACAGCTTAATAATATTTAATATATTTTATTAATTTTGCAAACTATTTGATCGAGTAAAAAAATTTTTATCAACAATAAGTTTAAAAAAAAATTAAAAAATATCGAACATTTCTCATAATTATAAATAACTCAAAGAAAGTCAAAATATTTAGAAAATGAAACCACATGTAGAAATAATAATATAAACAATAGGTAAAAATTTCAAATAGAACTTATGAATTTCATAGTTATGCATAAAAATCCTATTTTAATTGTTTTTTCCAATCATTTTGAATATACTAGAAAATCTTTACTTTTGAAAAATGTATAATATCAATTTAAGCAATTCAGAAGAATGGTAATGTATGTAGTATATTATTTATGTTACATATTGTATTACTAAATATATTTCTCATAGGTCATTACTCATTATTTATATTAATCCGCGATGAAAATATTTGACTGGTAGCAATAATTTACATACCTACTTAGTATCTAACACGTTTTGATATTATATTTTCCAAGAACACATCTCTGTGCAGTTTGACATTGTCAGTTTTCGGTATTTTCTTCGCACGGAAATTTTATTTATAACATTTTACTGCGTACCTTTACATTATTGTTCGAAGAATTCGGTCATTATTTATCATTATTACACGGTAACATAATATATGATTCTTATTTCGTTTAATATAACGACAGAACTGAAAGTGTTATTCCAACTCTTGCTCAGTATGGGTGTACCTATATTTATGATAACGTCCAATAATTTTTGATGTAGGTACTTAATACCTATATATTATAGTTATAAAGACACGTTCATTTCGGCGAATCTATGACTAATATAATAATACAAATTAGTACATTACAATGAATTTCTTCATTATGCTGTAGCACATGTCTTAAAATCAATGACTGTTCTTTGAATTTTGGGGGCTATGATGCAAAACATTTTGAAGCCCATTATTCAACGGAGGTACTCATACTTATTTTTAAATAAATAAAAAAAGATATTTCTCCAAATATTCCAATACATTATATTCTAGTCATCTGCACATGATATTACATAGTCATATTGCTTATTATATTTATGGTATTTATGATAATTTGATATCCATAATATCGGAGTCCACAACGATAGTGTACCGACCGTTTGTACTGGCCATTTATCTCAGGCACTGCTCAAGGTTTATTTCGACCATATATTGTTGAAAAATACATATAAAACATTGTTTATTTTTTGACAGCCGTTTTCGATGATAATAACAAACAATCCTAAATCTGAAATTATTTATGATTGAATTCTATTTAGTAAAGAACCTAATATTGTATCTAGATTTCAACAATTAATACTGCAACTGAAAATGCTGACAATCCTAAACCCGTAAAATGGGAAGGAAAATTTTTTTTTTTAATATATTTTAAACTCAATAAGATCATTTTTTGGTCTAGATTAGGTTTAAATTTTCGTCTATAAGGGTAATACATCTAAAATCTACATAATATACCTACTGATATAAAACTACTAGCAGCGAATCGACGGGTTTTGATTTGTATATTGTGCAAGTCGGTATAGTGTATTAAGTATTTGAGTATAATACGGGTCGTATTACCCGTAAAACCAAATCCATGTAATCCTTAAAAAATCTCACAGTACATTGTATTCACCCATGTATATAGTATATTATTTATTGACAATATATTGTTATTGTCCAATAAATTTACCGTCGAGTTTCACGTTTTTTCATTAGTTTATTGTATGGGTTAATTTATTATAAAACCAAACTAATCAAAAAAAATTACTGAAATTATTATTGATTAATCACTAATTAGTAACGAGTATACTTTTGTATTGTACAACATAGGTAATTAATTCTTATTATTTATCATTCTTTTGATAAAAATGTCATTCTTCAATATAAGTAGATTGAAGATAATTTAACACATATCGTAGTTGGAAGTTAATAGATAGGTACATTGTTATTGCTCAACACTTCAATTTTTTCTCAGGTTATAACATTATTGTGAATTAATACTAAATAGTTTCTAAAAACTATTATATATTTTTATTATTTTTTGAAAAGTTTTATTTTAAAAGGACAATAGGTCAGTTAGTCTATATTACTATGATATAATTATTTATATTTTAAAATATATTTATTATTATTAAAGAAGTAATAAATGATTTCGTCAAAATTTAAACTTAAAATATTTATAAAAAAAAAAAATTGTATGTAATGTACTTTTTGATTATAGTATGCACTATTAACTATACTATAAGCTACTAATAAAGATTTGAACTTCGAGTGCATATAAAAATAATTAAACCTATCTGGATATATTATGTTTAGTGTTTTTTAAATTACTATAATAATATATTGCTTATGAGTTACGAGGTACAATATATAGACATGTTTATAAGCAGGTGCGTTAAAACAGACGTTTATCGAAGCAAAATAAATTAAATTATACATCTTGTTAGTGAAACTGTAATGACTTTGAGATGAATAAAATATGTTTAAGTATGCCAGCGCACTGTTGCAGTTTCTCTCTGATCCACCAACACACAATGTGTCAATATAGCAACATTTTCATTCAGCAGATTTAACATTGTACTGTGTAGTATTAGCTTTAGTATTAAAATGAATTGACCTGTTATGAAACTTAAAGCTAAAAAAATTATCTGTGTTGATACATAAAATTTTCACGATATTTATATTTTAAATTAAAACATAAAAATTGAAATATCGTAAAAATATATACAAATTACTCTGACATACAAATACAGATGATAGTTTTATTTTTAAGTATAATATTATAGATCAATTCACTCTGATATTAAAGCTATAAAAATTGTTTTCATATATAAGGGACAAAAATTACCTTAAACTTGTAAAAAAATTTACGATTTATATACATGTACCTACATATAATATGTAAATTATATGCACGTATAATATTCTTATATGTATTATGTATATTATGTCACATCAATTTGGTGTCATGGCCAGTTTCATAAAATAGATAAAAATTTCATCCACATCACGTGTTTTAGCTAGGTACGGAAAAAGTATCAAATTTTTCCAAGAGATAGTATTCTCGCCTTATTTTTTTATTCCTCGATGTTAATAATCAATTTAAATTTAAATTTTCATTTTAAAAGTTAAAAAATAATTTTGATTTTTCACTAACCTGTTGTTTTAGCATGGATTGTGTCTTAAATTATTATTGAAACTCTATCTACAAAATGAGGTTTTTTACCTGATTTATCGGTGTAAAAAATGTCAAGCTTTTAGAAAAAATTCAACTTTTCCACCAAATATTTTCATTTTTTAATTTTATAAGTATAAAATAGTATTATGATAAAGTCATCTTTTGTATATTTCACGAGTATTTGAAAAAAAACTATTAATACTTCAATAAAATTATGAGCAATTTACCGATACCGCAATCACAGATAGATAATTGCTTCAGCTAATATATCGATATGACTGTTGAAATGTGCAATATATCGATAAGGTATCACAAGTTATTACAAAATGTTTCTATCAATAAAAATTATACACGTATTAATTATTTCATAATTTATGTATGACAAGTTCCGTTCTACTAAATATCTGTATCCAATTTCGTGAAAATTTCCCACATTTTGGTTATTACATACAATGTATATAAAAAATGAAGTTCCGTTTTGTGAACGAATAAAATTTCTACTAATTTCATGAAATGGATCAGAACGCGAAATAGATGCAACATATACATATTATTATTATGTCATACAACAGTTATTTTTTGTATATCTTGAAAAATTTAACTAAAGTGCATTTTGCTTTTCGCCTTAATTCAATTCAAACTATATGTATTCAAAAGAAAACATTTTATTAGTATAAATTATTATATTGTCCAAGTAGTAAGTACCTACAACCAAAAATAAACTGTGTTCTTCACCGTTGTAGAGTGACATTTGTGCAGTGTAACATTTATCATTTTCAATTATATAATAATAACCTAATGTCCTAATGGATTCTTGGGCGTTTTGTAAAGGGTATATTCACTACACCCGACCATGCAGTTGAAACTCCGTTTGTGTATACTACAATAATATATTATATTATGTATTATTTTATTAGTTATAATTATTTATACTATACCTACATACTATTTGCTCTCTTATAATCAGTTTTGGCAATAAATCAAAATGGTCAATATGTCAATTTTAGTATTATACTATTTATACTTTAAATGAAAAATAAATTAATTTTATGTAACTTTAATTTATCTATTCTATATTTTTATAAGTACAATAAAAAAAAACATTCATGTTACTTCTTTTAGAATAATATAAGATAACAAACAATTTTTATTTAGTATAAAGATTACAATACTCAAATTCTGCATCTACCACGACGCAATAATAGTAGTTTACGGTTAATTTTTATATTTAAAATCGATAACATTTAAGCTAAATTATATCACTTTTTCCTAAAATATTGAAGATATTTTAGGGATGGCAAGAGCAATTGAAATAATCGAATTATTCTATATGAACATTATATGACAATATGTGTAGTGTATTTGTGTATTTATTGTGGGGTTGTGCGAAACATGTATCGTATTTAAATATCTGAAAACCGTCAAAAATAATATCAAAGTTACATGTCAATGAGCGTTTTGCATACACTGGACTAAATTATATTATATGGTTATTTTATTAAGCATATACGTTTTATCGTAACACATTATTAATATTTTTTTACACGTTATCGATGGTGAAATGCGTAGGTGTAAAATGTTTAAAAAAACACACACTTATACACAATAAAATACAGTAACAAAATAAATACGTAATGTGTGGTAACTATTTATGTATAGCGTGCAGACGTGCAGTATACATTTTTAGTTTAATTTATTTTATTCAACAACCTTGGTAAGAGTGATTAAAAATTATTATAAATTAAATTGTATGAACCATTTAATAAAAGTTGCGAACACAAACTTTTAGCATCTATATAATATATTATATTTATGGTATACTACACTATGCATATATTTTTATACGTCTGTGTAAAATTATTATATCAGTTTTATATATAAAAATATATATATATGAAATATAATACAGGAAAATATAGTATAATATATCGTAAGTGTAACAACAACAAAAGACATTTTACAATAAATATAATGTAGGTATAAACCACATAATATCAGTCACTATGTAGTTATTATATTATACTTATACATATATAATACATTTTTGGACCGTGGACTTTGTGTTGCAGGTTTCTATGTCAATCACTGAAAGAAAAAGTCAATTGTTATACGCTGTTTGTATCGCAGTACGGCTTCAGTGTTTCTCCAAAAACCATAATTCCGTTCACTGAAGATTCATGTATCCTTTGTATCTGCTTTGGGATGTGTTTTGTGATAATAATAATATCTGCATCAAGTGCTACTTCCCGGAAAATTCTGCGGTCACATTATTATACATGAACACTTATATATGTATAATACCCATATTATATTATGTGCAGGGTTAGGACTCAGGATGATTTACTGCAGCATGCTCGCCCCTATTTTTTTCTTTAGTGATAAATTTATTCAGATTTTGATTTTTGGAATTTTTAAATATACTCACTGGTCACAGATCATATTTTTAAAATCTTTGGAATTTTTTGCTACTTAAGAAATGTTTTGTGATGGAAATAAACTTCTGTATTTCTAATGAGAACGTTCCTTTAAATTAATTAATGGATAATTATTTAAAAAAAAAAATTAATATATTTAATTCAAATTTCTAAAAAGTTGTTTCTTAGTAATTAAAATGTTTTTGTTTATTATTAGTCAAAATAATAATTGAATAAACATATTTTTAAAAATTAAAACAAATTGTATACCTACTATATGCCTATACCAAAAATCAATAGAGATATTCATCAGATATATAAACTAATCAAATTAATAATTACAAACAATGATTTCATACAATATATACTCGCATAAAACATAAGTACTAGGCTCATAGTTGTACAATTAAAATAAGCATACCTAGTAAGTTTTATGAAAAAGTTATTCTTACTTGACAACAACATTATAAACATATTATGATGTTGACATTTTAAATTCCCAACATTATTTTTTACCAACTCACATTAAACTGTATCAATACATTTAACAAACTACATAATATTACAAGATTTTCATCAGTTTATTTTAAAATAATTTAAATTTAAATCTAAATTTAATCATGTATCACGATTTTTCACATACTTATTCATTACAGTATCCCACTCGACACCTAATGTATAGCAGAGTAGTACCTATCCGCTTACCCATATAATAGATTAAATATACTAATATAGTATATTTAATTTATGCCCATATTTACTTATCTTAACGAGTTAAAAAATTAATTTATCTTTCTTAACTTTGTTGGTACTGCATTAATGTATTATAACGATCAAAGTCTCGTATGAATCACATGGTCTGTATAATACATAAAATTCGATTTGCTCAGATTGGTCGGATTGTTTAAACACCAGAATGGTCTAAGTATAGGCCAGATTGATTAAACAGAAGCAAATTTACCAAAGTTGTGTAAACAAACATTGCGTTAATTTTGTAAAGTTTCTATAATTTCAACAAATATCACATGTTTTGTGAGAGAGATAGAGAATAGCTGTGATATACCAACCAAGCATGAAGCGAACTGGGAAGTTGGTATAAGTATTTGGCACAACTCAAGATTTCCAACTTAAACGTTCACTGTGGCATGTTTTATCATCTGTTTTAGTTTGTAATTTATAAAGTTATTCTTTCACAGTCTACGTATATACGATACACGGTGTAGTATATTATAGATGTATTTTCTGTATGCTTATATATATATGCACACAGAGGTGATATATCAGTTAAATGATTGGAGATACTTAAACTTCCTATTTTTTTCAGTTACCTATAGTCTCAACTCTTATTACTATGAATTAAACGACGATGAACAATTTCATTCTCCTCTCCTCACATACCACAACACCGTTTAATAATAGCTTTTTAATTTGTTCCTTATACATAAATATATAAAATATTAAATTTTTATAAGTTATAGGTATATTAACATAAGAACAATAAGAACTATAATTTACCACAAATAGTATAAATTATGAAGTTGCTATTTTCAAAACTGGAGGTACTTTTTAAAAAAGCTACCCACCACAAAAAAAAAAATAATCTATTATACACCACTTTATGCACAATGCACGTATCTAGTGTATAAATTACATATTTAACATACGAGTACATGCGTCGCGCATAACTATAGACAGCGATATACTATACCATCTAATAGTACCGTAGTTAAATACCTATAGCTTAAAAAAAAAATTATCAATATTGACTCTAATGATTTAAGACGACCAAACAGTTTTCGTACACTTTCCTTACATACGAGTTATGTAACAGTTTACACCATCGGCCGGTGCGTAGTACTCGCGTGTTCCGACTACTTCAAATCGACCGGCGTGCTGACGCCGCAGGACGTAGTTGTCAAATGCGTCAAAAAACGGGAAAGGAAACGGAAAACTGTGTTGTACCGACAGCGCGAGACCCACCCGTCATTCAAGAGGAAAATCAAAAAAAAATCGCTAGCGTTGAAACGGGTGGACATCAAAGATACGTTTCGCAGCGCTCTGGCGGACTGCTCGAGGCGCCCGTCCGACGACCTAAACAGGACGAACGCCATCAGACGGAACATGCGCTTTGTGAACCCGTCGAAAATGGTCGACAATCGGCGGTCATCGAACGCAGCAGAACGCGATAACGCCACTGCTCCCCCACACACGTTTTCAATCATAAATGTCAACGACATCATACGAGACACGGACGCGTTGCTCAAGTTCTGATGTGGCAGCTCGCGACAGTGTCTTACGAGTACCTATACATCATATTTAATATTATTATACTATGTAGTATACTCACTCTATATAGATACGAAATCTGCAGTGTCGAATCCTATAGGAGAATGGTCGGAGAGGACTTGTTTCAAACGTCCTCACCGAATTTCCACTGACATAAGCGTTTTTCGTTTTTTAAGGACACTTAGATCGTTTTCTTCGTAATACCTCTGCAGCCCTGCAGGACATGACTGAATTTTGAGTGGAGAGGATATTATACATCTCGAAGTCTATTTTTATATATAAATATCATATAGATATAGTTTTGATTGAGTTTATTGAGTTAAAAATTAAAACGTTCCTTTTTTCAATATTTCCAACATTTTCCCGTAAAGTTATATAATCTATGTAAACAATTAAAATTTATTTAATAATAAAGACTTGACTATGATATGATTTAAAAATACAAACTTAATATTTTTCAAATCATTATCAAACATTCAAACGTTAAGGTCATTTTATATTTTAATGTTGGTATTAGTTTCATAACACGCCTCAACCAACAGAAATGTTGGATCCGCTGCTGACTTTAATGTAATACTTATAAAATAGATTTTATACCTTTTAATAATAATGATTGTAATTTATAATGATTTTTTCCTTAGCCGTAAATTCTCGCGATTTCTTTTGATTATAATTTATAGTATATATCACACACACTTAGTAATATCAATATTTTCAAGATGCCAACGTCCACTTCATGTAATGCGTATAATTCATATATTGATATATTGAAGACTACGTTATAAAAGTATTGTAAATATTTTTATTTATATTAGTTATTAATGTTATTTTATTTTAACCGCGCTTATCAAATATTTAATTAGCTAAATAAATTAATAAATAAAATATATTATTATTATAAATAATCACACCAATTACGGACAATTGCTTACGTATTTTCTTACGAAATAGAACAAATTTACCCAAATAGTGTAATAATTATATTTCAATCGTTTATAATTTAATGTTTTACCTACATATTTATAGTTAACCTAAACAATAACTAAAATAATTTTTTTTCATATGATATGATTTTTAATACTTTTTTAATATAACAATATAAATATACAAGCAACATTTGTTTTATTTTTTATTCTTCCAGACCTTTTTCTAAAAAAAGGTTAAATTTAGATTTAATCAAAAATTACATCCAATATTATATATACAAATTTAATAATTTGAAAAAAAAATGTAATATAGAAGTAAGAGACCTAACGTAAGAAGACAAATCTCACAAAAAGTATCATTGTTTATATTTTATAATGAGTGATTAAGTAATTCTAATTAACTATTTGAGAAACAATAACATATAATTTCGTCGGTGAATCTAAAATCTAGACGGTACTTCGTGTTCTTGACTACCTTTCAAACAGTAATATTTGTACCCGACAGAAAAAAAAATGTTGAGAAATACAAATACGCAATTGCAAATATTCAGTCTTCTTAAAAATATATGTATATATATATATTAATACAGTAATAAACATGCAATGTAATACACTAATACCTACATTAATGCTTGTTATTAATTTATACATTAATATTTTATGATTGAGCGTACAAAGAAAAATGCATTTCCAATTCCAAATTAAGGTGAAATACAAATAATAAAAATAGAAAGAAAAAAATTATAGTTATTTAATTAAATAATTTATTTTATGGTGTACCTTGTACCTAGCTTGTAAGAATGCCAGAATATGCTTATAAGTATTTAAAATATATCATTACTCAATGTTTTGATCTATTACAAATAAATAATAACAAATAAACTTTTATAACTAAAAACAATTATATTTTTTATTATACTTTTTTCTTTGGTGAGGCAATATTGAACACTCTCGAAACTATAATGTTTGTATCTTTTTGATTCTTATACTAATCCCGTAAAATGTGGATATCCGAGTGGGGGAAGGGTAACAAAGGCATACGTGAGTCTGTGAATTATGAGTGAGATCAAGATACGTAGGTAGGTCAAAAAATATCGGCACTCTTGGGAATGTTTTCAAGCTACGTGCCTTGGCTTTTAAATAAGTAAGGGACCACAGTTACAAATATCAAAAATTCTACTTGTGATATAAAAAATAAAATAAATAATAAACGTAAGGTACCTAGCCACAAAAAATAGATGTGCTTTTTCTTTGAACGTTGAAGTGTATATAAATCTAATCACTATCAGAATATGTACAGGAATAGTTGTCAAAGTAATTGAATTGACACCCAGATAAAGGTAATTAATATTTTTCTCCTAAAATGTAACATTGAATTATTAGCTCTTAAATCATGATTTTATAATTAAAGCGTGGATTTGTATGCATTTGTATACTTATTCTGATTGATCGTATGATATGCTAAGTGAGCAAAAAATTTATTTCATAACATAACGATTTAAAAAATGAAACTTTTTAGTGCATATTTTTGCATATTTCGACATTTTTCTATTTTAAGGGCTTATTTTACAATTTTAATTGCATATTTCATCTTTTAGTGCATATTTTGATACTTTTTTAGAAAATTTTTAAATATCATATATTATTACAGTATATTATGATATAAGAAAAATATTGTATTTTTATAATTTCGATTAATTTTAAAATAAATTAATAGGTATAGACAGTTTTTCCAAATATAACCTTAGATCAATAATCAGGGAAATAAAATATACATATACCGAATTAAAAAAGATCGATTACAGCCATGATTGGACATTGATATTATTTCACTATTGTTCAAAAAATAATTTTTTATGCATATTTCAAATTTTTAGAACATATATTTAGTTGGTTTTTAATGCATATAAGCCCGCGCTTATAATCATAACTAATTAGTTAGGGCTCTAAGTAAATTTATTTTATAAATACATCAAGTGGTATTTTAAAAATAAGTTTCAGGCCATATCATCACTTTGAATATAATAATTAATAACACAAAAACACAAAAATATAAATCAGGAAAAATCTAAATACGAGAATCACGTGTCATAAATTTAATTTTTAGTTTAAAAATATTATGAAAAAAAAGTAAAAATATGAAATAAAAAATAATAAGTAATGTTAATAAAATAAAGTAAATTAGATTTCACAAATAAAATTTAAAAAAAACTAAATTAAATCATATTTGTGGACTAATATTAAAACCATGAAATTATAATTCTGAATTTGATTTTGATTTTTTAAAAATTGTGTCTTATCTCGATTTTTTCCGTCAAGTGTTATTAATAAGAGTTTCTTACAAAATACAGTAATTATAAAATCAGCTTGAACACTATATTATAATAATTTAAGTCCAATGTGTTTCTTTTTTTTAAATTAAACATTTTTGGACAATGAAACACAGTACTTTTTTAAGAACCAGTAATAAAATTATATTATTTTATAATTTTAGGAAATAATTCAAAAAACTATTTTTGCAACTAATTCAACTACAATTAATTTTAAATTTTCATAATATTAAGGACCAATACGATTGTCTTTCAAGTTATCAAGCTATAGTATTTACCTATACTTATCTACCTATATGTACTCACAGACCGTATTTTCAAATCTTTGAATTTTTTTAGTATTACTTAAGATTTATCCTAAGGTGTACAAACTTTAGTTTTTCAAATTAAATACTTTTTTTTCTGTAAATTATTTAGCAGATATTTTTTTTAAATTAAAAAAAAAATCGAAATACGAGTAGTTGCTTAGTTATTATAATGCTTATAAGTACCTTTAGTATCTAAGGATAATAGTCCTTAAAAAAGATTTACAAAAATATAAAATATATTTAATATTGGATTTAGTATTTATTACACCTGGGTCATTACTAATATTTTCAATTTATTATAGCTCTCTTATCTTCCAAATTCATTATCATGAATCTTTTATCGCTATAACACATAAAGTTTAATAACTAAAAAAATACTTGTTCAAATTTTGTTCTAATCCATTAAAATTTTAATAAAAATCAACCGCTAAATAATTTACAGTATAAAAAAGTGATGTCATTTGATAACAAAAATTTGTATATTGAGTAGTATAAAAAGAATCTTGTGAATTTGAGATACGGTCTTATAAAGTATAAAAACAAATTAAAATCGTGGTATTTCACTTTCACGCTGGTGTCAGGTATACGGAAGACATTGCTATTTCGACAGCGTGTTTACGTGTAAGGAAAATAATTGGATTACGCTTAATGTTTATGGCATACGAACGTGTATAAATACCTACATACGAGTATTCCAATAGATAAAATGTTTTTGTCATCAAATCAACTAGAGCGTCTTATAATATATTATACAAATTATCTTATCTGATGCTTTAAAGAATATAGTTTATTCATAAAAGTTACTGAGGTGAAACTAACAGCTAAATCTATACATCTATACACTAAGGCACTAAGCTACCAATTTCTATAAAATACTCACAATCCTCATATATACAAATCATAAACTACAAATATATTATGACTGATATTTTGTTAATTTAACCTTAAAATATTTCCTAAATATTAACTTATTATTATTAAAGTGGATAATACCAACTTTAATCTAAATACAAATTGCAAAATTAATATTTAATAAACGTACTGTTTATATAATATTACAAAGTTTCGTCTTTTACACGGGATATTAGATAATATTCTACAGAATATATATTTTATAGATACACACATAAATATCGACTTTATTTATTTTTTTATTAACTTAACTTAAAAAAAAAAAAAAATTGTTAAGTAAGTATCTATTTAAATTAAATTTGGTATATCTTATTAGGGGTTAAGTATAATTTATATAGGTATCTACAGTGAATAAATATAACCAATAGGTTATAAATTATAATAACCATTATAAACTGTGCGTACTTGTATACATAATTTTTTAATACTAGATTAATAGAAATCTAATACACCACAAGTCCCTATATTTAATATGTCTAAATCATTTTTTTTTTATCTTTTATAGATACATCCTTAAACATAATTATAACCCCTTGGTTTAGAAAAAAAAATTAAATTATTAATTTTATATTAAATTAATAATTATTTATCACAATAATGTTAATAACTAGTTTTAGACGTTATGGACGCTACATTTTGAAAAATGTTAATGTGGAAAAAATGTACTTTTACAAACACTCAACTTTTCGAGTTAATACCTGCAATAATATTACTTTAAATCAAAACTAATAGTACCTAATGAATGCAGAATAATAATTGTTTTTTTCAATTGACAATGAGATGACAACAACAAAAGAACCCACTTACCTACCAGAATTATCTTCTATATTATACATTATAGTAGTATAGCCTGTTAACTGCCGAATAACTTTAAGACTTTTATAACTATTTGAATATTTAACAGAACTTAATAATTATTCAAATTTTAAAATATTAACATAAATTAACTTAATAAGTCCTCAAATTGCTAAGTCACGCAAAATCAACAGTTTTATAATATTTTAATTTTAAATTTTTCTTCCTATCAAAAAAATATTTAAAATTATATAATAAATACGTATCTTTGTTATGATGATTATTAGAAAAATAAATTATTCTTCAATCACCTAAGTAATTTGTAGGGACTAATCAGGCGCAAATTCAGGGTATATTTAAGCACAAACATCTCGTATAAAATGATAATTTACTAAATAATTGATCTACATTCAATTCAATTGACAATTAAATTAATTTTTATAATTTTATATATTCAAGCATTGAAATATAACACACATTTTCGTTTAAAGAAATTTTTACAATCAAAGTTATCTATATATATTAATAAGTAAAATTATAAAGTATTAAAGTATATTATGTGTAAGAAATAGTGAACTATAATAAGTATCTATTTGACCAACTATATAATAATTGATTATTATATAATTAATAAATTAAAGTTTTTTTCATTAAATTATAAAAAAATTTAACGTATTAATCGTATTATTCAATGTTATTACAAGTTTGGTGTTCAGTATAAGAATAATGTTTAATAATATTAATAATTTGAGTAAAGGTGTGTTTAATTATAGTTACAATAGAGAATAATATATAATACACGAGTTTGTGAGTTTAACGTCACTGAATAATTAGTATTAAACTATGTAGATGTAGAAGATAAATTCGCGATTCGACAAGCCGACAGTTACATATACTTATACGGACACATAAGTATGAGTTTAGTAGACTATGTGTAACCAGTAAACAAGTTTACCATATTTTTATATCCACATTCAAATTACAAATACAATACCTATATCAATACTTGATTGAAATGAAGCAAATAAATTTAAATTAAATTAAATCGAATTTTGATTAAAATTGTTAATACCTATTTATCAAAAAAAAGATCATAATTTTTACTTAACTAAAAACGTATACTTGCATTGACAAGTACCATAACCAAGTATCATATCGATGATCTTTAATCTAGGATAAAATTATATTAACGATGGTTGTAACCAGCACCTAACCTATCTTATCAAGTATTTCAATTGTTGGGATAGATCGAATAAGACACAGAAGAGAAAATAGATGGCGCATTTTGGTGATTTTGCTTCATTATATTGCAAAACGACTGTAAGTAAATACATAATTTTAATAATATTGAAATGTAAATTAAAAATTCAAGCACTTATATATCCTACAACTGCAGCACTATTAAAACATTTAACTTAAACATATAAGTTATAATAATTGCTACTAATTGACAATACGAGCGTAAATTATTATACAATTTTAATCGCATACCAAATTATTCAGATTTTTCGTCATTGTGCATTTTCAACGCGTTTTCCGAATACGGTACAACTCATTTGTTTTATTTTATCACAACGCAAATGTGCACCGAACCATGTCTTGTCGAGTTTCCGCGAAACAGTATAGTTCATAGAACGAGACAGTAGAATATTGTTCTCCTTGCTCTGTTTAATTTATTATGATACCTACTCGCATATAATATGATGATAATGTTGTAGGGTGATCATTGTTCGTTAAAATTTATATTTATTATAACATTATTTTTATCGTGGTACGGTCGCAACTAGAGCTTTAAACTTTTTTCTGTAAGGGGAGTGTTAGAGTTGCCGCACGCATTCCGTAGATGATTCGCACGTCCACTATTACCTACCATTTTTAAGGAATTTAATATTATATAGGCAATTTATTAAGACGTGTTTGCACGCGGTTCGTGTAAATATAAGCGAAGTAAATAATAATAAATTAGTGTATGTGACTGTGTGTAAAAAAAATAACGAAACACTTCTGCTCGTAGGTACATGTGTCAATAAAGCACTACACAAATATTAATTTTTTTTTTCATGGAAAGATTGCCAATCGTATAAACTAATCAGTTTATTTAGATTAAATGTATATTTACAATAATTAACTACCTTTATGATTTACAATTATGAATTGCTTTTTTAATTCTAGATATAGTGTTGATACTTGATATGAATACTTAGACCAATACCAATATTAACGATATAAGATTAACGTCACCTTTTCAACATTCTTTAAATCTTTCTTGAGTTTTTTGTGGTATATCAAAAATTTATGAAGAATAAAGAAGTAGAAAATTATAGAACTATTCATTATAATTGTAGACTTTTTATTTTATGTTTCAACTGAAGCAAAAAACAATAGATGATAATTGATAAAGAGATTAATTAATATAAACCTAGATATTATTTATATACATTTGTATACATAAAATAATTGATTTTAAGAATTTTAGTAAGTATAGTCAAATTTTTATCTTTATTTTTTGATAAAAATATAATTGTATTATTAACTTTTAAATATTACTTAATACTTTAATATTAGCCTTAAATAAAGTGTTTTAAAAAATAATAAATATTTTCATTATTCATTTTTAACGAGATAATAATTTATTATATATTTTGACATTTAACAAAATTACACTTTTATATAGGTTCGTTACGTGATGATCATTTACTTGCAATTTTTTTTAAATGAATGTTGTAATAGAATTATGTCTTTAAATTTTTAAACTGCATTTTAAAAGTAATTCTTTAACGGGTAATTTACTGTAAATATTTTGTAATTTTATTAGAATATAATAAGGTATTTCAGAAAATAAAATACCTAGCTATCATATTATTCATATCTTTTATTACAATATATAGGCAAATAATAATTTATTCGACTTTTTTTGTATTGATTTTTATAAATTATATAGTAAAGGTACTAATGACAGAATTCTTGAAAGTATTTTATTATTATAATAAATAAGTATGTAGATACTTTTTTTTGATATGTTAATTTATATTTTTGTATGTTATATTTAAACGTGCTAATGTCCAATAACAATTTTAAGTATTACAGCAGGTATAAATTTCAATAATAAAACTATATAATGAACAAAAATAATGAAAATAATAAAATATATTCTACAAATAAAATCTAATAGCTAAATAATCTATAATATAATCATAAAAATATCCAAATAAGTTTAAATGAATTAAATCGTTTTGGGCCTCATTGGCTAATCTCATGGTTATATTTTAGATTTATAGATATCAACACATGCAAAGACCAGAGCATAATTTAGTTTTGTATGCTAAAATATAACATTTTTTAGTAAATCTAGTTCGACAACGAAGGATGTAAGAATTAAAACAAGTATTTCTGTAAAGTCAATATATCCATTGATCAATTCATACGATAACTTCACATCGATATTAATTCTTCCGGCAGCTAGAATCTTCATATTTTAATGTATCTAACAATGGCTTGTATCGTGAATGCGGTTGACATGAAATACCATATTTTTAAGATAAAAAGCGAAGGAATTGATTTTGAATAGCTTTATGAATATTTGTAGATAAGGTGACCAAACTTTAAAATACTATATTCTAAAGTAAACCGTACCAGAGAAAATACAAAGTTTTCCTTATAATAGGTATGCATGGTAATGCGCGCAGGGGCAATTAAATTTAATAAAATACTGAGACAATTGCGACTTGCGAGCAATAATAATTAAATATTTATAATACAATAAATACAACTTTTACAGCGAAAATTATATCAACCTGCCGTAATACTAAAAATAAAATAAATTACTTTTATAGAATTATTCAAAAACGTATTATCATGAAATCTGCTTTGTAATATTGGTGACAGATCGCGTGTCTCCGTTCAGAATCGTTTTTTGTATACCTATAATTATAAATCATTGAATCTAAATTTAACTCATTCATTACAGTGACCTGCTGAACACCTTTGGTATAATAGAGCAGCTTCCACATACCCACTTTTTTCTTATTGTTTTTCCTATTTATTTTTTTGAAAAGTACTTACTGGAATTTTTTTAATGTTTACCCCTAACTATATTCAATTTGCTATCAAAGTTTGAAAATGAATTTTAATACCTCAAAAGGTAGTAAAAACAAAAATTAAAAAAAATAAGAAAAAAACACAAAAATTAAGAAACACATTATAAAATCAATTCTCAACTCTGTTCAGAATCTAAAATTAATAGATTCATAAATAAATAATCAATTATTGGAACCAATGTAAACAGATCCAATGTTCATATGAAACACTAACAGAAACCTCATTAAGTGAGATTGTGTCTAAAATAGAATTTTTTAAATTTTTAACTGTATTAAATATTTTTAAGCTCATGTATAAAAAATGAGCTAGTAAATTAATCAATTATTGTACTACTTTATTTACTTTTTACACTACTGAAATGACTTGGCTGACAACGATGTCGATTTTGATGGAGCAGACAATGCTGTAGATGAAATGGTTTTTGATGACGTGGATAACAGTAATATGAATGATGTAGATGATGCTGTTATTTAAAGTAGTAAGTCCGTTACGTTTAGTAGAGGAAAAAACTGAAACTGATACATATTATCACCGCCACTATAATCAATTATTCTCCATCCACAACTCGGAATAGAACAATAAGACAACCAACAATACGCGCTTCAATTTAAAATAAAATTTGGTTAGACAATTCGCCTAATCTTGATATCATTGATACAGCCTCTAAAATATCAAAATTTTTTACTGCACACATAATCCCGAATCGCCAAATTTAAATCAATGCTCTAAAAACTAGCGCCAATGCTTGTGTATTTCTTTAGTGAAAAAACGCTTAATATAAATTAAATAGCTATACTTACCTATTATGCATAAATATTATAATATTATAATGAATAATAATAATATATTATAATATTTTATAATAGTGAACTATGTTAAATTGTTATTTATTAATTTAAAAAAAAAAAATGATTTCATTAACTCTAATATATTATTATTTATTAACATAAAATTATATTATAACCTATAGCTTTTAGTTTACACAAATAAAGTAATGACTTTAAATAGTGTTGAAATATTTTACCAAAATAAATATTGTTTAAAGCGCATTTTTAAATTTCGTACTATATGTACATAGTGAATCGTACTACATACAATTTTAGGGTTTGCAATGTTTGCATTGATATTTATAAAAATTTTGGGTTGAAAACAAAACCAGATGGTGACCAATTGAATTTTTAATTTATTACTGACTAATGATATTTTCGACTTAGTCGCTAGGAAACAAACAATTGTGCTACAGATTTATATTAGAATAGGCCCAGCGATAAATCCCGTATACCAAAATGGATAGATATATGTGTTAATTAACTAAAAGTTTTTTTTCTACTTTCTTTTACATACAAGCACAAAAAAAAAAAATGCCAAATATATAAGATTATTGGAAAATTGACAAACTATAATTTAAACTACTTTCGATAAAAAATAATCGAAGTAGGTACACGCTGATTGTGCGAGCTTTACATGTTTGTAAAAATCTCGAAGATAATGATAATACACCAGGTCTCATTTATAAAGTTAAAATGGTTTTGGATTTTTTTTAATAAGCGAATGCAAGATGTATAATCTATATCAATCTTCTAGAAATGTGTCGCTAGACGAATCGATGGTACTTTGGCGGGGCCGTCTAGTATTTGGGCAATATATATATAAAATAAACGTCATAAATATAGCATAAAATTGTATTTGTTAACTAAACCTCATAGACTTGTACAAAAAATTATAATTTATTCTGGACAAGGCACTGCATGGTAACTGGTGTATTGCCCGGAGTTAGTCATACTGAATATTATGTTGTGGAAAAACTAATGAACAATTATTTTGACAAATGGTAGAAACAACTAATCGACATGGTCAAAAAAAAAACAAAAACAAAAACAACAAGCCTTTGCCAATTTTGGAGTATAATAAATATAAGAGTATGTCAGGTATCGATCGTCAAGATTAAATGATGTTATATTGTCCAACTGAACGACGAACGTAAAACTTTACGTTGAAATAAAAAATTGCAGTTCATTTTATACAGATATGTTTATTAAATTTACATATATTTTATCGCAAAAACATAAAAAAAAATTTTTATTACTACCGACTATCAGTTATAAAATTTTTAACTTTTTTTTACATCTGACTCAATACTACGGACTTTATCCTCGGTTACTTGAACATCATTTTCTATGTAAAATAGAAAAAAAATTACAAAAATAGATACATTCGTTAAGGTGCCGAAAGGAAATTATTTATTTTCGTAACAAATGTGATTCGCAACCGGATTAATATGCTTGAATCCTTATTTTGAAAACTTTAATAAAAAATTATAAACATTTAACATTTTTATTTACCTATTATATTTTGCTTATTAATTGTTTTTATAACATACAATCATTTTTTGTATACCTAAGCTAATTACATTTCATTTTTAAATATTTAAAAAAATTAGAGTGACGATAAATTTTTAATTACCCTTCAAACAAAGAATCTTGATAATATAATATTCATTCGTACGGAAAATAATGATCTCAATAATATTTATGTCGACGCGTAATCAACTGTCGTCGCTACGACTCAGTTTGAAGTGAAAAAACTAGTATATGCGTTTATATGCTAATTTATATGCAGTGGCATTCAATGTAACTTATTCAACACTCCCATTCAATTTTCATTGGTAAGTTTCTTCTTTCATATATTTTTTTTATAGACCAAGAATACACGTAGACTCAATTATAATAACAGCTTAATGTAGATTTATCACCAGTTATTATTAATATAACAATATTAAATATTCCTAATAATTTTTTAATTTTATTTTATAAACTCCAACAATCATTTCAAGTTTATTTGAGTTAATTCCTTTCTAGTTTTTATCTTTTGAATCATTATGTCAAATGTCAATGTTGAAATAATTATTAGTACTGTATATATGAGTTCAACTTATTATTATAAAAAAATATTTTATTAAATGATTTTTTAAATGTAATGGAAAAAAATACATGGCTCTAATTATTGATATCATTGAATCATTCTTGTCAATCATAATCTTTGTTTATTTCTATATCTTACTTAATCATGATGACTTATTTTATCCAGATAAAAATGAATGTAGAAATGTGTAATTAAGAAAATGCTCTACCAGCACTTGATTTTTTTCTCTTTAAAATAAAATAGTTAGATTTTAATAACTATTTTTCACATTCCTGTGTGACAATTCTTGTACACCTATAATAGTTTTCTTGATAGCTACTTAGCTAATACTAACTTTTTAATTAAACCAAGTTGAAATATATTTTTCTTTCCTTGCTGGCTAATTTATTTTTTTTTAATTAATTAATTAATTTCGTTATTTTTTTGTATACATTTCTAGAAATAATAAATAAATTTGACGTATACAAATAAATAAGCTCCATAATAATATATCATTGTTTAAATTGAATTAACAACTGTACATTATAAATTTCAATTCTAAACTTGGTTATAATGAATATTTTATTAGTTATTATGGTTAGATAATAAATAATATATTTACTTTTTATGATAAATAGGTTTTATGTAAGTAAAATTGTATTTTATTAATAATATTAATAAGCGAAAATAATAATATGTAGGTAATCTAACCTATGTTGCTACTTAAATTTTTATCATTAATATTGTTATCAAATAATATTCCCGTAGCTTAAATATACTTATTTAGCCTCTTGATGTTAATTTAAATACTTATCAAATATTTTACAAGAGATAAATACTTAAATAAACACCAATATTTAAATGCATGATACTTTTTGAAATTGGAAATACTATCGCTTTCCAAACGTAGTCTTGCAACTATATAACTAATTTAACTTATGTTTTTATATTATTATACACACATTTTAAGTTTGACAATTATGAAGCATATAGAAAAATAGGAAAGTTAGTACTTATCTACTATGATATGATATTATAAAGGACATAGGTACAGAAAAAAAATCTGGTGTAAAGTAAATTATTATTGAGTTGTAGCGTTAAGAACAAATCATTAAATCAAATCAAAATTAAATTAAACCACATTTTATTTCTTTATATTTTACGATGACTATATTAAGAAGGCCGGTTTGGGAAAAAACAAAGAGTTATGTGACATATTATTATAAAGTATGGGGTAAAAATGCTCAAGACTCTAATTTTCTTCTAAACTTCACGTATAACTACCGATTTCCTAAGAATAGATTTATGCTTAGTTTATTTACTTCTATCCATTTACTAGGCGATTCTTTTATTGAACAACCCATTCAATATTTCATACTCAAAACCATACAAAAAATAGAAAAAAATAATCAGTAGATACCTTTATTTATAAATACAAGCGGAAAGGCTTCGATCTGTGTGTTCAAACCCCTGGTTAAAATTTAATATTAACTTTAAGCATAAGAAGCATGAACGTTTTAACGAAATGCCCGTCGACGTCATAACAAAAAATCGAATGAACGTAATATTTCATTCTACCTACTCAACTAATGCAAATTTCTTAATTTATAAAAGTATTTAGTTATGTGATCAAAATCTATTAAATAAATATTTAATACTTAATACAATTCTCTGAGATTCGTTTAAAAAATAATATAACTGTTTCCATAACGAAGACGCATCTACAAAGCCCGCAAACGGGTATAACCAAGAGGGAACACAAGTAGGTAATACAACACGTGCAGTAGAGACAGTAAAAGGTAATCGTATAAATAGTATTAATTATATTTTATACGTAATTAGATCAAAGCTACATGGCGCTGACAAACGTTTCGGTTATGAAAATAAAAGCATATATAAATGTATTGTAATTTATAATAGGTACTTTGAACAAATTGCTTTGAAATTCGAGGTGAGCATCGAAGCCATATTATATCTTTGCTTTTATTTTAGATGATCAATTCAATATGATTACCTACCCTACTTTATATAGTCAACAAAAACTAAAATAATTATTGTAAATAACTATACGGCCATACCTTCGAATATTATCGTTATTAATTAATTACAAATACACAAAATATACATTTATATACAATCAATTACGATTACAATTTACTGTTTAGCTGATATAAATCGTGTAATAATGTTAAATTTGTGATTTCTTAGTACAAGTAGGTAGCTACTATAATTGTTTTCTTAAATATAGAACACATTGAATATTTATTGATTTAATAATTAATTTCTAGAAAGATTAGCGTACAGAGTACGTACCCATTTACAAATGGTTAGAAAAAAATTAAATTTAAATGTCACCCACCAACACACGCATAGATGATATTATGATACATACATATATATAACACAGATTATAGGCTATGATGAGAAAATTAGAAGAATTATGGAAGTTTAAACCCTCAAGAAGTCATTAAAAATGTTTAAGTAGGTAAGTACATAATTCACATATACTCTATACTCTCTATAGACTACACTGAAATTGTTTATCGGTAAGTTTAGACCACAAGATTAAAGGTGACAAAAAAAAAAAAAAAAAATGTAAACAAATTAGCAAAAAAAGCAATATTATTATCAATAAATAAATAAAATTATAATTTAATTCAACCTGCATATTTAAATCAATATTATCTGATAAATTCAGTCTTATAAAGAATTTGAACAAAAGTAATCAAATACCTTTAACTTTTTAATACCTATATTTCAAATACTTTCTCAGTTTATTTTAAATCTGTATTTAAAATTAGTTCTGCTGTATAGTTTATAGTAAATGTAAAGAGTAGGTATTCAACTACATGTAAGTTTTAAGTATTTTACAAAATATTAGTGTCTGTTTCGATAGTTAAATATTTTTAAAAAGTATCTTCTACAAGACATAAATTTCGTAGTAAAAGTATCAATACAATATACACCTACTTACTTATTTTACCTCCAGAATTTATTATTAAATTAGTTATACTTAATTCTTAAGTAATAAGTATAGGTTTATAATTGTATTATATCAAACTATTGGTAACTTTATGTGTGATTTTCACAAGATACACAGATGTTATATTAATTTTAAAAATCCATTAACTTCTGTAGCTGCATCAATACAAAATATCAAATTGGTTATCAACCTATGCAACGTTTGAAAATTATTTCTAAAAATCCATACATATATGCCTAGCCATCTACACATCAAGATTCAACATTATACAGTAAAATATTTTTGTTCATTTTGTGATGTGTTTTTCCGTTTGTTAAAGGTATATATGATTTACGGGACCAAAATATAGCTTTCCGTTTCACGTAAAACAGGTTTCGTTTTATCAAGGGTTTAATCCTATGTTAAGCTATAGAAATCTGCCGGGACCATATAACATTTCCGCACAGAACAGGAATCCGTCTTATCAAGAGTTTGCATAAGACAGGTTTTACTGTATAAGTTGACTTATTATCTTTCATACAAATATATATTTAAAAAAATGTAACTTATGAATAATGACTATCATTACTACACTGATTTTTTTATCATCATGAACGCTAAAAATAATATCACACTGCCACTGAAAATAGAATAAATAGTATTTATAAAAATGAAGAACACAAGAATTTCAATTAATTAATAGTGAAAAGAAATAAGAATTAATCATTGGACTATATTAATTTTATAAATTGTATTATTATTGTGAAAAATACAATTTTATTATCACTATATTAATAAGTACTATGGACTTAACAAACTTTGGTATTAAATTATATCAAGCGTAAAATATAACTATTTTATGAGTAGCAAGGCAACAAAACAAACAAACAACATTATTTCTTTTTCCTTGCAGACAAAAAATTCACAAAAACTTAACTTTTTTTTACATAAATTATAAAAAATTAAAATTTTTAAATACAAAATATTTAGTGATATACATAAAAACAAATAATTTAAAATGATAAATTGAAAACTGATTTTTTTAACATTTTTTTTTTTTATGTCAGTAGAATAAATTTTAAATTTTAAAAATTATATTGTTAAGTAGTTGCATCCTGTTTGGATAATTTACTATATAGTTTATATATACTGAGGTAAACTTAAATACAAAATAACTGATTTATATTGATAAAAAATGAACAAATATGTACAAAATCATTGCTAGAAGCGACTTTGGTTCATATTGTTATCAATGCTCGTATCATTCTGAAAAAATCAATTCATACACATATAATACATTAATTTTGATAACGAAAGAATTCAGTTATTTACCCATATAGATAATAGAAAAATGAAAACAGATAAAATGATAATTTTATCCAACCCTCACGTTGATACTTATACAATTTATCAGCATTCATGATACTTGTAGGATCATAGAGACCAAAACCAGACATAACTGGTCTATTTTGATATCTATTAAAAAAAATCAGTATTTTTATAAAAACATCACTACAGTTAAAAAATAGTTTATGTATGCTACTTTTTTTTTAAATATTACCTTTTTATATGATAGGCCATTAATGGTATATTAATAGCAAATGAAATCCATTGACCTCCAAACAAAAATAAAAGGTTGAAGAAGAAGTGAAGCATATACTCAGGAATCACTAGCTATAATTAAAAAATAAATATTTTTTAAATATTTTTAATTATAATATATTATTACAGCGTTTCTAAAATTGTAGGTTGTGATTTAATTTTTGGTAGATCGCGAATAATTTTTGTATTATATAGATTCAAAGAAATTTATATTAAATTATAATATACTTATATTTAAAAAAAGTTATTTTTTATAACTACTCTTAAAAATGTGAAACCATGTGGGTCGCAAAATATTTTTTTGGAGAAAATTAGGGTTGCAGTCCTAAAAAGATTAAGATCCACAGTATTATACTATAGAAAAAAAACAAATTATAAATAAGTGGGCACTACATACTGGATAGTTATTAGGCTGATATGCTGTTATGATAGACTTAAAAGTTAGTAGCAACTGTAATTAATTTTTTTAATTAGATTAAATAAAGTTGTTCTAATTGTTGTTCTCATAATTTTATATTTTTTTTAACTATAAAATTTAAAAAAAAAATAGTACAACCATAATTTGTTCTGAAGAAAAATATTATTTATTGAATAATCTATTTCACATTTAACTTTAAGGTGTAAGCTTAAATGTACAGTCAAGTACCAACTAAAACATATCAGGTACAAATAAGTTTTATATTTAATTTTTTTTTTTAATATTTTCTTAAAAACTTTTAGATTGGTAATTTTGTGTTACTTAAAATGGTATACAGACGTTATATCACTATTAAAAAATTGAATATATGGATATTTCATACTCAATAAATATCAAGATTGGACATTCATCCCTAGGAGTTTTTAAATATAGTATGTTTGGTCCGAGATGATATTTTTTTTATAGAATGTTTGATTCTATTCATTTTAAAATCATTATTTACATTAATTTCTTTAGATTTGTTCAAGTTTGTTATTTCATTAATAATTAATACATTTACAACTATTTTTAATAAGCAATTTCCTGTTTAAATGCCAATAATACAAAAAATGTTTAAGAATTCCTGGGGACCAAATAATGTTCTATCTTAATATTTATCTAGGATGAAACGTACATAAACTCAATTTTTTAATGGAGATGAAAAGACATGTATGAAATATTTTAGAAAATTTAATTTTTATTAACAATTGATAATGGAACTAAAATAAACAATCCTGCCTAAAATAATATAGATAATTATATCTATATTTCAGTATTAACTGAAACATAATTATTAATTATTATTTTACTTATGATTGAAAAAAAAATTGTTTAATTCAGAATTTTGAATACCTTTAAATGCGTGTTTTATATCATGTATGTAACACAATCATTATATAATTATTGTCAGCTAAAAATTTATTGAAATGAGAACCAACCACTCTTTAAATTCAAAAATATTTAAATTTTTTTCACATTTTAATAATATTTATTTAGAAACATTAAAATAATTTTACTTACAAAAGATATGTAAAAATGCAAAACTACAATAACATAAGTATTAATGCTAAATATTTAGTTGAAAAATAAATATTCTTAGAAAGTACCATGTTACCATAATAATATTATGTCCATATACCTATTTACTTAAAATAAAATAATAAAAATAAGTATTGATTAAAAAAATTATTAATAACCATGAGTTTATACACTGTTTATATACCTATATTTAATTATTAATGTATGTCAGAAATAATTTTAAAACATATTTTTGGCTAATTTTAGTATTTTTTCATGTTATGTAAAATAAAAAGTATTCAAGTAAATTAGAGTCTATAATTTATTTCAAAAAATATTTCAAATTCAATAAAATTAAAAAATATGAATAAATACATAATTAAATATTTTATATTTAATTTTATTTATACTCACTGGATTTAGACTGTTACATTGATCTATAGGATTTTTGCTATCAGTTTTAAGTTCATCAAATGCAATAATCTAAAACAAAAATAATTTAAACTTTAAAGTAATTAATTAATTGTTGTTTAATTTCATTAAGTGGTCTATAATAGCATGATATATATATATTTTAAACATATCTAATATAATTAGGTTAAAACTAATATCTAATAAGTAAATAATTTTAAACAAATTTTACTCATTTAAAATTATGAATCATATAATACAACAAAAAGAAAAAACTGTTAAAATAGATACAGATTGCAGGTTTTTAAATGTAGATAAGTTTAAAAAAGAAACCATACTCTGTTCAGACAAAACTCCTTGAAACTCAGTTGAAAGACTGCAATCTCTACACACTCGCTGGTCTTTTCTTACCATCAAAAGTATGTGCGAAACTAGACATTTATTCTAATTATTCTAAATAGTGTGTATGGTAAATAATGACAAATAGAAAGCATATATGACATAACATTCACAAAATGAAAAGCCATATCGAGTTTTGTCAATTAAAGTAGGTAATGGAGGCAATATACAAACAATTGAAATATTTTAAATTTTTAATGAAACATTTTTCTTTTTTTTTTGATTAATGGTAATAGGTAAGTAGGAATAACTTGTGAAAAGTTATTGTTAAAACTAAAAGAACAGTAGAGATCTCTTAATTTAAATACAAAATATGTTTGATTAATTTCTCAATGTCATAACTCATAAACCTATGCTGTGCGTATTTACAAAATTTTAGTTAGTTAAATAGGTACTATATCTGTAGATTAATTACCACACACTTTTTTCTTAGTAGATTGCAAATACTAATAGTATATCTTTAAACTTTAAATGGTATAGGTAGAAGTATTTACCTAATAATACTATAATTTATCTCTAATATTACATTACAGTAGGTACTTACATGAAATATTGAAAAAAATATTAAAAATGCATCTGATATCATCGCCATAATATAAGTGAACGCTGAGAATGTAAAAGACATTGTAGTAGTTTATTGTACTCAGTTAATTAAAAACTAAAGTCACTAAAAAATCAATTTAAAATATCATAATCATAGATAAATTTAATAAAAATACTTTTAAGTATTAATATAGAAAATATAAAATAATTTATTTGGTGAGTTTGATCACTACCGTTTAGTGTTTAGACAAAAAAAAAAAAAAAAATTATATTATTATAGGCAGTTTAAATATTCGATCTTCGGTTCATTGAAATCGCATCAAAATGTACGTAATTAATTATAGTAGACACATATTATATACAATTTTAAAACATGTTATAACTTAGATTACAATATTAAAAATTATATTAAATATATGTAATGATAAAATACGCGTATTAAAAATATTTTTTAGCAGTATATTATTATTATAATAGAGCTAGTCAACTAGTCGAAATACTCATTACTCATACAGTCATACTTGATACATAAGTAATAAGTATTCTTAATCGTTTATCGTATTAGAATAGTCGTTATACAATAATTTCATGATTGATAACAGCCGAGCGCTGGCGATAACAGCTTTAGTTATTTGGGCTTGGTTCGATACGGAGGTTACAATGGTTACATTACAATTTACAATATCTACTTTCAGGCTTCAACACTTCAAAAGTAGGTACCTACATTGTACGACTTGTACGTATATAACAATTTACAGCCTCTAATGGCTCTAATATAATATTAGAAATATTGAAAATAGTACATAATGTCTATACAAATAATAGATTAGGTTTATTAAAATAAAAAAAATATACCTATCTATCTAATAAAAATCGTAGTGTTTTACATGTTTATTCGTTCGGTACATTACCTATCTAGGAAACTTATCTACTGCCTACTTAGACATTACATTAACTATAGTTGTGACTGGTGACAAACCTAATCGAAAACTTAACCTTGAGAGATCGCTTATAAATTATTATGATATAGCAATTAATTGTAGCCATTAGATATGATTGTATTAATCCTGATGAACACTTTAGTGCCATAACGAAACCTATTTATGATTGTGATCTAAATTCTAAATATTATGTAATACACTAATACCCACTTATTAGTTATTACTTATTTATTATTTTGATGAGTAAGAAGTAGGTAGGTACCTACACGACTTTTAATTTCCAATGTAATATAAAATCAAAAAATATACAAATACAACAGGTTGGTTACTTAAATAAATTAGTGTTTTTACGATTGGTGATTTTCAATTTTAAGACTCAGTGAAACAAAATATGTACCTATGTTCTATGTATCCATATGTATTTAGTTAAATTACTAACTATTGTATGTTTAATGTGTAATTTTTCTTTTGTTTGTCGTTAAGATTAAGAATATACAATTTACTTCAATTTTCAATACTGCAGGTGGAGGAGGAATGTAAATTCTGGTAGATAACTTTATATTCGTATTCTAGAAACACAATATTTTTAAAATGTTCAGTATTCATTTTAGTTTTCTCAATAATTGGAAGAAAAAAACAGCGATAATACGGAAATTTACTTAATGCTAGGTTTTGACAAAATAGATATTGATTTTTGTTTTATTTAAGAAAATACATTTATTATAGAGACTTGAAATATTCACCAAATATAAAAACTTTCTTTTCATATAAGACATACCTACTATTGAATAATAATTGTGATTTGTAGTAGTAATTATTATAAGTGAGGGTATAAATATTAGCCTAAAATTAACTTTAAATAATTTTAATACTGCATTATGTATAGGAAATAATAATATAGATCAATGGAGAAAGATCTACAGTATCTATTATTTTATTTAGGTATATTATACCTATAATAAAATAGGTAACTAAAATCGTTATTTACACATTTTATGAAAGTTAAATTTCAAATTTTAATATGAAAAAAAAATTATAACTATATACTGACATATTGATAATAGTTAATAGAATTATCATATAATCAATTAGTTATAAAAATGTAATTATATAACAGCATATTAGGTATATTCAAACTCATAAAATGGCACTAATAATAAAATACTATTACACATTTTATAATTATCACTCATATTAATAATTTATTGATCAACATTCAATGGTAAGTATTCATTTTACCGTAATCATATTTATTTGTTTGTGTTCTGTAGTATAGGTTCATGGTGCGGATATTTGAATGTTTTTATAACTTTACGACAGGTCACAGGCTATCAGAAAATCGCTGTTGTATAGTACCCACTGTAAAAATTCTATAATCACAGCGTACACTATATGTAATATAATATTATACGTACAATATTCACCCTTCGTCGGAAAAGCTCGATCGTGCACACGCACACACACTTGAGTCACGAACTGACGCTTTTCCGTTAGCTATAATTATTGTTATTATCATTATTTTAGTAATTATTATTATTGCGCCATGTTCTATACATTATACAGTGTAAAAAATGATGAAAAAAACATTCGTTTGAAGTAATATAATACACGCGTGTCTAGGTGTATATACCCCACATCGTCAACCTAAGCAACCACCTCCGGCGATACAATACACAGCATGAGGGACAGAATAAAGAAATAATGAGCTCTATATACGCACCACGAAACATGCAGATTACCGCTTCCGGTAACATATTAATAGTATATAAACTATAGTATGCACAATATACGTAAGTATAATATGTATAACACCACTATTATAATATTTTAAAGGAGATGTATTGTATGTATATAATGTTGTATGAAACTTAGTGAACTTCATAACAATATATCATGACGAAAACTAAATAATATTACCCTCTCCTCGACAAGAACTGCTTGCAGAGATTGGATTTTGATTGTTTTCATTTATTTTTTTTCGTTTATGTACTTACTGTTAACGTAGTAGTTCATCTCCCTTAATGAATAAACACACATACACACACATATAAAACAAGCTTACTGATAGGGTAGTTATTTCCCTATCTATGAGTACACAGTTATTGTAATGATAAATCGTCGTGTGCGTGTCGCTATTAATACGACTCAGCGCCCTTATTATTACCAATCGGTGCGGGTGCATTAAACTACGTAAGTAAGTATATGCATCATATATACATATATATTAATCATATTTACGCTATGTGGGTAAGTTGTGATGCTCAAAGACATAATTTATAGTACATTCGAACAAAAAAAAAAAAAAAACAAAAAAATAGTTGCATTCGAGCTAAGTTATGATAATAAGATCTTTTAGAACAAACTGAATCACGGGTTGTTTTAGATACCCACTCGTATATACTATAATATTCTAATTGAGTCCTATAAAATGTAAAAAACAGGTACTTAATACTGATTAAAACCATGTTTTTAATAATATTCCTGCAAGACTTAAAAAAAAAATCTTTCCTAATTTTATAAATTAAGGATTATTTATAGTAAAGAATTCTACAGATATCTATTATGATTAAAAATTTTTTTTTTTGGTGTTTATTTTCTAAAATTTGATCAATATAGGTATTTAAAAAAAATATATGTATATAATTCAGTTATTTAAATTGGTTGATATAATATACATATTACTTATTTCAAATGCTAACTCAATTAGTGTATTATTTTTGTACCATTTATGTATAAGACTCAATTAGTAGGTATGCACCGAAAAAAAGGTGACCTGTAATATTATATGTATTATTATTATATAGTCGTTAATATTAGGGCATATTATATAATGCTTGAGTATACTGTAAAGTGTGTATATTTAACAGGCTAGCAGACTGTAATATTTAGGTATAAGGTGGATTATGCATGCAAATTTTAAACGCGCATTTATAAAATAGTATATCGACTATAAAAAAATCAGTAATAGATTCCCCATCAAATCATAATAATTTATTTATTTTACTTAATACTTGGAGAAATAAAGTACCAACCTACGTAAGTATAGATCTACTTGATTTTTTTTTCTTGGTAGGCTTATATAGTTATCATTTTTAAACATTATACAATATAATAATAATTAATATCAATTCTTTTAAATATTAAATTTATAATCTATATAGTCTATACTCTATAGTCTATAATATAAGTAATAGTTTATTGCAAAAATATTTTTATTTGCCCGCATGTTAACCGTCGTCTGTTTGATATTCAGATATCTCAGTAGTCAGTGGTCGATTTTATAATAGTTAAAACTTATAAGTCATAACTTAATTAAGATAATTTAAAATAAAAAAATTGTTGTTATTTAACTATGAAACTTTCCTTCCAGACACCGGATGATTGACGTTATATATCAGAATGTGCTTACAAGTTACAATTTTGAACGATATAAAATTGGATATGATTTTTAAAGCGTTCATTTTAAAATATTTTTTACATAGGTAAATAATACGACACCTAATTCTCATGTATGGTGCAAGGGGCAATTCAATAACAATCATGCTCACAGCTCACAGCACTAATAACTGATCAGTAATAACTAATAAGGTATCAAATGTTTCTTTTAACAATAATATTGTTTATACATTTTTTTTTCTAACTCCAAGCTCTAATTTTACACTCGTAAACATCAGTGTAAATACGATTACTGTTAATTACCTTTTGATGTGATGGTGCTTGTAAATAGTGAACAATAATTATAGGATTAATAAAATACATTTAACAATAGTGTACTATACATAAAAATATAAACAGTATCTGAAAAAAAAAGTAAATAGGAAGTAAACAAAAAAATTAACAAATCCCATTAAAAAAAAAAAAAATAAATACAATATACATATGTTTGATGTATATAAAAACAAATTTGAAACTCTTTTCATTACAAATTATCTAGATTATCATATTTAATATTTATCTCAGATAACCTTTTAATTTAAAAATATAAAATACTTAAAATTATTTTTTATCTAAATAAGCTAAATTATAATATCATTTAAAATAATTTAACAGTTTAAATACTTTGATATGACTTTAATATTACTTATACAATGAGTTAGTATTAAGATCTTTAAAAAAATAATACATTTATTCTTATATAATACTTGTAAATGCATAATATACCTATATATTATATTTTCTTATTTTCAATAAAATAGTAGGTGTTATTTAAAAATTAAAATTTGCATAAATAATAATACCATTTAATAGATAAATTATTTTTATTAATTAAACAACTAAATTAATACAACAATATTCTTTAGTTTTAAAGTTATTTAAAAATATAATAAATGTAAGTATTAAGTGTTATATTTTTCACGTTTAGTGTTTTTAAAATATTAAATATGTATGAATATATCGAAAAAAAATACTAAAAATCTCATATCAAATTATATTTATATAAATAAAGTAATAAAGAACTTATAATATTATGTCATTATGGTTGTATTTTTTATTTGCACCTAAGTTTATTTAATTATTTTTTAATAAATTATTAGGATGTGATATACCTGTATCATCATTCATTGCACTTATATATACGAAAAACATATACCTAGTATATCTACTAATGACTTAATTTTATTAGTAGGTAGTAGGTACCTAAGTAAAATGTATTTTTAATCAATATTACTGAAATAGCGTCATTGGTTAATTGTTATCAAATAAACTCTAGATTCTAGAACAATGGTTAATTAATTTATACTTTGAATTCAAATACAAATATTGTACGCCAGTCGCCATTACGTAACTACGTATCTGCATCACTTTAAAAGACAGAGTTCCTGTATAAAAGTATGGCATATAATAATAGTCAATAATTTGCAAATTAAAATATATAAATAGTAAATGTTAAACAATCAGTTAATAGTTATTAATTATTCATTAAACAGAAAACTTAAAATAAATTAGTTTATTTAATTATTATGCAATGATGTTATTTCAATTTTCAACAATAAAGTAATGTATAAGCATTGATTAAATATTAACTAATGGTATAAGTATTGAACTTTATTGTGTAGGTATATATCTAATAATTATTGACTACTTTACTAACCATTGTGTACTAATGTACTGGCTACAACCGATCAGTAGGTACTACAGAAGTAAAGTATTGACTACTGCTATGTTTTTAACACAATGTTTTAATTTTTAAATGTTTAAAATAATATGTTTAATACTTATCTGTAGATCTGTTAATGTTTAATACACATCTTACATAATTTTTAAATCGTACATAGATTAAATTAATAAAATACATTTTTATACTAAAAATAGTAAAAATATATTTATATATTTAAACAACCACTATAGTACGTAAAATCACCATAAAATAAGATTAATCATTAATAATAATATTATAAAAACAAATAATTAATTATAATAAGTAGTAATATTAATTACAGTAATAACTAATAATTATCTACTATTATTTTAATATTTTAAAATTTACGATTTTTACATTTTACATCAGAATTATAATCGGATTACACGTTAATACTTAATAACTGTACAATTAATATTATGCCAAAACCTTAAGTTGTCTTAAATATGTGTTCTGATGTTAAAATTGTTGAATGTAATATATATATATATAACATATACCAAATGTCATCAAATGGCGGTCCGTGAACAAATTTTATCCGGCCCGCAGGCTGCAAACAAAGAAAAAAATTAAAAAACAACATTATATATGTTTTATTGTGAATTATTAATTTTTATTTAAATTTTTTTAAATATTTCTAACACAAATTATATTTTAATGTTTATAAACAATAGCAAATACTAACTAATAAATAAAAAATAATAATAATCTTATAACATCCAATTTTAAAATAATATCTTTTATAATATATTAAAAATATGTATTCGATGGCCTTAAGAAAATATTTAATAAATGATCTCTGATAGGTACCTATATACTAGTTAAAACTAGGTAATGATTAAAGACAATCGAGTCAATTCTATATTATAGTATATATTAAATAATAGTAATTACTAATTAGGTACAAAAATTATTTAGAAAATATTTTTAATGTGTACTGATAGGTAGGTACTTAAATATTTTATTAAAATATTAGGTATTAATGTATTATAGATATTTACTTATTTTATATTTTATATCCCAATTCCCAATAGAGTATAGATTATAGTTAATAATGATAAATTGTTATACTACACAATAAAATAATACTACGATCAGTTGATAAACAAATTAATATTAACTATTGAACTAGTATTATAAACCTAATATAACATACATATTTACTATTATAATTTATTAGGCGTCTTATGGCATAGCCGTAATAGAAAAAAACTATTTATGAATGTTGTACAAAAGAAATAGGTACCTATTGTTTTTAAATAGTCATATAAGCTATACCTAGCCCATAAGATATAAAGTTTAATTAAATTAAATTTTTATAAATTATAGGTACCTATTTCGTGTTATTTGGCATAATTTCTGTCATGTAACATTCGTATGAATAATTAACAGCGTATCTTAATACTAGGTACCTCCTTAAATATGAGTACTTAATAACTAATAGATACCTATATAGGTCCTATAGGTAGGTTATACTGGTGATAGTAATATTTATGTAGTTTTCCAAATAAAACCGAATCAAAAGAAAAATAAAAATAAAAAATGCTTATTAACTACAATCCTTGATAGGTACCTATTTTAGTCGAATAGATATTAACAGATTCAAAAATCAAAAATTATCGTGTCGAACCGTCGACCTACACAATACAAATGATAAAAAGTAACATTTAAGCAATAATAAATAATAGTATTCGTCTTCATCTGTACCTACTAAATATGTATTAAAATTTATAATGCCAAGCCCCTCCCGAAATCCCGAAGTTTGAACGCTAGCCAAAGGACGACATGCACCGTTCCTCCTCCACTCATCACTACCTCCAGGCGCGTAATTATCAGCCGTAAACAAAAGAATTTGCCCGCCGTTGGAGGCGAAGCGTTTCGGGTTGTACATTCCACAGGTGGGCAGCGTTCGTTACAACAGACGCGTCTACTCAGTACCCACCACAATACCACTATCTATTGTTACTACCTGCCGCCGGGACGACGCGCGACGGTAAACGACGCTCATTAGTCATTAGTCATTCTTCAGCGCGCGTTGGTCAAATGTTGTTATTCGTGTTTTTTATGTTTCAGTTTGTGACGATTTTTTAACTCTAATATTAAACGCATCCATTTGGCGTTTGATCGATTTACGTCGTCAACTCACTGTATTTTATTCCCTGCACTTCGTCCGCCCGTGCGCGGAGCAATAACCGCCATTTTCCGAGATGAAGAATGTCTACAGCGTTTTCGTTGTGTTGTGCATCAACCTCGGTGAGTACCTTTACACGCATCGATGACAACGGTGGTGACTGATTGACGGACAATCCGATTGCCGATCCGTTGTTGACCGACTAGAGTTGTAAGTTCGCACGACTGACTACATGTCGGGCGTGGACGCGGTTTTTTTAGCGTCGTCGAATCAAGGAGTGGCCCTACTGTCGATACGATTGTTTATGCCTGTAATGGCTCTATGGTAACAATGAGAATAAAATTGTGTGATTTACCAAATCAATTATGCGAGGACGTCGTCGCTGTGATATTTGTTATAATCTTAATTTAAAATTTCTAATACTTCAGCCTTTGTTACCAGTTCTAGTATAATACTTTGTTTGTCCATTAAATTCAGTGTCTGTATTTATGTACAGTCTATACTGAAAAAAGAAAATTTTATAATCGCAATCTCAGAATAAAGTACTTTAACTCCGTGTTATTAACAATTAATTTTTTTTTTTCACTATTCAAGAATATTTTATTATTTTCCAAGTATAAGTTACGTAGGTATCTATAAAAATTTGATTTCTCTATTCAGTTTTCAATTGTAAGTATAGTCATACATTTGTCAGTCATCACTCTTAATAAAATATTTTTATTGATACCCTTTCAATGATGAATTTTTGTCAAAAACATCCAAAATGAAGCTCAGTTCTAACAAACCTATAAGTACCTGTATAATACTTAAACATTAAATATTTTAGTTTAATATTTAATAATATAACTTGTCTCAAGTTTTAATCATAACTCAATTAAGATAGATATCTACAACATTTTATAATCTACTTTTATTAGGTATCTATTCAAACTATAGGTTACTTTAATTAAATATTTCGTTCGAAAGAAGTTTAAAGTTTGAACTATTTATGGACAATATACATAGTAATATTATATAACTATAATCTTGTTCGAAAAAATAAATTTTATTTATAATTAGGTACCTATTTAATTTGTGATATAAAGACTACCTACTTATTGTATGTCTATATAAAATAGTAAATTTGCATACAATTAATTTAATTTTAATATTAAATTAAATTTAACTATTATAGAATTTAAGATGAGAATGGTAGCTGTGTTTCTACATAAGTTTTTTTTTTAAATTTAAATTTGCTTATACTACTAATTATTATGGTTTAATTGATATTCAAATGTTAAAACTTATTGAGTTATATATTAAAAGGATCACCAATATATAAATTCACCTCATTAAATAGCAATGCGTCTTTACATAATTAAATAATATTTTTAATATGCATAAATCATTTATCAATTTATGTTCATTAGACATTAATAGAAGATCATATGAATATTAATATAATTCTTTTTCTTAATTAGTAATGACAATAATAATAATAATGAATATCCGGATATGTTATCAAATATTATAATATAATATAATATTTCTCTCTTTTCAATTTCATTACATCTTTACATCTTTCCAAATGACTTGCCCACTATGTCAAAACAAAGGCTGAAATTCCCAATTAATAGAGTCTTATAATAAAAATTATTCACTTCAGTCAATTGTGTTTGAATATCTTGATCGCTCAATTTAAATGAATATTTATTGCTTGGCCCAGACATTCAATATTGAATGCATGGCTGTTCTTAGCCTATGCAGAGTTGATGTATTATGTATGTCATAACTTAGTAATAATAATAAAAAAAAAAATACTTAAATTATAATTTGTACATGTTATTCAATATAAAATAGCACTTATAAATATTAATAATCAAATATTTAATGCATGCATTAAAAACATATATTTAATAGTTTTAATCAAGGTTTTAATTTAGAACTTGTTTGTTGTGAAACAACTAATACAAACCTTAGACATGTGTTTTACTTTTATCTTTGGCTTCTTCTAAATTTAGCTAAGCTATAAACATTTGTGTATTTATTTACTATAGACTTTGCTATTTGTTGAATACTTCAGCAATTAATATAATAGCTCCTTCTTTTTTAAAATTATGTAAATCTAAAATATAAAAACATAATATTAAAATTCAACTATACGAGTATTTAAGTATATATTAAATAACAGTTTTAATTTTTCAGTTAATGTTTACTTAAATATAAATTTTCCGTCTTATTTTTTAATAAGAAAATATGAATAACCTATTAAGACCGATTTTGTGTTACAGTTATGTAAAATAATATATAATCCTACTTTGTTATATGAACTCCATTTTTTAGAAATAAATTAAAAATCTCAATTTTTAAAACTTATTTTTTTTGTTTTGTGCCATTACTTAATTTTAATTCAATAGCAATTTTATAACAATATCTATTATAAGTATAAATATTTAATAATTTTTTGTAACATGACACCTAAATGATATAATATTTAGAAATCAGTACTCATTGTGAATGTGATATTATACATGTTATGTACTTGTATGCTACCTATCACTTTACTATAATTTTTATATATTTCTGTATTTACTGGTTACTGATAATTAAGGCTTAGAATTTAATGACCTTAGAACATTAAATTTAAAAAAAAAGACCTAAAAAATATATGCAAATATGACTTAAAAATGACAAAAAATTACAAATATTTGTTTAAAAAAAAATTATAATAATAATAAAAATTATTCAAAATTATTACATTGTAGTATTGTACTATTAAAGCATATTTTATATTATCAAAAGTAAAAATGACAGCTAGCAAATTGCTTTATTCTATTGAATCTTTTTCTTTACTTCACCTGTGTACAACTTGTATAAAATATAAATTTGATGTAGGTACTTATATACAGTTTGGGTAAAACAAAAACTAAGCGTGTAAAGATGTTAATTGACAAAATAATATGATTACAAGAAATTGAACTAAAATCACAAAAAATGACTTAAAAAGCCAAAAAATGCAAAATAAAAATTATTTATTTAGATTAATTTATTTATGAAACACATTTGTGGTAAGGAGAGTATTATCTAATAAGTTCTAAAAAAAAAAAAAAATGTAAATTGCATCAACTTTCAAACCCTACTGATAATGTACCTATTCATGATAATTTAATTTTATTGAAATGTTTATTAACTGAAGTGTAAATTTACAGTAACATATTAATTGCTCATATTTATCACTTATATTTTAAATATTATAATGCTGCATACTAAAATTATAATATTTAATTTTAATTTTAGCTTTTTCTCAGAGGACACCCACAATATCTCATATAACTCAAAAACCTATAAAAGATATTGGTGGTACAGCAGAGATGACATGTTCTGTTTTATATGCCATGGATTTTCCTGTTTTATGGGTGAAGGTTGATAAAGAAAAAATAACTGAACCTGTCATGCTTTCATCTGGAAGTACATTGATTATTAAAGATTCAAGATTTTCATTGAGACAAGACATTGACAGCACTAGTTACACACTACAGGTATTTGATTTAAATAAATTTCTACCATAAATTAAATGTTCTATATTTGTCTTGTATTTGAATATTAATCAATAATCTATGCGTTTAGATACCAACTTTGTCTTATTTTATATTTTATAAAAATTGGAAAAAATTTTAAATTTTCAGATTAAGGATATTCAAGAAACTGATGCTGGTTATTATCGTTGTCAAGTTTTGCTTGGGTTGAACAACAAAATATCTGCTGATGTTGAGTTAGAAGTGCGTAGACCTCCTATCATTTCTGACAACTCAACTAGATCATTGGTTGTTAACGAGGGTCAACCAGTAAAACTTGAATGCTATGCTGGTGGATTTCCCAGTCCGAGAGTTTCCTGGAGACGAGAAAATAATGCTATTTTACCCACAGGTGGATCGATTTATAGGTATACTAACAATAGTAATATAATGTAAATCTATGTATAAATTAAATATACATTTCATATTCTAGAGGTAACATTTTGAAAATTCCGGTCATAACAAAAGAAGATCGCGGAACCTATTACTGTGTAGCTGAAAATGGTGTCGGAAAAGGTGCCAGGCGTAATATTGCCATAGAGGTAGAATTTGCTCCAGTTATAACTGTTCCTAAACCTCGTTTGGGACAGGCTCTACAATATGACATGGATCTCGAGTGTCATGTTGAAGCTTATCCTCCACCAGCCATTGTTTGGATAAATAATGGAATACAATTATCCAATAATCAACATTACCGGTATACTTGGTTTTTGAGAATTTTAATTTGTTTATATTTTGATGAAAATATTTAATTAAGTTTTATTTTTACCTAGAATCTCACATTTTGCTACTGCAGATGAATTTACAGATACTACAATACGTATCATAACAATTGAAAAACGTCAATATGGTGATTACATTTGCAAAGCATCAAATGTATTAGGAACTGCTGAAGTTACAGTTAATCTTTATGGTAAATATTATGTGCATTATGATTGAATGCAAAAAAATAATAAGTACAATTCAAATTAATTTTAATGTCAATTTTACAGCATTTTAAACTTACAATATTTCCCTTTTCTAAAATGTTGCTTTGTCTTATTTTTCAAAAATATACTTAAAATATTTTATATATTTGAACTAATATTCAACATAACTTGATAATATAGTGGAACACATTTTGTTTATCTTGTTATTAACTTGCATATATGTTTCTATCTTAGAAACGTAGAACATAGCAAATTTCATAATCTCAATTATCTATTTTATTTTGTTATTTTTAAAATTAGTGTGAATTAACCTATTCTAAAATTTAAAAGTATGATCATTGTTCAAGACATATCAATAAAAATCTTTGATTCCTAATCTTACCTTTAAATTTTTTAATATATAAGTTCACTCTAATTATTAAATAAAATTGAGAAATATTGGTTATTGTGAATATTAAGTTCGTCATGTGTATAGTTGTAAGACAGAGAAAGTTCACATCCATGTACCATATTTTTATTGCTATTACTAATATTTCCAATATATTATCAATCTCCATGTATAAGTATTGCAATACTTAATTTAGGTGGGCAGTTCTGTGGTGGACAATGATAGTCCATAGGATATAGGTATAAAAGTTATAGATAATTGGATATAATTACATGGAATTTGTCCTATATTTTAGTGTAATAAATTCGTAGTTTACTGTACCTCAAATTTTATTTTTGTTCAATATCATTCGAAACTGATACCAGCACCACTATATACGTGTAATAAAAATAACTTATAATTGCAACATACAAATTTAGTGACCTATGAAACTAATAATTATTAATCTATTTCATATTTTCTCTATAGTTTATATTTTTATATTAGTTATAAACAAAATTTAACTTTTATTATTTGTTAATTTTATAGAAACAATAATACCAGTATGCCCACCAGCTTGTGGCCAATCATCTTCACACTTAAGAAGCTCCAGCATCAAAACTGCTAGCGTTAATGTTTCTTTCTTAATTGCTACTTACCTATATTTTGTTCACCTATATTTTTAAATAATTCATCAATACAGTGGTGTAACCAGAAGGAATTAAAAACCTATTCCTGAAGTGCCCATATTATTACATTTATTTGATAACTCCATTCGTGACGTATCTCATATTACATCACTGTATAAATGTATTATCTAATAGTATCACAACTGTTAGTGCTTTAATTTTATACTTAATAACTTCATACATTTATACCTACATCGAAAAATAATTATTCCGTCCAAGAACAAATTATTAATGTGTAAGCACCATTATTATTGCTTAGTTATTATCACATTTATATAATTTTGTTTACTTTTACTTTTAGACTGTTTAACAGTCCGTCCATTAAAAATATATATAAATTATATTTCATTTTATATACTTACTATTATTTAATGTAATTTTATATTTTTTTTCATAAATAATAATTATATATATTTTAATTAAAAATACATATCTTACTTTAATTTATTTGATGTAGTCAATTAGGATTATGCGACAATATTTTCAAGCACCACTTTTATCATGTGTGTACTTATCAACTAATCTACAATTAATAGTTGTAGACATGTGTATGTGGTACATTGCAGCATTTGTTGAATAGACATGGTTACAAAAATATTTGATAGGTCATCTGATAGTATTTATGAATATCTACGTTATTTGAATGATTCTCTTCAAAATTTTAGATTTTTAAAACATTAAAATATATAATGATATATTATATAAAACCTGTATTTATCAAAATCTTTGTATGTATTCATATTAAAATCAAATGTTCATTACTTAAAAAATTTACTCATAAATTCATTAATAATGTGTCATTGTACTAATTAAAATTCTAAATAATATAAAATGAACAAGAAGCTCATGGTATTGTTGCAATATGCAAATTGTTTTTTCAAAAGATGATTTAAAAAATATAAATTGAAACTGAATCAAAAAATGTATCATAACAAGTCTCAAGAAGAATTAAATCAAATACTTATGTGCTAAATAGACGGAATAATTAGTGAAATATATTATAATAACACTATCAAAAAAAACAAAAAGCTCTGATTTATTATGAAATGTACAAAATAATTGAATAATTTAAAATATTCATAATTATTGGGAATATGTTTTATAATAACTGAAAAAATAGCAGAAAACAACAATTTTATGGTAAAAAACTTAGTATTCTTAATTTTTTTAAAACGAAATAGAAAAAAGGTAGGTGGTAAATGAGGACCTATTGCTCTACTGTATATAAATGGGTCACTACTATAGATGTTTTGATGAATCATTGTTCACGGAAAACAATACTGACTGAAAATAATCTGTCAGTCAATATCACCAAGTATATTTCATGATATGTTTTTTGGTAAAGCTAATAAAGTAATTTATTTAACTTTTGTGTTACAGTAAGTTGATATAATTTTTTCCAAAAATATGTATAACATTTATAATATTATAAGTATTTAATTATTATAATAATGTATATTCATTATTTATACCATATTATATTAAATTATACAACTCAAAATTTTATAACATAATTTAGTAAATACCGTAAAAAGTAAAAATAGGTTCATATGCATCGTAATATAGATAATATTTTTAAATTAATCAAAAAAAAAAAAAAAACATTTCATATTTTCAATGTAAGTTCCCACGAATAATGCCTTTAAATTATGGCAATTAATTATTTAATTAATATCATTATTTATTTTTAAATAAGTATATTGAACTAATTGAACTTAAAATGTCTAAAAAATAATTTTCTTTAGATATATTTTAAATTTTATGGTTCCAGTATTATAAACTACTTATGAGAAATCTTGTAAACAATTTTCAAAACATAGATTTAAAACAGAAAGTTTTTATGAATTTTTAATTACAAAATAGTTTGCAATTCTTTGCAATTTTGACGAATGTCAATAAAATTCCAACTTAAAATGCATTTTAATATAGATATAAGAAAAACTTGTGTGGGATCTTATATTAAACTTTCAAGAATTTTTTGACTTTGCAAATAATTTTTTGTAAACAATTATAGAAAAAAAAATTAAAAATGTATTATAATACAAATGGTAACATTATTACATGATATTAATTTCAAATATTTATATAGGTAGAATATTTTTATATATTTAAAATAAAATATTTTTAAATGTAACAAAATATTACAGATTTTTTTGAGAAAAAAAAATTATTTATCGGGTGAATATCAGAATATCTAACCTACCTTGTTTTGGCATAAAAATTATCGTCTTTAAAATAATATATTATACTTAATAAATTAAGGTTATTAATAACTTTATAGCACTTTAAATACAAGCTCTAATGTTGTAAAAATTTTAACATCAAACGCCCATAATTAATTAATTTGATTTTCTGTTAAATTTTTTTATTATTTATAAGTAAAAAAATTAGTATTAAATTTTCAAATCTTACATAGAAAAATAAAACTTTTTATGAATACCTAACTATAAAATAATTTGTTTGTCTATGAGATTTTGACGAATTTTGTCAAAATTCTAATTTTAAAGACTAATAAAAAAAAACTTCTTATGAAAAAAATATTTTTTCTTAATTTTTCATATTTATAAACAGTTAAAAGATTCAAAATATTTTGTTAATTTTATTGTAAATGAAAAATAATTTTTTAAACATTTGGTGGAAATTGTTAGTATCAACGGTTATTCGTTCTCGAGTTCCACAGTAAAAAACAAATTTGGTTTTGTTAAAAATTGAATATGCGTAAAACTTCCTGGTTTTTTTAATTTTTTTTCCAATTATAAAAAAAAGTTCTTGGAATTTTTAATTTTGACCCCTTCAAAGTACAAGTTTGATTTAATTTTATATCCAAAACCATCTTCAAAATTAAAAATCGAATTATTTTATTGACTACTTGTTGTATACACATATTTTGTACTTTTTGTAGTTTATAATAGGTAGCTATTGCTTAATAGGTCAACAGGTCTTCGCTAAGAATCGTTCTTTGTATGCAACGATTTATCATAATATTCAAATTTAAGTAATTTAACACAACACATCTATTTCAGTGATAGATTCAATGACGAGGTATAGTAGATATACTCGAGTCTCGACTTCTACTACCCTACTGTCCAGTCGGTTAATTATTTTCCTTTTTATTTGTAAATATGGAAGCAATCAAAATGACGAATAAAGAATTAATAATAAATTTAAATTCATCAAAAAATTTAGAAAAGAACTATAGTTGTTTTATATTGTGTGGTGTGCGTAGTATCTACTCGTGGTGTACTTACTTACCAATTGATTATTGAACTGAGCATAGAGATATTGAGACAGTTTTTGATGTTACACTTGGACGTATTTAAAACGGATAGATTGACGAAGTCATTATTAAAATTTTTTATATGTACTGTACACCTTTTATAATTTTCAGAATGGTAATAGTACCTACACTTATAGCTGTAGGAGAGTTGAGAGTTAGGTACCTACATGGTTTGGTAGATAAGTAAAAATTAGTATTAATCACATTATGAAGTACAATAAATTGTAAGATGTCCTCCTTGGCTACAAAATGTAATACAAATTTATTAAAATGTAACAATTCAATAATATTATTATTACGTAATATTTATTAATCATTCATGTAAAAAAATATTAATATTAATATAGGTAATTAAAAAAATCCAGTTACAAAAAAAATTAATTATAAAAACTGAGAAAATTTTTAAAAAGCTACGGATATGTGTGACCATCTGGATTTCGTAAATAATTTAATCGTATTGGTATCTTGGACGACATTATCTATAAACATTGAATATTTTGCACAGCAATTCACCAATTACACATTTTCGTTAACGTTACCAAACAGTTGCACTAAATTATGTTATCGTCGGGACCAGAAACAGAAGATTACCATTACCTCAGGTCGTCATCGACGAAGAAAGCGCTGAAAAAGGGGGAACATGCGCTAAGAAAGATGCGCGTGTCCATACTGAGATCAATCAAGTCGTTGGTCCTCGACCGAGTGCCGGCTCGCAGCCGGAAGTCCATAGAGACACGTTACGCAAAACTTTTGCCCCGCGTGGCTCTAACTTTAGAGGCAGTGCAGGGGGAGGAAGAGGAGACGCCGATAGCGGGGCACACAGTAGATGTCAATGATTCCAGACATACACTGTTACCCCCATCAAAAATTATGGTAGCGGCTGTTCTGCTAACTGATATTTACCGTTTGGAGCAGCAACTAAAAGAAGTGGACGAGGAACGTGACCGGTTAACAATGGCTGGCAGCGAAGATATGTTTGGATGCAAAATTATATAATAATCTAAAGTTCAATGTTAAATTTTTTTTAAATAATTTATATGAATAAAATACATTGAACAGCGAGAGTTTTGATCAAAACAATTTTTTTTGTATTTCCCCTATGAATAATTAAATAATACAACAATACGTTTTACATTTCAATAAATAAATATTTTTTGGCTGTAGAAATAAACTTATTCAATTTCTAATTTATGGCATTTTTAAATATATCCAAGGACCATATTTTTACTTTTTAGTTGGATGTTTAGATTTTTTTACGATTTCAATTAATGTTCATTGAAGACATAAACTTCAATTTTTAAAAACGAGGACGAATTTTTTTTAATGCAAATTATTTAGTAGATATTTATTTTATAAGTACTTATTTAAATTAAAATTCAAATGAGTATATTCTGAATTATTAAAATATTTACATGATTATATCATGAATAATAGTTCTTAAAAATAGTGTAACAAAAGTATAAAATATTTAAATAAATGTAATAATATAATCTATAGCATTAGGTTTAATCAATGTCTATAGCCAATATCTATCTATATAGATAATATTGTATACAATCTAGGTATATGTACTTTTTTATGTACTACAATTAAGAGATGTTCCAACTAGATCATAATACCATAGATTAAATATACTATAATATATATTATTATATATAATTTAATCTATGATAATACGTATCAAAATTACCTTGATTATTAGGTAACTATTTCATTAATAATAGCATAACAGCCATAACAATTAACTGAATTAACAGCCATTATTATAGGTAGGTATATAATAAAATGTTCAAAATTCGTAAATTAATTTTAGGATACCTAGTATTATTACATATTTTAATTTATATTGTGAACCATATCTATTAAATAATTTTACGATAATTTTACTATAATTCAAAAGTCAAAAGTTATAGCATTAATATATACTATATAAAGATATATAGGTATTATTACTATTTACTAGAATATTATAATAATTAAAATATATTAATGATACGTAATTATTAGAGAACGAATTTTAATGTAATTGCATTTTTTTTCTGAATATCCGAAAACATTGCTTTCCAATCACAAATTTCATTTCATATATCAAGGAATTAAAAAATGTAAATTTAGCATTTTTTGACATTTTTAGTGCATTTTATGATTTTAAGTCAATTGTATAATAAAGTACCTAATGGATAAAATTCGATAAAAATTTAGTTAAAACTCATTCTAAAAGAATAAAATCAAATATTATATACCCTATAGTTTACATATGTCGTACTTTTATTTTTATTATTTATTGTTTTTCCAATCAGATAAATGTGACCCTAGACGAAATCATTGTTGACACGTGTGACACTTAGGTATATACCTATACATACATACATGTAATTAGATAAAGATAAAATAAGCTATTTATCTAAATCCTTATTTCATTGAAAATAATTTTAAGAACATTTTTTAAAAAGAATGTTGTTATGAGTGCATTAATTCGTATTTTTTTAAATAAATTTTTCTTGTTTTTTAGAGCATTTAAATCCGTTTCCTAGCAATCATAAATGTTTACAAAAAAAATAAAATCATCCTACATTCTAACGTTATAAGACCATTAACAAAACCACCCGCAGAAATTTTTCTCGAGGGGAGAGGGACAGCGAAAAAACAATATACTTATCATAAATTCCGTTTTTTATATCACATCGTAAAAAAAATTTCAACTGTAATTTAAGATTTATAATACCAATTTATGAAATAATTATAAAATATATTTCTTACTTGCAGACTATTTTCGTATATATTGTAAGTATATGATATGGGTTAATATTATGTTGTTATAAATGTACCTATATTATAATAAAAATGAAAAAAAAAGTCTTCATAAAATTGCAACAATTTTATATTAGATCTAAAGCTGAATTTTAAGTATGATAATAAGTTATTTTCAAAATAATTGAATTGTTTTTTTTTTAAATTTTGGTTTCTACTTTGGTCAGTCAAAAATAAATATTTATCAATAGGTACTTTGAAAAATATAAGAAAAAATACAAACCGATATCGATAATGAAGGGGTATACCTACTTAATATATAAATTTTTCACTTTTTTCAGTAGAAGCAAATTCAATATTGTTTTAATATTCAGATTCTTATTTAAATTCGACATATGGTTATTACTTATTATTTTTGATTTAAATGAAATTTGTGATGCAATTTTGTAATTTTATTAAATTTAACTAGTTTACATTAACTTTTCTTAACCAAAGAAGTAACTCAAATTACATCTATGTTTATTGGACATTACAGTGGCGGATTAAGCAATTTGCCGTTTACAAGCACAGGGTATTTGCCGCCCTTTAATTTTATACTTTTTTTTAAAACAAAATACATATAGAAATACTTTGTTAGTTTAATAATTCTTTATTATATTAAATTTAATACAATCGTCAAATATTATATAATAAATTTATTAAAATATTTTTGTTCGGCTTTTTAGGTTAGCGAATGTTTCGATTAGGTCTTGAAAATCAATTGTCGACACTAATTCAGATTCGATGCAAAGAAGAGCCAAACTATTTAATATTTATTTTTGAAACGTTCATTGCGACTACGAATCGATCGATGGCGAAGTGGTACGAGGGCGATATTATATAATTGATATAACTTAATTAATATTATTTTATTCAAGCGTCGGCTGAGACACATTGTATTGTAAAATATTGTGCGGATGACGCCAATTTATTGGCAGGTTAACCTAACCGCAGTGAACGTGTCATCAAAAATTTAAAAAATTATATTTATTTTATAGAAATATAGAGTAAATTGTTTTTACCTGTTTTTAAATTTATGAAAAAAGTATCGAGTTATCTTATTTTTTGAATAACCCTTTTCTCTTTTTCTTCATGCTCTTCTCGCAGCTTTTTGTATCTTGCACCACTTTTCCTTTTTCTACCATCACTCATTGTGATGTAATAATTTGAAGAATCATAATAAAAATGAATAAAGACTCTCGTACACAAGTTGCACTGTCTCAGTGTCGCGGTATACTAATAAGCAGAATAATGTTATGATAAGGATTAAAGAATATGTATAACATTCTTTGTAATTGTAAGTAATAGAATCACGAAAATAAAATATAATTGACAAAAACAACTTCGTATCGGCTATCGCCATAATGTATAATATGTGTAAACATATATTTAATATAAACGGTTTCTGAAAAAAACATAGATTCGCTAATAATAACAATTACAGTTGATCGCATTCACCGAAACCATTCCAGTATCTTACTGAGTTCATAGCCTAGTTGCTAATACTCATTACAGTCATAACTCATAAGTCATAAGACATTATAATATAATTTTATAAATACATTTTTTTTCTTAAGTGCGGCAAATTTGCCGCTCCAATCACCTGATTGTTTTGCCTGTAGGGTAACCCGACGCTGGGACATTATAGTAATTACAATAATGTAACTCTATTACATCGATGTTCATAGGCAAAATATTTTACATATTACTGAGTACAGTGGCGTATTTACGAGGGAAATGAGGGAGACATATCTCCCCTTGACATTTTTTTAGCAGTTTTTAGTTTTGTAAATGATAAATGAATAAATGATTCATTATTTAATATGTTATATGATATAGTCATAAGGTTTATGTACCTATCTACTATTTATAGATATAATATATATTATAAGTGTAGTTATAATTAATTGATAGTATCTTCAAGTATTTCAAGTGAAGGCAGAAAAAATATTTCAGTCATATCTCCCCCTTTAAATAAATCCTAAATACGCCACTGACTGAGTAGGTAAGTCTGTTTTAAAATATAACAATTGTATTAATTATTAATAAATTTTGATTTTTAATGCTTTTAAGAAATCTAATTATTTTACTAATTATGTTTTTTGATATAAAAATTAAAATAATAATATAATACAAAATATTAATAATGTAATAAAATAATTACTTTTCTTTTTATTAAATAAAATTAATTTGTTTAAAATGGTTTTTTAATCTCCTTTTCGAAAACAGCATCAACTTTATCATTCACGTTGCACTAGGACTAGAACTATGATACCGTGATAACAATAAGTAATATTAGGAATTTACTATTAGTTATCAACATTATCAATTTTCATTTATCTTTTAAATAAAAATAGAACATAATACAATATTAGTTATTACAATAATTAATAAATAAGTATTTTAATATTTAATTCATTTGTGTTATATATATTATATTACATCCTAATTAATTTATTATATATGTATTTGTTTTCATTATATCTTAATTTAATGAGTAATTTACTATCAGATATTAATTTTTCAAATTGAGTGTTCTCCGTAAATAAAAGGCATAACTAAACATAGCTACTTGTTTTTCACTGATGTAATTTATTTTTTTCCATCCGTAACTCAAGAAATTAACTTTCGTGGAATCTTAAAAATTTCATGATACATTCAAAGCAGTTTTAACATTCTTAATTGGTTAAAATATGAGAAAAAGTTGATGCGCTTTTCGTCGGAGATGAAGAATACCATTATCTATTAGAATATAGCAGTAACTCAATTTTGATTTTTTTTTTAATTACTGCCTTCTTCAATGCAGGTATTGTAACATTTAAATATTAATATTATGATAATTGCCTTGGTTATAAAAAAATTAAACCATCTCCACTCAGAATTACTTTTAATTTTATAAAATTATTTAACATATTATCTGGTTTTATTAGGCATGATTTATTCAATGATGAAGTACACTCAATACCTTCTACATAGTAGAATGATTACCTAATTGACAGTTTTTTTTTATTTTTGAAGTGTATATTCACATTGCTTTTTTGTGAATAGCATTTGAATAAAAATCAAGTAAAACATTAAGGAATAATAAAAATTACTTAAAATAAATATTTGAGAATGTATAAATTATAGTATTTGTCAAAATTGACAGTAAGAGTGTAACTACCTATAATAGATAATAGTTAACGTGTAATGTTATGTTAACTGAATATTGTGTTTAAAATTATAAATTAAAAAATGGGAATGAATAAAAAGTAAATACAATTAAAATTCATAATTAATTTTATTCTTATGTTGTGATGAAATAATAGAACATTATATCTTAAAAATTAAAATAACTTTAACCATAAGTTACTGGACAACTAGAACAAACTACTAAATTGCAAAAAGTTAAATAAGACATTTAATTATTATTATTATTATTATATAAATTAAAACAGCTACTATTAAGCAATCTCATAAAGAATACTTTTATTTTGTATTCGGAATACATAGTATTTTGAAATGGTTGGAATTAACAATTATAGATAAAATAATAATAATTATTATTATAATTAATACAAACATAATAACTTATAATACATCAATATAATATATTTACAAATGGTTATTGCATAATATATATATTTTTTTTTTTATTGAACTTAAGCCTGACGTCTAGGGCCATTAGCTTTGTAGGGGTTATGAACTATGAGTAGAGGTAAGGTTGGTATAATAGGTTGTTTAACAATTGTTATGGTTGTTACGGTTAATAGAAAATACGTGTATGTGTAGCAAGATTTTTATCCACTATGAGCTACTAGTAGCTGTGGTCGTTACTTACTCCCAGTTGCATTCCGCGACTGGTAGCAGCCAACGCGCATACGTCAAGCCACACATATTTTGTTTAATGAATAAAACTAATATTCATGATTTATAATTTGCTCAATTAATAATAGAAAAATGTCTTGTTACAAATTAAAAATTATTTTTCTGATTCAGAAAAAAGTATTTTTTTAATAAATAATAAAATACAAATAAAAGTATTCAAAATACGTATTTGAATACTTTTTCAAGTACAGTAAAACCTGTCTTGTGTGGAATTGCACGGGACCAATAAAAATTTACGTTTTAGGCAGGTTTCCTTATAACTGAATAAAACGGAAAATTCTGTACTATAGAGTTACGATATACTGCATGATTAAAGTTGTAACATTTTCCGGTCAATAATAAAAATAAAAATATTAAAAATTAATAAATATCATAGGCTACAATAAATTTTAATTTTTAGTAAATAATTATAATTACACTATTTTCTTTTTCACTTTCTTCGATTACTTTTATTTTTTCATTTAAACTTAAACAAATTTTAGACATTGTGAGAACAAGTAGGTAAGACTATATGAAACGACAGGCAAACTTCGACTACGGTGACAATAATAAGCGCTAATTTATAGAATCAAGATAAAATGTAGTTATCTATCGATATGTATTAATCGCTAACCTTAATAATTGTTTAGTAGCAAAATAAATGTGGGCATAAAAAATATTTTTGTTCATTTTGTGATGTGTTTTTCCGTTTGTTAAAGGTATATATGATTTACGGGACCAAAATATAGTTTTCCGTTTCACGTAAAACAGGTTCCGTTTTATCAAGGGTTTAATCCTATGTTAAAATATAGAAATCTGCCGGGACCATAAAAAATTTCTGCACAGAACAGGAATCCGTCTTATCAAGGGTTCGCATAAGACAGGTTTTATGTATTTAAAACAGTATTTGAATACTTAACAACATTGCTTCTCAAGCTGGGGGTTGTGGTTATATGACTGGAGGCCATAAAATATTTATTTAATTTAAAATATTTTTGATTATTCAGTTATTATATAACATTTTAAGTTACCTATAACATATATAAATGAATCTATAACTGCAGAAATAACATGAGTCAATTTTTTAAAACTTTGGATAATTGATAAAAAGTGTATAATTTAAATAGGTAATTCCGAAAAAAATTCTTATTTAAGAATTATTACTTGTAGAAATATATTATGCACTGATTATACATAATTTTATATATAAATAATATCATTTTTTTTTTAATATTGACTTTCAAAGTTTTCTGACTCATGATGTTTCACAAAAAATGTGACTCGTGTCGTTTTTGCAAACATCGATTTAAATGTAACACATGTAAATTTAGTATATCATTAAGAAAAAATTATTAATTAAGGATTCTGATTGAGGGGGTCTTAACAGTTTTACATTAAATTTAGGAGTCATATAACAAAAAAAGGTTGAGAAGCACTGCTTTACAAGACTGCTATTAAGTTTTTACAACATACAGTAGGGTCTCATTGATCCGAACACAGGCTAATCCGAAAGACGCAGTAATCCAAATGGGCTTGAAAATTTCCACATCACTATAGGTACTAATACACACGTGTTGGTGTATTATAATAATATGTAATCAGTGGTTAAAGTGGAGACCTCTTTTTATTTACGGTAAGATTATGCATACCCTTTAATTTAAGTCTCTTAAGTTAGGAATGCTTAAAAAAATTTATTGTAAATTTAAGATACATGTTAATTTTTAATAATTTATTAAATGGCTTATACAGACATACACATTAATTAATCACCGAATTCAAACATATTTAAAAGTTGATAAGTTATAATATTTTATTAAGCCATTGAGGACCTTTATAATTTAAATCAATATATTCTTGTATGATTTTATAATATTTATATAGCTTATGATATGTAATAAAATAATTTAAATTTAAATAAATTATTAAACTGAAAGAATATGAATAGTGATATTTATTATAAATTATTTTTTATTTTTTTTTAATGAAATGTTTAAAACTAAAATGTAAAAACATCTTTTTTTTTAAATTTCAGGCAATTAATTGCAATTTATTTTTTACTTAGCAGCCATTATATGTTTAAAATCATTTCTCTTAGGAGAAAATTTGATTTTGCATACTATTAACATTAAATTTATACCTAGTAGGCCACTTAAAAAAAAATTGGTTAGACATAGACTTAGGAAGAACTCAGCAACACTCAATTTTTGGTGACTTTAGTCCTTTCAACATTTTTCCCACTTTAACCACTGTAATATATGTATATATATATTAACTGGCTGTATATACATAGTTATAATAGTTTTGATTGTATTCATTGTGTTTTCAACCACAAATTTTTATAAATTAATACACACTATAGATAAAAATAAATTTCAAAATTTAAATTGCATGAGAATTGATTCTTTAAGTCAGGGGTCGGCAACCTTTTTAACCACACGGGCCATTTTTTTTTTCAATTGTTCATCAAGGGCCACATTAAAAAAAAAAATTACATATTTTGATATAATACTTATAATTGTATTGCTATTATGAAACGGTTAGATAAGATTTTATTTATAAAGAAAAAAGAATTATATAATATTGAAAATTATATGAAAAATGTTATTAAACAAAAGTAAAACACAAAAATTAACCACCTTTGTGCGGGCCGCGGGTTGCCGACCCCTGCTTTAAGTCATAGGTAATTTAAAAACAAATTGGTAATCCGAATGATCCCTTTCCTCAATCTAGTTCGGATTAAGAAGACCCTATTGTACTTAGTTTTGATGAAATATAAATACTTAGTTCAATCTAATGTTTTAACATTCACAACCGATCTAGAATTATCTTTTACTTTATTTGTATTATGTTTATTACTTTCAGAGGTACTTACTATGTAGTATTTTTCAGTGCTTAAGATTCTATTAATTTGAAAGTCAAAATTATTTCATAATAGGTGGATGTTAGAAATAATGATGGATCAGGTTTGTGATTTGACATTGAATTAGTTGAAACTGATGGTGTTGAGTTATTTTTAACTAGGTCACTTTTTGTAGAATGATTAGTATTTGATTTTACTGTATTTACAGTTTCTGGAATTTAAAAAACATGTTCTAGTTTTCTATTGTGATTTTGGTATAATTTATTTTATCTTCTTCTGTATTTGAAAATATAATAACTTGTTTATTATTTATTGATACACGGTTGTCTGTTCTTGAATAACTTGAAAAACCATTAAATTGTCTTTTAGCCCAAATAGCATTTATAAATTAATATTTTCATATTCTTCACTTAAATTTAGATTTTGAATTACGTTTAAAAAATATTCATTAATTTCAATGTCTTCAAATTTAATTTGTTTCATACATAATGGGCACAATAATGTTTGCTTTTTTACAGTCATTTGTAAGAATTGTATTGTATCAAAACATTGCAAATGTATACATAATGGGCACAATAATGTTTGCTTTTTTACAGTCATTTGTAAGAATTGTATTGTATCAAAACATTGCAAATGTATACATTTTACACCTCAAGCAAGCTGCAGGCAGTTTCATTCATAATTTAGTCATAGGATTTTTAATAGTAGTATACTTAGAGTCTACATCCAAAATTGTTTCATTTCCCACAGATTTTTTAATAAACTATAGTTTCTTCAAAGGCAAATTTTTTTTTAATTTCTGCAAGCAGTTTCCCATATTAATTTTTGGGCCACAAAATACCAGTTATAAAATCACTTGGTAAATTTGATTATGTAATCTTTATTGTGTTTTTAAAACTTGTTCTTAAATCTGTATATCACTTGGTAAATTTGATCATGTAATCTTTATTGTGTTTTTAAAACTTGTTCTTAAATCTGTATATTTAGTTATATTCATAGAAATAGTATATCACCATGGAATACCCTCTTATTGGGATGTTTAATAGAGGTAACACAATTTGATGATTATTTACCAAAATATTAACATGGTGAAGTAAATGTTCATTAAATAATTTTTCACCAACTTTTTGGAATCTTAAAATTATTTGTAATATATGTTCTTTTCTAATATTATTCCATGATTTAATGATAGAAGTTTTAGTATTTTCTTTTAGATTATTGATATTAATAAACTTGGTAAAATTATCAATAAATTGACAGAACAAATGCATATGAATTGGCCCAAATAATTTAATAATGGTAGTTAATGAACTTCTTGTTTGAAATTATAATAAGAATTTTTAAGAATATTAATAGAATTTTGGAGTTTAATTCTTTTGGCGTGTTAATCGAGACTTATAAGCTTCTAAAATTTTTTTTTCTATAAACTGTCTGTTTGATGCACCTGACATTGTTAACACGTATAGAATATAATCGCGTAAAACGTTTTTGTTGCAAACTATCATATGGTTTGGTGAAATTTCTAAAATTCTTCGTAGTTCATCTGAATTCAATGTATATAGTATCTTATGAAAGCAACTAGTATTCTCCTAAAACCAAATAATAATAACAAATTACAATTTAACACTAATGAGATTAAGTGTATAATTTTAAGAATTACATATTATTAGTAGGTAAGTACATACTTCATAATATTTATATTTTATGATTTATATTGGTTGGTAGATTTAGACAAAAAAAGTTTAATAAGTTTAATATTTAGGAGTAAAAGATTAATTAAATTTGAAAATTTCATACTTTTTTGAAACATTTTTAAATATGTGTTTATTAATTTTGTAATTATATGTTTACCAAAATTTTAAGTTATTACTAAATTTAAAATATAACACACACACAAATAAAACACAAAATTGTATTTTGTCTTTTGGTTATAAAAAAATAACACTTTACTTTCAATGTAAAGTAACTTAGAATAAATTATCATAAAATTTATAAAATAATTTTGTATACACAACATATGAGTATTAGGAATGTATTACAATTTTGAGATATTTTTAAGTATTGTCATTTGCATTTCATAATATATTATGATATAGCTATATAAGTAAAATAACTGAAATTTTTATATCTAGTTTTTATGTCAAATAATAATCCAAACAAATCTACCATAATGCAAACAACCAATGGAATATTTTTTGAGACGTGAGTGCACTAGGAGTCTGTGTCTCTTCTCTTTGATAAAAATTTACCAACTTAATTAGAAACTTTCTTAAAAGGCTTGACATTTTGAGAAAAAACATTATTAAAAATTGTCTAAATCTTAAAACAGATATAGTGTTGAAACTATGTACTACACAGTATGTTGAACGTCATGAAGTATTTATTAAAATTAAATGTTTGAATGATACCTGTAGCTATTTCATTTTTAGAATACATAAATGATCAAATGAACAAATTTTGTTTTATTTAAAGTTAATAGATTGTGCAGTTCAATATTAACATTTAATTACTGATTTAAAATGGTTCTGCATTCGATAATTATTCTACAAGTAAAATTTTTTTTTTAAATATTGATAAATTTCTGATTCTTTTAATTTATGTATCATCATCAATTAAATTTTTTTTTAAATCCACATTAGAAGACTTTTTTTTGCTAAAATTTGGCTTGCTTATCATCTACCTTCTACTTACATAATTTAAAATAGACTACTTGATGATGAATTTTAAAAGGTTAATGAATGTACTAATAATTATATTTTGACTATCAAAGTGTTTTTTTGTCATTATGTAATAGCTAAACAAATATTTGTAGCAAAAGTATTGTAAATTTTATAATAACAAATCAAAATCCTAAATTTTTAAATCAATTCTAATTTGTAAAGATTGTAATTTATGGGAGAAAATGAATGAAGAAATAATAAAATTGATTGTAGAAATTGGATTAACATAAGATTTTAGCATTTTAACAATAAATAAATAATAATAATTAAATTTTTTCTTTTATACCAAAAATATGAAAAACATTTGACATTTGATTATTAAAAAATATCTCTATAAAACACTTAATGGGTGTATTACACATAGACATAACTTATTAGTCAATGATATTATAAATTTAAAATTATTTATTGATACCATAAATAATTTCAAATCTATTATTTATAATATAAGAAAAGGTCATATACCTATCAAATATATTTCTTTAAAAGAGAAAAATTATATTAATTTTACTTTTTTTAATTAGTATTTAGTTATTATAAAATGGACTTCAATAGTTTTTTTATATTTTTAAATTATTTTTGTTAAGTAGGTGATTAGATATTAAAAAGTCAAGTAATGTGTCATATATTAATATTATAAAATATTATAATAATAATCATTTTTATAATTTTATTATAAGTTTATTTAATATTAAATGTAGTACTGAATAATAGATACTTAATCATTTTAAATTGAGGAATAATTTTAAATTTAATTTATTTTTTTAATTTTCTGGTTATGATTTTACGAACAACCCATCATAAATTTATTACATAGCTTGTATACTGAGAAACACTGGTGCATTATGTATTTGTGGATAATACATTTATATGACTATTTTCTTTTAAATGTCTATTGTTGTAACTTCAAGTTTTAAATTTAAAATAAATAATAGATTTTTTTATAGAGATTACATGCAATTTTAGAGCCCTATTTATATTTTAGTAATTCAACATTTCTGAAATAATCACTTCTATAGTCATCTACCCAAGTGAATATGTATCATCCATGCTTAGGTTGGTTTAATATATCGATTAACACAATAATATTATAATAAATAGGGCTCTCGGAAGTTGTAGGAGTTGCATATTATTCTATATGTTCTCGATATATAGCAGACTAAGTTAGAAATCCAAACTATATGATAGTAAGTTTAAAAATTGATTATTTGAAATATATATTTTGAATAATTCGTCAACTCTAGGAAAAAAGTGTGTACTTTATTGACATTTATATGCATACTAAATATATTTAATATATATTTTTTTAATATTAATATTATTTTTCTTTACCTATGTATTTTAAATAATTTTTAAAACATAATATTATTTTATATAGGTTTTTATTGTTATTGCCATAGTCAAATATAAATTTTACTGCATTGCATGTGCATTTAATCTGTATTGTGCTAATACAAGTATACCAAATATTGCTTATTGCCGATAAGGTATCGATCTAACTTATCGTAAATTTATTTATTGTTTATTTGTTGGTAAATTTGTTTTTCGCGATTGACATAAAATTTTTTTTTTCTATTTAAAAAGTGTTTTTTTTTACTATTATTTAAAGTTTTCCTGACATAGTCATCTAAACTTAAAGTTAACAAAATACAACTTTTTTTTTGACATTTAGAAAATGGGTAATATAAATATTTAGAAGTCTGTAGAGAATGATGCTATACATTATTTTACAATAGTCTATGTTCTAATTATAATTAGTGATATAATATACGTTTAGGATTTAATTACACTTGATAAGATAAAAGAAAAACAATTTAAAGTAGAAAATCATGTGGACGTTAGTGCTTGAGATGGTGTACAGAAGGTGAGACAAATGATGTTAAATATTAACTATAAAATTAATTTTCCATATTTTTACATTAGTTTTTGTACATTTTATTAAGAACATAAGATGTGTTTTTTTTTTTTGAAATGTTAACTAATTTTTTTCATGTGTATTTTATAATTTTTCGGCGCATATTTTACTTATTTTAGTTTCTATAATTTTCGAGCCCCAATCATAAGGAAAGGTACTTACACTAGTTTTACGACGTTTTAAGTTTAACATGGTTTTAGGTTCAACAACGATCGACAATCTTTGATGAAATGATTCAATAACCAATTATCAAATTGTTTTTTTGTCCAAATTATCTCTAGGTTAACAACTGGTAATGATAAATTGAATCGATTCGAAAACTGACGATTTTGTAATACAACAGTTAGCCGTTTACGGTTGTGACGGACAAGCGATTAAAACAAATAAAAATAAAACATTGTAAAATATATTACACTTTATAGTAGAATATTACACTTATACACTGATAGTATTGAAAGTGTTCCGTTAAGCCTGGTTTTTACCAGTTTACACTGAATTCAAAAAATGATGACCGTACACATTTGATGGTTGTAAATAATTATCTTGGAAGAATAATTCGACCGAAATAAACAATGAACCATATGATCAGTTGTCAAATTAGCTGTCGAATTTAATTATAGTACCTATTTTATTTAAATTTTTATTTTTTATTGAATATTAATTATTGATAGATAGAACTTATTCATAAAAAAATTTAAAATATTATAAAAATCATTGTTACTATTCAGTACTCACATAAAATACATTTATTCAAATAGACGTTATCAGAGACAAAGGGGGCAATCGCTGGCCAGGAAATTTTAAATCGTGTAACGGTGGCTCCTAAATATGCCGACTTCCTACACTTCTGTCATTCAACCATTTATTTATTTATTAATTTGAGACAAATTTTAAAATTGTAATTTGGCGATACAATTATTGCAGGTTTAACTTTTTTACAATAATCTATGGATTAATATTAATATATAGAATAATATTATTTTATAATATAAATATATTGACCATCAGTTTGGAAGGACGAAACTCAGCAAGTAGTGTAATGTAAACAACAGTCGGAAATAGATATATTTAGGAGCCTTGACATGATTTAAGATTTCACCTCCTAGCCCTTAATCATATTAATAAAAAATGATGTATAGTTTTGGAATGGTGTGTATTGGTACGAAGATATCGCACAAAATATTGATCTACTATTTCGCCAACTATGTCTTAAATACTTATGAAGTTATAACTCATAAACTATTTTTTCGAATCTCAATTTTTATATATTGAAATATTCCGAAAAATATTTTGTTTCAAAATTGAAATTAAAAATTTATATGGTCATTAAAATGAATTAAAAAATGATAAAAATATATTTTTTTTATTTTGACTGGTAATAATATAATAAAATATTTTCAAAAACGTTAATAGATTTTGAAATGATAAGAGGTTGTCGATAAAAGAATCATTCAATATTTCAGTGTAATAGTAAGCCATTATTAATTTACTAATATGATTATAAAAATGATAATTGAGACTTAGAGTCCAAAAATTGTGCAGTAATATTGCTAAGGATTTTTAAAATTTTTTTTAAATTATATAAATTGAATAGGATGGGCAAAGTATTACACTATTATTGATAACGATAAGCAATACGCTTGTAATATTCGTTATAATATGAATTAATATAATTTCATATTTTTATAATACACATTCGTGTTGTTTGATATAATTCTTAAGTTATCTTCTTAAATCTTGGACATTATAAAAGTACCTACTACTTACATAATATATTAATTAATAGCCCTTATAAAATGTTTGTTACTTCAAACAATAAATTTATTTATTACTTGAAACCTTATTTCAAAAACCAATTAACTATTTTTATTACCTGTAAATTATAAAATTTTTACCATTTGAATTATGTCCAGTTTTGAAATTTTAATTTGACTAACAATAACTTTTTATTATTCAACTTATTAATCTTAAAATTATTTCTGTCAGTAAAGTTTCTTTTCTCATTAGTATTATATTTGCCACAACTATTTCAATTGTATTGTTATTGTTATTATACATATAATAGATATTTTATAATATTATTCTTATTATTATTAACTTAACCATTATTATATGATAATTAATTAACAATAATAGCATTTTGTTTTAGGTTTAACGTTTCTATTTCTGCTTTAAAAGCATCAATATTTTGAGTACTAGGATGTTGCTTTCACAAATTCTAATAATTATTATGTAAATCAGAAAATATATTATTGTTAATATTATTTATTAACACAACTGGATTGTGAAATCAGTTATTTGAAAACAACATCACACTAATTTTTTTTTGATTCCGTCTCATATAGGTTTAATTTATAAATGCCAATAACTTAAAATCTGCTAAAAATTGCGAGACAGTTTCTATTAATTTTAATTTTTGATTTGTTTATTTTACTTTGATTATTTTGGTCATTCCTGTCGAAATAAAATGTTACTAGAGTGCTAATTCTAATAATTAACTTCACGATGATGTTTTGTTATTTCTTATTTGTAATGACATTTTTATAAAATGTCTGCACTATTTTGAAATTAATATGGAGGTGGAAGGTACATTGCTTTTTTATCATCAGACCACTAATTAACCTCAAACATATTAAACAAATAAAATAGCAATTATAATTGAAAATATAAATGTAGGTAACATAAGAAATGTTTAATAAAGTAATAACTTATGATATGTATCTAAGGAGACCACGACGACACAATGTTTGGCGTATAAATCACAATGTTTAGTGTCAGTAGATTGTAGAACTGCGAAGCTTACAGTCTCCGTCTTGAAAATAATATTCTTTACATAGCCTTTTAATTACTGTGTTCAAGCTAAGATAATTTATTTTTATAATTAACCACTTATTTGAAAAACTAATGACATACAATTAAATAATATACAAGTAATAAACGCTACTGCAATACATTTTTTTTTTTTTTGTTTTTTTTTTTTAATCAAATTATTTTCAACAAATAAAATTTATTTACATAAATAAAATACATTACAAGCTTATCATATCTTTAGCTTAGATGTTAAATAAAATGGTATTTTTTTAAATTAAATTTAAATTATTCGATCTGAAAAAAAATTCTTTTAATGTTATTTTATAATTTTATTATTAGTTTTTGGACAGAAAAATGATAATTATATGTACGTGAATAAAATATAGGTAAATAGTTACAGCTAGAATAAAACAGCAGTTTGCTTGGACAATTAAGTATAATAATGTTTAATCATCACAGACAGGAGGACATTCTGGTAATAGTGTTTCTGTAAAATAAAATATATAATACATATGTTAATTGCTAAAAAATGTAATTGTGTTAAACCTTGAAATAATAACTATATTTTTAGTAAAAACCAGAATAATAATAGTTAAAATGTAAAATAAATGTATAAAATATATTAATAAATAAATATATTTTGTAATACCATACACATTTATAGTTATTCATTTTATAGTATTTGTATAATAAAATTCAGAGATAAATTGTGTAAAAGTTTGATTTTATAAATTTCACACCAACAAACATAAATTTTAAATCATTTCATATTGTTTATAAAACTTACGCAAACCAAATTGAAATGCATAAGAGTTTTAATGTTTTTGAAAAGAATATTTACCATAAACAGTAATTGTTATTTCAGTAGTTCCTAATATATTTGATGCTTTGCAGATGTAATCACCATATTGATGGTTTTCAATTGTGATAATTTGTAGAGTAGTGTCTGTTATTTCGTAAGTAGTAGCAGTTAATGATATACTAAATGTTTAAAAAAAACCACATTAAATTTTAATCAAACAATAAAAACAATTAAGAGTGTACCTGTAATGATGATTATTGAATAATTCTACTCCATTTTTTAACCAAACAATAGCTGGTGGAGGATATGCCTCAACACGGCATTTAAGATCTATGTCAAAATGTACAGCTTGTCCCAAACTAGTTTGTAAAGCAGTTATAACTGGAGCAAATTTTACCTCTATGGCAATATTATGTCTGGCACCTTTTCCAAAACCATTTTCAGCTATACAGTAATAGGTTCCACGATCTTCTTTTGTTATAGCCGGAATTTTCAAAACATTACCTCTAGAAGATAAAATATAGGTATGCTTAATTTTTGTAATTATTAGTATATAAATTGTATTTAATTTGTTTATGCATTTTCTATTATTTTTGGTACCTATACATTGATCCACCTATAGATAAAATTGCATTGTTTGCTCGTCTCCAAGAAATTCTTGGTCTAGGATACCCACCAGCATAACATTCAAGTTGCACTGATTGACCTTCTATTACAACTAATGATCTGGTTGAGTTTTTATATATAAATGGCCTTTTACGCACTATTAATTCAGTATAAGCAGATATTTTGTTGTTAATCCCAATTACCACATCACAGCGATAGATACTGGCATCGGTTTCCTGAATATAATCTATCTGAAAATATAATAGACAAATGAGTCATTTATTTTTTTTTAATTATATCTCTAGTTACCTTTAATATATATTGATTGCTATCTATATCTTGTATCAATGATATTCTTGGATCATTTACAATAAGTGTACTTCCAAATGAAAATATAATAGGTTCTTGGATAACTTTAACCCATAAAACATTGAAACCCTTGGTATTAAAGGTTGTACATGCTAATTCTACTGTATCGCCAATATCTTTTATAAGTTTTTGTGTAATATGTGTTATAATTGGCGTTCTTTGAGAATAAGCTAAAATTAAAATTGAATCTTTGTTATTAATTAAGTTATGCAACATTGCAACATTTTTAAACATAATAATTTGTAATATAATATAACCTGTATCATATATAATATTATTTTATAGGTATTATTGCATTATAGTAATAAGTAATTATGTTGAAAAAAAAAAAAATTTTCTATAAAATTGATATTTAATTAAGAGTATGCGTTGTTGTCATCATTTTATGAGACACAGTAAATTTAAATTCAGCAGAATCCATTGTGTTATTATTAGTTTAAATATTATAGTAATTTTATGTATTAGAACCTTTAAAAGTAAAATTTTAATTTTAATTGTAGAGCAAGTTATAATATTATGTAAAATTTAAAAAATATAAAATACACATAAAACACTCATATAAAACTAAAGTATAAAAAAAAAACCCTTTTATTTATCAATAAAATTTTTAAATTTTATGACGATCAATTGACTATAATGTAATTAATATTCATTACCATAAATTCAGTAGAATATAAATTTACTATGTTTGTAAAAAAAAGACACATACCCATAAGAGAACTAAACAAAATACAACTTTAAGTGGTTTTTATTTACTTGTGTATTCATAAAAACTGTGATTTTTCTTTGTTCAGTTTGAACACTTTAAAGCTTTACTATATTATTTTAAGTGTTAAAATATTGAAAAATAAGCGAATTTCTAATAAGCATACAACAATTTATTGAAAGTATTCAAAAACAAAGTTTATTATGTATTTTTTTATGTACACATATTATGATTTTATCTTGTGTCATATTTTTCTATTAGAATAGTGTATGAATTAATAAGTATCTTATAATTACTAAATTTAACTAGTAATTCTAAGATTAATAGCGCATTAAGAAAGTAAATAAATTTTTTTTTTAATTATTAAAACAAAATAATAATATACTTATATTATTTGTTTAATATTGAAGTATATATTTAAAATATTATTATTAATAGTTGTAGCTAGTTTTATATAAGTAAATTTAACTAAAAAATTGTATTTGCATATATCATGTTTAAACCCTAATATATTTGTATGAGATTATCACTGTTTAAAATTAATTATGATACACATAAATAAAAAATTTAATTGCTCATAAGTTTGTTTTAATGTTTATAATTATATTTTTTTTGTTTTTAATATTTTATTGGTTAGTTGGTTAGTTTTCCTATTTATAATTTACTTTAAAGTTTATTTTTATTATTCTTTTGAATCCTATAATATTTTCCGATTCAGTACTAAGTATTAATTGTGTAAAAAGAAAAGTTAAAAATAATATATAATATCATCTTTTAAATTCAAATTTAATATATTTGCTTAGTATGAATTTTATTTTAATATATTAAAACATAAATACTATAAAAGCAACTACTGACAAGTAACTGTGCAATAAAGGTTAAAAATATTATATAAATTATTAATTAAAAATGTTTTTATTATGACATACATAATTCTATTGTATACCTAGTAAACCATATTTTTGTATTTATTTATTAGAAATAAGTATCTATTTTTCTTTAATATATAACATGGGTATTAAATGTGTTTGGCAGAGCTGTAGCTTGTGTATTCATTGTTCATTAGTTAAAAACCTAAATTTTATTCAAATTTTTGGGATATAATAATTAAATCCTAAGATTTTAGTGCTCAAAGCCAAATAAAATTCTTAGTTCGTTAACTACTGATTAAAATATAATAAGTAAGTATATTAGGTATCTTAGTTAGCAGTTATTAAAACTTTTAAAACTTTAAACAAAGATTGGTACCTACTATATCTATTGCTGCTGTATAAATTATAATTTATAATAAAAGCATAAGTCAAAAAAATTACTAAAAATTTCACAATATTAAGCATTTCTTATAACGGATAATAGTGGTAGGTAATTTACTGATTAGTGTAGGTCATAGGACATAGGTAGGAATCACATTAGATAAAATGTTGGTGCTCTGTTGATGCTATTGATGTACATAGATTTAGGACAAAGAACTAAGAAAAAGTTTGAAATCATAGTACAGACATACGTAATTAGTGCAATAATAAGTAAGTTAAGTAAAAAATAATAATAATAATGGCGGGATAAAAATCCTAATCACTCAACCATTGGAGTTCGCAACAGGTGTAGATTGTGAGCATCTGTTAATCTGACGTCACCGCTATTATTTGTGCTGTGTGATTAACAAGTACTTACCGAGCTTGATACATAGTAAAAATAGTACTCCATAGATGTACTTCATTTTGGAATAACAGTAATGTTATTGATGTAACTATATTAATAAACTTAATTTTCTTCCACAGAAAGGAATTTGAAAATGCCAAAATTATTCGGCTAAAAAAACAGGAAAAATAATGTTTGACTAACAAGTGTTTATCTTAACGATAAATCACAAAATGATAAAAGCAGTTTGAGTAAGTAAGGCATAGGTTATAGTCAGGAGAATGAAAATTGGTTGCTGACGTAAACGATCCCGGTGGTGTATTTCTATAATGACTTCGCAAAATAATAAAAAAAAAAAAACCCGCGTATTTTGAATTTTAAATTTAATGTATTTACATTTTATTATAACCTACTATGCAATATGAATAAAGCAATAACAAATGCAAAATGGGAAAAAGGTCTATAAAAACGAAACCGTCTGTAGTACTTACTAGTTGTTGGTTAGTATACTAGGATGGCCATTTTTATAAAAATAAAAAACGGGACCAACGATTTTTTTAATTTTTTCCTATTATATCTAAGTTACAATTAATTAAAACAATAAGATAATAATTAATAAGTAATAATTATAATATGCTGTTCTTTTTAAAACTGTTTTATATTTTTTTACAAACATTATTTAATAATATACAAATAATGGGATTAAAACGAAGTTATCATTTAAAAACGGGATAAAAAGCGTCCAGTTCGGAGTTTGTCGGGACAACGGGATATGATGAACAAAATTGGACAATAACGTTTGAAACGGGACGTATGGTCACTCTATGATATACCGATCACGCTTCGCGTTACTCAGATTCAGTTATTCATCGAAGAAAAAATCGTCGCTATCATATTTGACAGTAACCAATTTTCATTGTCCTGACTATAGCTGTATCATTTTCGCTGTCATTAAGCAGTGTTTTAAAAATAAGGGATCACAGTAATTTGTAAAGTATCCAATTCAAAACTGTAATTGGATTATTTACTCCAAGTCCATAAACGATTACTTAAAATTCGAATGATCCTTTTTTCAAACTTGATTCGGTGGTTTATGACTAATTCGATGAATTTAAGTGAATGTACCTATTTTCTTTTTTTTTTGTAAAAAAACATACGTAAATTGGGGGCTGTGTATTTTTTTAACATACGTAAATCGCGATCCAGTATATTCTAATTTCCAATTGGCTGTACAATTTAAAGATTAGTAATAACTAATAATCTATGTTGTAGATAATATTATGTTCATAATATGTTATTTAATAACATTACGTTATGAAAAACGAAAGAATAAAACGTTGAAAGTGGTTGATGGATTCAAATTTTATTTTTCACAAATTTAAAAAAAATGATATTTAGCGTTGGTGTTCCACTAAGTCTTTTTTTGAAATTCAATGATAATAATATATATATAAATTATTTAAGTCGTTTAATAGATCACAACTATACACAAATATCGGAACAACAAATAAATTGATGAAAACTTAACAATACCTTAAAAAGAAAAGCCATTGGCGATATGTTCACTAGGCCATCTAAAATGATCCATACTGAATTGAAAAATGCTGATGTTGAATTTTTAACTTCTCAAGACGTAAATTTGATAAAAAGAAATTTACACAATACTTGAGCTTCTATCTTATCAAAATGACTTGCCACTTTTTTGAAATTACACAACATTTTCGATAATATGGAATTTAAAACAAATAAAAATGAAAATTTTTTATTAATTAATAATAAAGAAACAAATATAGTAGGTTTCTCTACATTAATCAATTTAAAAGTGTTATGCAATTTGGATACTATATTTATAGTTGGTACATTTTAAAGTTGTCCAAAACTATATCATCAGTTATTTACAGTCCATTGTATAATATTAATCAGTCTTATGTTCTACTGGTTTATATTATTTTACTACCTTCAAAGAATACGCAATGCTATTCATATGCATATGAACATTTAGTTACAGAAAGCAAAAAAAAATAATTTACAATTTAGTCTCATTCGGTTATATGCCGATTTTGAAAAGGCTATCCACAATGCTGCAAGACATGTTTGACATTCTATTGGTGTAAAAGGGTGTAGATTTCACCTTGGCCAAAGTTGGTACAGGAAAATACAGTAGCTGGGCTTAAGTAGGGCTTACAATCACAACAATACAGAAATAAGTAATTTTTTTAAATTATTTTTTGGACTACCGTTTTTAAGTTTTGTTATGGTCGAAGATTATTTTGCATACAATTTAATGGCGTAATAACCATAAGATGATAATATGATAATACAATTTACTAACTAGGTACATATTTGAATCCTATTTAACCAATGACGTAGAGTTTCTACCACAGGTATGGGCCGAATTTGTGTCCTCAACGACGCGTACAACAAATAATTGTAAATCATTTCATAAAAAACAGCTCATTCAATTCATCACACTCAAACATATTTAATTTCTTTGACATTTTAAAAAACATGCAATGTTATACGTACATCATCTCGAGAATTCAGGGAACAAAAAGCAAAAAAAAATTACTGAAAAAGAAACATTTATACATGAAAAAATGTATGAATTTCAAGCAAAAAAAAATTACTCGGTTAGACTATGTGCGGAAATTATCTTACAAATTTTTACCAGTTTCTCAATTTTTTTTCAATAATATATTTTTTAATGACTCACATTTTTACCTAATATTTTATTACTAAAAATACATTTTTTAATTATAAATAAAAAACAGCAAAACCAATATTTTTAACCATACCAATACTAAAACAATTATATTACCAGTCTTAAGTCTGGAAAATGGGAAGGAAAATATTGGTTTTAATAACTAAATTGATTTTATACAAATTATACCTTGGCCGCAGTTTACATGTATACAAAATATACCCAGGTCGCAATTTACGTATATATAAACCCGAGTCGTAATTTACAAAAAAAATTAAAATGGGACGCAATTTACAGCGACTTCACACTAAACTTATTGACCCCTGCTTTACACAATAATCGATTAAAAATTAATCAGTTATTTTTGCAGATATTTAAAAATATAAAAATTAAATATTAAAATTTTTTTTTTTTTACTCATCTTATGTTTTCGCTGCGACAGAGCTTACGATAGAGGGCAGTTTTCTGCCGCAACTTGCGCAGATGATAGACAAAGGATCGGGTGACCAACTTATAAATATATACGAAATACTCAAAATTTAAGAATGACAATATCACTGCAACGCCTAGCGTACAGTATACATATATATTACAAATAAATTATATATGAAAAGGTTCGCATTAACTAATAATTAATAATATGCGGGCGCCCAGAGCATTTACATATAAGATAATATAGTATAACAAATTAATAAACAATAATTACACCTATAATAATGTGCGCTAATAAAATTTTATAGGCCTTTAAGTACAAGGACCTTCAATGCCACAGGTATAAAAGAAAATATATAATAATACGTAATAGTATACAAATAATAATTTTACTGGCCACTGAACACGAGGGGACAAATATGAATAGAATAATAATGTAGGACCTGATGGCGACAGCACTGGACCAATTGGCTCCTTGACACCGATGACGACTGTCGCTGATGCAAACAAGCTCTTCGTTGACGAGTTAAAACAAAAATGACACCTCGTGATCACACGTGGTTTTGTTGGTTGCGATACGCAAAAATAACGGTTGACGAACACGTTGTTCTCAGGTCAACCGTTGTAAAAAGACAGGCACACAGACGTCGAGCTGGCTAGCGATTCGGCCATGGGCTTACGAGCTGTCACCAGACAGCGGAGGGGGAGCTTGCTGGACACAGCTTTATCTTGTAGCCGGACACCTTATCTCTTGCCACACCTGTGGTGTCCCGAGGAGATATATATAATTTGGCCAAAAGAAAAAACCGTTCCGCGATCGAACATCTTATTTATGCTTGGCAACTAAGGTCATGTTGTGGATAAGAAGAACAGTAGTAAGGTTTGTTTTATAAGGTTGGATTATAGTAGCGGTTAAGTTGAATTAATTAAGATCCACGTGGTCACCCATCCGAGAAAGCTAACGACGCCGGTCGATGCTTGACTTCAGAACACGAGTAACCGAGGCCAACTACCGCGCCACACCGAGCCACAAAAGCATTTTTTGTTTTATTGTTTTTAAGTCACTATATAGCACAAACGATATGAAATTCATGAAATTAAATCATTGATTTGAAATTTTAATCTTTTATCCTTGTCAAGACCTTATAACTGAATATATTCTTAATCACTTTAATTGTAAATTATTTGTAAATAATAAATGTAGAAAATTGAGCTGATTTATACAAATTAAAATATACCTAAATAAACATGAACACATTTTCCATGTTGTCTAACACGAATCCAACAATAAAAATAGTACTTGAGAGTTTTTAATTTTGACCTCTTTAGATTACTAACTAATTTTAATTTTCTATCCTAAATCACTTATCATCTATTTACTAAAATTTTTATGAAAACGATAAAGTTTTAAATTTAGATGATTTTGAGGAATTTTGTTTTAGTCAAAAAAGCAACAGTTATCATCGCGTACATGTATAGACATTATTAAATATACTTATGTATGTATAATAAAAATTGAAAATTGATGTATAAAATACACAATGCGGGTAAAACTAAAAAAATCAGAATTATTTAATATAAATAATTATATAGTGATAACAATTAAACGATTAAATGTCCAGTAAGACAGTTCTATTGCCAAGGTTTAAAGTGGGGGTGACATAGGAGGATTCGGACCTTCTGGCTTCTACCAATAATGGAGATTAAAAAGCATCTCTTTGGAATTGAATAATGAAAAAGATAATGAAATACAAGTTCATATATTGTAAAATAAAAAAATAATAAATATGCAAGGAAAATTTAAAGATAAATCTATTATCCTAGTCAATAAAATTAACAATTTAAAAAATAATGAACTTTTGAAAGAAGCATTAAAAAAATTAATTTCTATTGAAGCATTCATTGATTTTATTGATGCAACATAAAATAATTACGAAACACTTAAAGATTTTAGTAAAATAATAAATGAACTACCAAATATAAAACTTAAAATATAAGACACATTCTTCTCTATAAAAAATACAAAAACAAGAAAAACTCATCTAAGACCATCTAGAGCTGAAACTGAACATCTCAATAGTCAATAATGTTCTACTACAAAAAGAAAATTATTTTTTATGTTGTGACGAATCCGAACATTCCTATTTTATGAAGTAGGAATTCAATTGATTAATTATTATTACTAATGTTATTATTATTTAAGACTGACTATTTATAACAGTGAATTATTATTATACTTTAGACTTTAGATATAGATTTAATGATTTAACATGTTTTAAGAACTAAAATTAGGTATATGACAAACTGTAAATTTTAATCATTATTACATTTATATAATTAAATTTAACAGTTAATACTTTCAATAATGTTTCTGAGATATTTATTTGTATATACTACTTATGTCGAAAACGTTGAAGCACTAGAGAAATGTAAAAGTTTCAATCTTTTTTTTATGGTTTCAATTGGGTATTCATTCAAAGATTCATGTTACATTTACATACAATTATGTTACGTATTACAGTGATTTGATATAATATTTATACAGCTTAACATAATGATAGTCGAAGAATAATTACGTGCATAAGCATAAGGTGCATTGCTGTGTTTGGATGTTCCTATCACGCAAGGTTTATACTGTTTATAGATCATTTATCAATAATATTATCTTTAAACCTTGCTTTTCCCGCCCATAAGCTACATAAAATAATATATTATATTTTTATATTGACATTGCTTGCGTAGTTGCGCTATCTCTTGACATCATATGTTAATAATTTACGTGTTTCCATATTTTATATGGCAGTAAGGTCTATTGCTACTAGATGGCCCATCTAACGTTTGTTTAGTTCATGTCTCTTGTTACACAACTACCGAGGCGCTATAATTTGTAGTTTAACTATGCGGTTTCTTCGTTACGTGTGATAAAACGTGTTTGGTTTGGGCATCTCATGCCTTATCTATTCTTATGACGTGTCAAAGTAGTGGCGAGTATGTTTGATAAACCAAGATAATACCAATTACGTAGCCAAGCAGGAATAAGTTACCCTCTCGTTGTCATGCTTCGTTTTTCGTTTGGACTGTTTGGATTCTGCACTAACCAAATCATTCTAATTTACTATACAGTTTGTATGAGTGCATTCTTAATTTTTCTAATAATTACAGTATCAGGAACTCTGAAACTTCGAATATTATTTTTGTAATATTATATTTTACTGTGCCATGTGATTCTTTTGTTCTAATTGCTTGTCTATCACACATTTTAGGTACTAAATGTTATATTATAACATTATACACTATTCGTATTTAAATTGGTGTAACTTCAAAAGTTGTTAATCTAGTGATAGTTTGAATAAGAAACGATTCCTCGCTTATTTATTAAACGTGAATCTATTTCTTCAAAATTTGTCGGTCAGTGTTGAACCTAAAGCCATATTCATCTCAATGAGTTCTATAAATGTAAGTACTTTATTATTGTTATAATATACTTGACCAATTAAAATAAAATATGTATTGTAAATGCACTATGGTGAATAAAATTATTGATGCAATTAACATAGAAATGTTGAATTACAAAGTTTTTTTAAGATTCTAAAACTTCATAAAATTGTTATCAAAAATAATTTAATTTTAAAATTTAAATGTATAGAAATTATAGTATATTAAATGCTTACTTAAAATATATTTTATACTCTCATACATAAAAAATTGTTCGAATTGCATGTTTGATAAATAATTGGTTAGTTAATTTTTAGATATTTTATTTATTATATTAAAATGCTTTATTTGTATTTTAAAACATTGTTAATAATTTATATTATCATATTTTATAATAATATGTGAATAAACAAAAAAAAATAAGATCTTTAAATGTGAGAGGTAAATGTTTACTAAAAATTTTGTTTACCAGATTGGTTATTGAATTCTAAAATTATCAAAGGTTATCTATCTTCAAAAATAATAATCAAGATCACCAAATTTTATAACTATTCATATTACCATTTATATATAATAATTAGCTTAACTGTGAGAGTATTTTTGGGTTGGTTAAGTTAATTTGGAAAAATTTAAGTTTAAGGTTAAAAATTACTTTTCTTTTTTAAGTTAATTAAGGTAAAAATGAACTTAGTTTAAAATCGTAAATTTTTTTCTTCCTTTTTAAACCTTAATAAATAACAGTAATATGAGGTTAGATAAAAAATATTTTAATTTTGTTATATTACTACTATTAAAATAACAAATATATTTTTTAATATTAGTTTACTTTGAAATATTTGCTACTTAATCTTATGCACTTATCTCAACTTTCTTTCCTCATTTTGAAGTAGTATTGAAAGTTTTCAACAAAGTTTGAGTTTATCCGCTGTATTTGTTGTTATTGTTTTAATGTCATCAAGTTTTTATGCTTTAAGGTCAGTTTTAATTTTTGGAAATTGCAAAGAGAAATAAATAGGGTGAATGAACAGAGGCGTATTTAAGCTGGGGCCCGTACCCCACCCCTCTATTCACATATTTGATACTTTTATTGAGTATAAGTCTCTTGGATAACTCTGATTTATTCTTGTCATTTAATTAAAACTTAATTATAGTAAGTCTAATTAATTGTTAAACTATTAAAGATAATTTTATAATAAACTGTAATTTAAACATTACATGTTATACAACATAATATGTCTTTAATATCAAAAAAATTATTAGTATTTTCTTCATGTTGGAGTCAACTTGTCTAGCTCTTTTGGGTTTTGGTAATGTTACATATCTCCATTGTGATATCTATTAATCTGCTCATTGCTTTATCTTCAAATGATTTTGTAATTATTTTAATAATTTCAATTGCTGATTTGTTGAGTTTGACATAAAATGTAATGTAAACATGCTATAGTTAATTTGAAATGACAAAAATGGTAGATACTATAAAATCATACAAATTAAATTGATTGAGATCAGTAACCTCCCCCTTCCCACTCCCCAAATATTAACTTGTAGATTGAAAAGTATGATTAAGTATTATCTCTAAAGCTCAAAACTTAATGCACTTAAAAAGTGTCAAATATGTATGCACTTATGTGTAGGATGCTACCATGTTCATCTTAGAATTGCTTCCAATTGCATTAGTAAAAGTTTTTCTGTTATGACAGGGTTTCTATCATAATATAATATGCAATAAAACAGATTTGATGTTAGCAATTAAATATACATTTTCCTTGTAAAGCTCCATTTTATATAAAATTAATAATGGAAAAAATTACGTTTTGATGATCTAAATTCGAGAAAAAGGCTTGCAAAGATTAGTTTATGAGTTGCTAAATAATAAATAAAGAATAAAGAATTTTCTTATATCAATGAAATAATAATTTTATCTGTTAATACATTGCAAATTATTTATTTTTGTATCATATTTTTAATTGTTAAATCATATATTTTTTTTGTTATTTAATTTTAGGATGACGAGATTTTGTTTCATCAGATGGTGCATTCATTTAGTTTAGATCATCTACGAAAGATTTTAGATAGTATACCAAACCAGTCATCAAATGGGAATGAATCGTCTTTACGTGACCGGCTTATATACTTATTAACATCATCTAATTTATCTCTAAAATCTTTGGCAATCCAAAAAATGGTAGACGTCCATTGGCTTCGAACAGTGGAGATGAGGCCACTTGAATCTTTACATGTCGACCTATCTAATATATCAGATATAGCAGAACATTTACTTGTACCCCAAAATGAAGCCTTACATTTTGAACATGATCTACCGTTCTTTAAAACAATATGTACATTGTTATCGCCCTTGTACTGCAAGAGTGAGGTTCAGATTATCACCTTACATAAGTTCTTTTATATAGAAAAAAGTACTAGAGATTTAATTGTTAGATCTTGGGATAATGACACCAAAGCATATAAATGTGGAGTTATTTTAAGATTGGAACAAATTGGAGAGAAACCATTCACTGACCGTTTACCTTTCGATTTTAAAGTTTCTGTGAATGGTCATAAATGTTTATTACCTAAGTCAATCCCTAAATCATCCGAAGTATCTACGTCATCAACGAACAACACCATTCCATGTCAATCCAATATTCATATAGATTTAACTGAATATTTAGATTTAAATACAAGTTCACAGAACTCATTAGATGTTAAATGGTCAAATGAAATAAGTGATTTTATAGTTGGTGTTTATGTGGTCCAAAAATTAATTTGGAAAAATCTGCTTGTAAACCTTAAAAAAAGACCATTTTGTGTTGCTGAAAAAACTATAGAACGCATTAAAGAATTCGCAGAAAGTGAAATTGATTTGTTGATTTCCATTCAGGATCCAATAACTAAACTAAGAATGAAACTGCCTGCCCGAGGTATAGGATGTACACATTTGCAATGTTTTGATGCAATACATTTCTTACAAATGAATGAACAAAAGCCAATGTGGTTGTGCCCATTATGTAAGAAACGAATTAAATTTAAAAACATGGAAATCGATGAATATTTCTTAAAGATAATTGAAAATCCAAATTTAAGTGAAGAATGTGAGAATATTGTTTTATCAAAAGATGGCACTTGGACTGAAAAAAAAATAAACGCTGTTTCAAATAATTTAAGGACAAACAACTGTGAATCAACAAATATAGGAGTAATTATATTGTCAGATTCGGAAGATGATGATATTATAAAAAATCAAAACGTTTAAAATGCTCTTCACAAAAAAAAATAATCTAGATGGCAGATTTTAAAAATTTTAACTACTGTAAAAACAAATATTAACCATTTTATGAAGTGTCCTTTTTAAAAATATTTCAACTTCACTTCATTCAGTTATTATCACAAATTATAAACTTGGTTCATTATCATGAATAGGATCAACTTGTATAAATAATTTTAACCTTCAAAATATTACTATCTTAGAGGTCAGTTTTAAAGACTGTAAGCCAAGTACCTTTGAAAGTATTAAGCAAAATATAAATCCAGATTGATTGTAAATGTTAAATTTAAATTTAATTATGTATTTAAATTATTATTTATCTTAAATTGTATAAAATACTATATTAAATAATTTGTGTTTAAAAAGGTCTAGTTTAACTGGTAAATAATGTTTAATATTTAAATATTTCATCAAAACTGAATTTATTGTAAAAATTTAAAATAATTTAAAATGTAAATTTATTTAAATGCCTTGTTTAACTTATTTTCAATTTAGTAGTTTAATCATATTTTTATTTATTATTTTATCGATGCACAATTTAAAACATATAAATATACCATGGTCAGTGGTAGCTATTAAGATTCTTTTTCATCAGAATACATATATATTATTAATTTTTATAGCATTTAAACTGTTCATAATTTAATAAGTACCTACAGGATAGTTTAGAATATTTACATCATCTCATAAGAATAATATTAATTTTTAACTTGTTTTTGTAAACTTTTACTTAATTCTTATTTATTAACATTTTTATTAATAAGACCTATTTCTGCCATAATTTTTTATATTTTTTATCTTTAAGTTTTTTTTGATTTCTAATTACACTCCCTTTGAATATTTTTAAGCATTTTTTAATTTATTTGCTGTACATCTAAACATATTTTTTTTATTTTCCATTTTAATACTTGTAATACAGTTTTTGGTTCTAAATAATTATATCTAGACTAACATATTTTTGGTAAAGATAACTATTCAAAATGTTTTTAATTTCATTATTATTAATTGTTGTAAGCCTTTGAAAGTTTTATTTGGCTAACTTATTATATATCACGTATTTAAAATCTCGAGGAGTATTAATTAAACTATTTCTTATTCTATATTTTAAAAAGTCAAAAATGCTAAATTTTCTCTATTATAATTTGTTTTCCTACTCTTTAAGCAGTAGCTTTAATATATATTCTTTCCAAAAACTGTTGTATATTATTTATAAAAATATGTTAACCTATTTTTATTTATTTTTTTTTTTCTTTTTAATAAACTTTTAATTTTATAAATAGCTATTACATCATTTTTAATGCTTTATTTTAATATATTTTCATATTTTTATGTGACACCTAGAATAGTAGTCAGTAATAAATAATAATCTCTGGAGTAATAACAGGTAAAAAGCTATTGAAGAATCCGCTACTGAGATATGATTTAAGCAGGTTCTAAATAAATATTTGGTAATTTCCTTTATAAGCGAAAGTTTCCCAAATTACTTAACAAGGATGTTAGATATTTTTTATTTCCAATGAGAGTTCTTATTTGTGTCTATGTTTAAGTCTTTATCTATAATTTTAAAGCTAGCATTTGTTTCTTTATTTTATTTCAATAAGCGATTGATTAATTTCATGGCATAGAGATCTATACATTGCATGTAGTATGAAATTTAAATTGACTTATATTAGTAAAATATTGAAGGAGGTCAAAACATTTAATTCTGGGTTGGTAACAGTCATATGTTCCATATTATTATTAATGTAAATTACTAGTCCATCATTTTTATTTTTATTATTGAAGCTATAGTAAAGTGTATAAAAGTTTATTTTAAATAAGCACATTTGATCTTTAATATACTCTATACTAGCTCCTGATAAAATAATTACATCAAAGTTTAGCCCGCAGCCTTTTAATGCAATACAGAGTTTTTTAGTCTACAGATATTGAGCAATAGGATATTAAACGGATTTGACATGTAAAGTTTTGCTTGCAGGTTATTTAGAGAACATTTTATGTTCATAGGAATTTATTTCAACTATATTATTTAGTATTGAAACGGTTTATCTAGTAAAATATAAATTATACAATTCAAAATATAGATAACAGGAAAATTAAAGCCACATAACTTCTATGATGAATTTTTAAAATTATTAGGATTCATAATCTATATTGATTAATAATTAGGTACTAACATATGCTTAATATAAATTGATCATTACTTATTAGTCTTTATATTAAAACTATTCTAGACATTTTACAGAAAAATACAAGTTACACACTACCATAAATTATTTCTGAGAGAGTAGTCATGGCAGATTATCATTTAAGTCAAAACACAATAAAAAATAAAAATAAATGAATAATATTATCGGCCATAATGATCACAAATTTAACTTTGTAAATTTTAAATTTAACTATTGGTTTCTCAGTACACAATTACAATTAACTCACAACAATTTTTGATATATTATACTAATCAATACACGTTTACACGTTAAACTACATACAGACTTTCAACAATTAAGTGTACCACAATGAATTATTCTAATTTTTCATATTTGCTTTAAAAATATAATCTATAATTGATTTTGGTAATCAAGGTATATTTATTATAATTTATATTAATACATGGGCAATTTGATTCAGACATTAGGCACTTCAGCCAATGAAATTCATAGGGTATGCCTGGGAACACTGTATGCCTTTAGTTATTAATTGTAGTCTAAAATAATTAATTGTTTAGAAAAATATTAAATCATTTTTATTGACACATTAGTTTCATTTTTATTATTAAATCCAAGTAGAGCAATGGATTTACAGGAAATGTATTTTTATTTGTTGTAGTACATAGCTTTTTTATTAGTTTATCACTAGTTATAATAAAAAATTGTAATTGAAATTTTCAGAATTAAGTGCAATTGTTTTATAACACAATTAAAATATAAATAGAAGTATACAATACAATCAACAATTTATATTTTGTACTTAGTAAAAATGAATCCAGATAAGTCTAAGATTCTAGAAATACTCTCTCCAGAGTTTTGACATATTTAAATGAAAAAAAATAAAGATTTTACTGTTCTTAATTCATTATTAATCATAAAAAAAATTGTCTTAAGTATAATACAACACTTGCCTCTTATGCACCAGTAGAGCGCTTATATAGTAGTGGATCACAAACACCAAGGAGAAATTGTTTGAATGATAGAACATTTGAGATGCTCTTATGTTATAGTCTATAGATGTCTAAATCTTTATTTAAACAAATTCTAATATCATTAAAATTATAACTGTTAAGGTTTACTCAAGAAGAAAGGATAATAAACATTGTTACTTATTTTTATTATTAAATAGTTATTTTGTATAATGTTTTACTATATATTCAAGTAATTCTATAGTTATACTTTTTTTTTAATGAATTATATTATTATAATTAAAAATTTTATTTCCAAAATAAAACAATACATTTAGAATTCAATTATTTCTTACCAAACATTGATTAATTATTCATAACTGTTAAGGGTATGTATTTAACTCATCATTGGTAAATAGTTTATTACAAGTTTCTATGATTATATACATGTTTTTGACAAGATTTAATCAGATTCAATTTTCCTTGTGTGAAATAATATAAATTAATAACGTTTTTTGCTTAATTGATTTATATCATGAATTGTGTATGAATTATTGTACATATAGTCATGTAAAACTAAGTAGGAGTGCACAAAATAATTATTAAAGAGTGAATTAATATTTAACTTGATAATTTTGGATAGTATTGGTATGAATGTTAAAATGTATTCTGATATTTCATTTTTTGTTTATTAAAAAAAAATTTAGATATTTAAGGTATGATCATACTAAAAAACAATGGTAACAATCTGTTGTTAAGATTGAGTATTATGCTGTAATTTTTCATGCTATTAAAAACCTTGGGTAAAAATTCAGGAAAGAGTAAAATATTTTTAATCATCTATATTTTTATCTACATAAAAGTATTGTTATCTTTTTTTAATCTAATTAAATTCCATTTATGTTACCTCTTACCTTATCTAGAAAACTTTTAAATTATATATTTTCAACACTGAATATACTATATTACGTATATTAGATGAAAAACTTAATCATTGGCTATTCGTTTTTGAATTAAAATAAAATAACAAAAATCGAGAAGAAATTTTTATTTTACATAAAAAAATGCAATGTAGTAGTCTCAAAATTATATTTTAAATCACCTTAACAATTTTTTTGATTTTCACTTAACTTTAAATTTTATTTTTAATAACAACTTATGAGGAATCTCGTTTTTATTAATTTTTTTAGCTTTGTTTGTCGAATTTCAATAATGGAATATTAATATATTTTTATTAGATAATAATAATTTATCATAACTACATTTTGTTTTAGATTCTAAGCAGAGCAATGAATATATTTTTATCAAAAAATGGTAAAATTTTAAATTTTGAGTATGTTTTTGAAATAAAAAAACTCCCTATAACTTAATACAGATAAATTTTTAGTTTTCCAACTAATTCGATTTTGTTTTTTAATTGTGTAACTTTAAGACAAATATTTGTTGAAACTTGAAATTTTTACCAATTGGTTTTATAACCATCTTCTATGCATAAAATACAATTGGTAAAAATTATTGAAAAATGAATACTGTTTTTAGCAAAATTTAATTAAAAAATAAAAAACATTTAGTTTATATAATAATATTTTATAAGCATTCAAAATTAAGGTTTTGATAAAATTATTATCAAAATCTTAAAAATCACAAATTATTTTATAAAATAATTTCTGTTAATATCTACAAATTGAAATTTAATACAATACTTCTTTGTACATTTTAACTTACTTAAAAAATAAAATTCCACTAGAAAGTCAAATTAATTTTTTATAATGTTTGAAGTTCAAATTCTAACAACATTGAATATTTATCTGTATAATATAATAACTAATTCTTATTTTCAAACAATTTTTGTTTTTGTGGTTACTCCATTGATATTTGAAAATTTCATCAAATATTGTTTTCTATACGTTATATAATTTTAAAAATATTTAACTGTATCCAAAATAAAAATATTCTTATATTTGGATAAATTATTAAAAATACATAGGCACAGTTTAATTTTTTGATAAACATTTGAAGTGTCAAAATCATAAAAGTTTATTAAATCTGTAGTTTTAAAATATACAATAATATTCCTTTTAAATATCTTGTACAGTAATAAAAGTTAATTAAATAAATTTAAGGTAAAATTGAGCAATAATTTTGGTTTTAACTCCTTAATAAATTGTTTTTTAAATGATGAATTAATTTAAAAATTAAGATAAACAAAAAATAAATAGGAAGCAATTAAGACATTAACACTTGAAATTTTGATAGCAGAGTTTTTTGAGTGTGATAATAATTGGCCACAGGCTGGTGGACATACTGGTATTATAGTTTCTGTAAAATAAACAAATATAAATATTACTATGTAATGTAATTATGGAAGAATTTGTTCTTCACATTTCTTACCATTTAACATTAAACTTACATGGTATAATAATTATATATAAAACATATCAATTGTTCTTTTAAATGACATATTTCATTTTCAAAGAATGAAACAATATTGTTAGTTAATATTTATTTTTTATGAATACTATGGTATAGTTTTATTTTATTTTAAATTATTTTATCATTGGACATGTTATATAAATAACACAATGCTAAGTTCATTATTAATTTTATAGGAAATATTTTATTTATAAAAGCAAGTTCATCATATTAGTATTAGTAAAAACCAATGTCATTAAACTTTTATTAGATTGTTAAATTTTGATATATTTAAATATCATAGACTTATCTAATATTATTTTTCAACAAAAAATAATTAATTATACTGATACAACAAAAGCGTTAATTAAAAGTTGTATTTATACTTATTTTTTTATTTTATATGCATAGATTAAGTCTGTTATGGGCTACGAGATACATTGTTAAATATAAGTATATATAATATAATGTATAATATTGCTAATATAAGTATTAGCATGACCATGACACGTGTTGGGGAGTAAACATATTCTTACAGATTATAACACAAGATAGTAGATACATATTATTATGAATCTCGTTGCATTAGGATCATAATGCATTTTCGGATGTAATTATCTACTTCTCAACAACATCATTACAAACATCACAATAGTGCATTACGCGTGCCGAGGTCGAGTGAAATACATTATTAAGGTTACTTGTATGCAACATCACATTGCATTGGCACGTGTTGGCAATTAGGAGCAGATTGCATCCTGGATATTGTTTTTCCAAAAACAAGTTTCAAAACAACTCCAAGAATACATATGGAAATCAAGGCTATGGACTACAATAACAAGAAGCTTTTCCATATATAAAGGAGCCCAGAGACCAGCAACAGCAGATGTACCAGAGCCACGAAGACCTGAGCACCTTCACAACACTCAGCCACTTTTTGTATCAGTTACATGTACTTTATTTATACGTAATAAACACATTATTGTTCTTAAGAGTTGTAAATTTCATTTAAACAACACCCTGAGTCTGGATCTGATATTGGCACGCAACAAGTCAATGAAGTTGAAACACATAAAAAATATTATGCATATATAAACAATTCATTTTTTATTAGATATGGTATCTCATATAAGTGCGTCAACTGATGGTGGTTTGCATCAATTACTCGTGGACAAGGACACCCAAATCATCAATGGAGGGATAATAACACTCATATACAAATCCTGACTTATTTGATGTACTAATGCACGACTCACTGCTTGATTTTTATATGCTTATAGTAGATAATAAAATTACTAATAATATAGTAATCGAAACAAATAAGTATACTGCACAACAAAAGAAATCTAAATTAACATCATCTTTTGCACGTTTAAATAAATAGTATGATACAGATGTAACAAAAATAAAACAATTATTTGACATTTTAATTTGGACTGGCTTAGTTGCATTATCATCGTACGAGCTTTATTTGAGTACTTTTAATATATTTACTACAAATTTTGGACTTACAATGAGCAGAAATTGTTTTGAAATCTTAATGAAAATGCTTCATTTTTCAGATTGTATTATCTGATTAACTGCTGATAATACAAACCGCTTGTATAAACTTGGTTCAGTAATTGATGGTATAATAATTATTTTATTCATTTAAACAACATATCAAAAATAAACGTAATAGATTTAGTATAGAAGAGTTCAAGCTGTGTATTCCTCCATACTACACAATTGCTTTAAAAATATATGCTGGTAAAGAGGCTAGCCTAAAACTAGTGTTGGGAGAAAAATAGTAATGGAATTAGGAGAACTTTATTTGGATTGTGGAAGGGAATAGTATGTTGATAACTTATATTCAAGTGTTGAGTTAGCTGAAAAGTTAAAAACTAGACATTCATCTTGTAGGAACTATTAGATTGAATAGAAAGTTTAATCCTAAAGATGTAGTCAAAAAAAAGTTTAAAAAAAGGAGAAATAGAATTAAAGAGAAGTGACACAAACGTTTTAATTTTAAAATGGAAGGAAAGATAAGAGGAATTTGTATATGATATCCACAAAACATACCAGTGACGTTGTTGAACATGTTGTAAGAGGTAAAATTGTTAAGAAACCTAAAGTAGTGATGGACTACAATTCAGGAAAAACGCCAATTGATCTATTTGATCAAATGTGTTTATACTCAAACCCTTTTAGGCGCAATGCTAAGTGGTATAGAAAGGCAGTCCTAGATGGAATTTTAAACATAACTGCTGTTAATTCTATGGAAATATTCAATAGAATAACATATTCAAAAGTATCAATCACCGATTTCTGTATGTCACTTGTCAAACAATTGATTAAAAAAGAAACTGTTGACATTGACACCACTTAACACACTATAAAACAACAACTAGAAGTCGTTGGCAAAAGCAAATGTTATATATGCTATTCAATTTTTTCACATAGTAAAGGTAGAAATCATATTTAATCCCACAGTACAAAAGTACAGACTAGATGTTTAGCACGTAATCAATATTACTATCCTCAATGTTTTTTCAAGGATCATAAAATTACAAAGTAGTAGACTAAAAAACACAATGCAAAAGGATTATGTTTTAAAGGTATTGTTCTAAGGAACGTTTTAACAGAACAATTTTAAATAGAAGTACAAATTATTTTGAATGAAATCAGTCAATTTTTTTAGTAAACCTACATAAAACTCCGTTGTGGTCAAGACAATGTTATGTTTGATGAGATCTTATACAGTGGTGTATTGGGGAGGTATACAACATATACCCAATACGTTATTTGTATCCATGGCGTGTATAGCTTATGACAAATTAATAATACACGGGTATTCGGCCTTATCTATCGTAAATTTTATATAACAATTTTAAATAATATATCAAGTATCATATCATGGTTGTAGATAAATAATCAATAACCTTGCAACTACGATATCTCCATAGTCGATTGTATAATATTTTTTTTGTGGTATCACAATCTGATTCTAATGTGTATAAAAAGATTACGTTTTAAATTTTTTGTATAAAATGTAAAATATTTTCAGCATTAAAATAATTTATTGTTTTTAATGTAGTATATTGTTAAGAAAAATAAAAGTTATAGTTCAAGCACAGTGAGAAAATTTTTTTTGGACCCTACCTGGATCTCTCTATTAAATATATTTACATAAATAAGGCATATACCCACGGTTTATTTTAGCAATACATCACTGATGTCATATAAAATTTCATGGCGATCAACGTGTTAATAAAACCAATATTTACCGTAAAGAGTAACTGTAACTTCAGCAGTTCCTAATATATTTGACGCTTTGCAGATATAATCCCCATATTGACGGTTTTCAATTGTAATGATTCGTATTGTAGTGTCTGATGTTTCGTCAGTGGTAGCAAAATGTGATATTCTAAATGTGAAGAGAAAAACCATATTAAATTTTATTTCAACGTGATTTTCAAATGCTCAATAAGTGAGTATACCTGTAATGTTGATTATTGGATAATTGTACTCCATTATTTAACCAGATGACAGCTGGTGGAGGATAAGCTTCAACATGACACTCGAGATCCATGTCATATTGTAGAGCCTGTCCCAAACGAGGTTTAGGAACAGTTATAACTGGAGAAAATTCTACCTCTATGGCAATATTACGCCTTGCACCTTTTCCGACACCATTTTCAGCTACACAGTAATAGGTTCCACGATCTTCTTTTGTTATGGCCGAAATTTCCAAAATGTTACCTCTACAAAACAAAAATGTCAATGCTTAATTTATTTATGTATATTTTTTTTTTATTAGTTAGTACCTATATATTGATACACCATTAGCTAAAATTGCATTGTTTGCTCGCTTCCAGGAAATTAATGGACTAGGGTATCCACTGGCATAACATTCTAGTTTCACTGGTTGACCTACTTTAACAACTAACGATCTAGTTGAATTGTCAGAAATAAATGGACGTCTACGTACTATTAATTCAGTATCAGCTGTTATTTTATTACTTATTCCAAGTATAACTTCACAACGATAGAAACCAGCATCAGTTTCTTGGATATCATTAATCTGAAAATATTTATGTTTTCGGGTACTTAGAAGCAAATATTATTATAATACTACATACCTGTAATGTGTAACTATCGATATCTTTGTCTTGACTCAATGATAATCTTGAATCTTTAATGATCAGTGAATTTCTATTTGAAAATATAACAGGTTCAATAGATCTTTCTTTGTCAACCTTAACCCACAAAATACTAAATTCTGTAGCATAAAAGACTGTACATGTCAAGTTAACCGTTTCACCAATATCTGTTATACTTTTTTGTGTGATATGTGCTATAATTGGCGTCCTTTGAGAATAAACTAAAATTAAAATTAAATCCCCATTAATAATTAGATTATGTAATATTAAAACATTAACAATGTTAAAATTTATAAATGATATGCTATATGTTCTATTTATATGAATTTAGAATTTATAACACATATAATGTTTACAAATCTTTAAAAATATTTGTAATAGATCTAGCTAAAATAAAAATACTATTATATAAATAATTTAGTAAGAGCACAAAATAAAACACACAATTTGGTATATTTTTATAGCATAGATACTTGCTAATCAGATTTATTATAAGTGCAAGCATTTTTATAGTTAAAATGGTATAAAAGTTTTTCATTAAGATATCAGAAAGTTTTTTATAAAAAAGAATAAAAATGTAAAATCTAAGTGTATTTTTTTATTTTAATTGACTTATTGGTATTATACATGCATATTAATACTAACATTTGCATACATTTTAAACACTAAAAATTAGTTTTTTAAATAGAATAAATATTATTTATTTTAAAAAACTTTTTTCAGTAATATAAAATCTATATCAAACCTATTGCAACTGATTCATATCAATATTTCACTTCAAACTCTACAAAAAATATCAAGCAATTATTATTGATGGATAATAACAATATATAATAAATTATAAAACAAGTGGTAAATAATTATAGTTTAAAATTTGGAATAAATAATTTCCTATTAGAGAATATCGCTAATTTTTTTCTGGTTGAAAAAAAAAGTTGTGTATTTTTGAAAAAGAAAGGGTGAAATCATATTGAAGTATGTAGGAATATGTTATCAGTTATAACAATTAATAAAAATTAATACAAATAAAATTGTGGTATGCTTATGAAGTTAACATTAAATTATACATTTTTATAGATAATCCTTATCTTCATTTACAAATCTCATTCATGTTATATATAAATATATATACATACATATATTAATTGTATATTAAATGTTTAACAACAATTATCTCTTAGATTTCAGACAGAAACAAGTAAAGGTGTTCCAGGATAAGTCGTGTGTGCATATGGTATTATGTTCCTTCTATGGTAATCTTTAAAAAGTAGAAATACTTACTAAGCCAGTTTTTTTAATAAAATTGTCTTTTCTGTTGTAAAATATTAATAAATAACAGAAGATACTTGAAGTTGACTCTAAGTATATTTTATACTAGATGTTTTGATACATCATTTTTAAATATTTTGGCATTTTTAAGCTATTTAGAAACATTTGAAAATTTAATATAGAGCTTCTTAAATATATTTTATAACAATTCAAAATTATTTTAGCATTAAAAATGTATTATCTAATTAAAGATTTGTAATTTTATTTTTTATTTTTATACTTATGGCTTGAAAAATTAGTTATTATAAATTAAGTGGTACTTAATAGAAATACAATTATAATTGTTATATAACATATGCAGTGTTTATGGAAAAAATTAATTTGACCAACTATTTTACTAATAGATAAAATATATAAATAGAAATATAAATTGATTAAAAACTATCATTAAAAATAGAGACTGACAAAGATACTAATTTCAATTAACAACTAAAACATCCATTACTGATTTACTCAATGGAAATTCATACTAAAATATATTATTATATCTATTGATTGTTTACTTTTATTTTTTATGGTTTAATAAGTTTTGAATATTAAAATAAGGATAAAAGGTAAGTACTATACATAAATAACAATTGTAAAAAAAAATTATTTAATATTTGTTAGAATATGTGTAATAGGTATATAAAATTATATATATCTTTAAATTATATAGGTATCTCTATATCTTTTACATGTAAATTAATTTACTATAAATAAGTTTAAATTATGTTGTAATAATTATTTCAAACCATTACTAGTTTTATAGAAGCTATAATAGTAAATTATAACATACTCGTAATATTCATTAATATAATCTGTAATTAAGTAGGTAATGTATCTATATTAAAATAAATATATAATGTGAATAAATTATTTGTAGTTCAATTTTTATCTATAGTTGTTATAATATGTCAACTTATCATAAAATAATTATTATAAAAAACGATATTTTTTTTTAAATGTTATTTAAATAGTATTATGAATTATACCTGTTTATATATTTATCAGTAATTGGTTAAGAATTAAGACTTACATAATGTTCAAAAACTGTAATGTGGTTATTGAACTATTCAAACCTTTATTTTGTCAATGAGATTATTTTTTTAAATGTATAATAAATAAAAATTTCAAACCACTAAGACATTATTATTATTAGACATAGTTATTTTAAGATAAAATTTAGACATTACAAGCATGAATAACTTATTTCAAACAATGTTGGGTAAGTGAGAATTATTAAGTTTCAAAAATGTTAAATATTAAAATATATCCTAATGTCAGGATATTTAGTTGCAACATTCTAATAAAACAATTCAACAAAACAATAAGATAATACAACCTAACAAATTTGAAATCAGTTTCAGCAGATGAAAAGCATATTTAATACCATTGATTATAGAATATACATAGTATATTAGCATTGATTATAGAATATAATCGTATTTTCTATTACAAGTTACCAGTTTTGTTTAATACATTTTGTGTACTTATTATAGTAGGTATGGAAAATTTAGATATGATATCTGATCAGTGTCATATTACTGGGTTTATAATCAATGCTAATACCTATTGTATAATACTAGTAAGGACAAGTACACTGTTATAAACCCAGTAATATGACACTGATCAGATATCATATCTAAATTTTCCATACCTACTATAATAAGTACACAAAATGTATTAAACAAAACTGGTAACTTGTAATAGAAAATACGAGTAATATATGCGTAAATACTATGTATGTTAACTATGCAGGTACAAAAATCAATATAAACATTTTTGTATAGAATGATCAAATCGGTAATCACACACAATATGTTAGTCGATCGAAGTACGAATTGGGCCCTTATTCTACGAGAATGAAATTTATACACACACCGTAATCTAATCGATCGGTACAAGTGCCTGATGAAGTGATGTACATTAACAACGGATTTAAGTTCTGACCATGCACGGATCTGACTTCGATGTTACATCTGTGTTTAACCAGGTCTGGTAAAGTGGTACTCACCAAAGTTGATGCACAACATGAACAAGTAGAAGATTCCATAGACATTCATCTCGGATAATTGAAATAACGGAAATCCTGGTTATTGACAAACACTGAACTGACGAGAAAAAAAATTAGTAATTAAACGTTTTTTACTTCAGTAGAATGCGAAAATGTATAAGATGCTGTTTTGCCGCAATAACAAGGCGGCGGAGATAGTGTGAATTACATCGTCTGGCTAACGTGCGTTTGTCATTTGAACAAGGAGCATCGTTTTTGCATTCGGCATTCGCCAATTTGGAGTTGGTGATTAGGTAGGGGTTCTAAAATGTAACATTCACAGTAATTCATAATGTCACAGTGGCAGTACTGTAATTAAGACATTTAGTAATTTAGTATTAACGTTAATAACGCCTGTAATGATTAAGGAACTAACAACTAACAAGTAACAACTAACGATATATTTAACATCTTCAGACTTTGATTTATAAATCAAACGTCAAGCATTTATTGTTCTGTTCTCGAATCTCGGACCCTCTGAAAATGATTTAACGATATACGATTAGCGATTAAATATTTGGGCGATTGTAAACTCTCCCGATGGTACACTCTCACGGGTCTACTGCAGTACTGACGGAAACATGTAAACTCTCCCGGGTCTAGTAAAAATCATAAAATAAATTTAATATACATTTAAGTTGCGTTTAAAAATAGTCAATCATATATAATAATAATAATAATAACAACAATATAAATTAATGTCTTTAGCTGCTATGAACATGATATTATAGTCAAAATACAAAAAAAAAATAAAATTTCAAAAAATCCAATATACAATTAAGTTTCTTTTAAAAATAGTCGATAATAATAATATAAGTTACAAATACAAAATATACGTAAAAATATTAAAATCATTGTTTTTGATAATAAGAACATACAGATTTAAAAAAGTTAGGGAATCTATTTTTTCTTTATTTTTTGTATAAATATTTTTATTCGATTTATTTTATTTATTGCAACTTTGAATTTTAACATATATTTCAATTTGAAAATCCGTTAGAGCATTAATTAATATAAATAAAGATGGATGAGTACTTGAGAAATATGAATTTAAATGCGAATGGAACGACTCAATATAAAGTTGACCAGGGAAAGTTTACTATTTTTAAAAATCGAGAGAGTTTACCACCGCCCAAATATTTATCGATTTTTACTTAGTACCTAACTGATTAACAACATCATAGTAACTATATACTATAATTTACCTACCTAGTTATAATTTATTATAATTTAAAATTAATTACATATTTGGTCACAGAATATTTTAATTACATGCTCAATAAACTATGTATGCTATTGAATGTTAGCAAAAGATGTTAGAAAGGGTACAAATATCAAAATTATATTATATCTGCATATATTTTTTACTTCAAGCTGATTTTAGGCATATACTCGTAATTTCTGTTATCCATACTATTTCTTAAAATAAATAGGTGTTTGATAATTAAAATAATTTTTTGTTGTAATTTAATGAGAAATATGTAAATTCAAAATATTGATTTAAAAATTTAATTGTGTGTGATGCCATAATTTAATGACTAATATTTTTTTATTTATATATATACTACAACACATTGACCTGTATTTGCATTTTTTCATATTTATTGTATATAACTATGCTTTAAGGTATTATGATTATAATATGGTTTATAGATTAATTAAATATCATCCGAATAGTGTACTTATAAATGTTTAACATTTTATAGTAAAATCATTACTCACAAATTTTTTATCTTTTTTTTTTATGAAATATTCTAGCTATTAGTCATATTAAAAGTTAGTTTTTCTTAAGAAATTTTCCAGCAGCAGAGAAATGCAAGTTGCTGACTAGTTCATAAATAATGTATTTTATTCCAGTTTTAATTTGTTTTGTTTATTTTAAAAATATAGATGTACTGTTGAGGTAACTTCACATTATGTATGTTTTTTGTTTAGAATTTTTCGTTTCACAGTATTTTGTTCTACGTACTATTCACGAAAATATATACAACGAAACAACACGAAACCATATGAAAAACAACGAAACAATATGAAATTCATTTATCGTGTTCTTTAATTTCGTCTATTTACTGTTACGTTCATGAAATAACGCAAAATAGATTTTACGAAAAAAATTTTTGTGAAAACGCTAAACACACTATTCATGAAGTTACACGAAAACGTAAAAATACGAAACGCGAAACATGCATAATGTGGAATGACCTTAACAGTTATCTTTCTACAGACATTAAAAGATATAGGTATCAATAATATTTAATATTTTCCAAACAGCATACTACACCTATCCTTGTACAGTATAATTTTTTAGCATTGAAATAATTAAAAAAAGATTTTTTGAATTACCTGTAGTTACAAAAAGTATTTCATAATTTTATGTATTGGTTTATAATTTTATTTTTATATTTATTATCCATTTTCGGTAATAAAGTTCCAGCCCTCTGTACAATATAAATAAAAATTACTATAATATTTTGTATTTTTTTTTATTATTGTACAATTATAGCCATTATAGGTATTCTTGAGTATACACATAAAATATTAGACTTCAAATATTATGAGTCAAGACTCAATTTTTACTAAGGAAAAATAAACGTTATGATATTGTTCAGATAAGAAAAAAAAAATCAGGGTATTAAATAATTGTATGTAATAGTAAAAGAAAACATACAAAAGAATCATGTGTTACGTTAAATCGGTAGTCAATGACTAAACTCTACATCCGTACACAATGAATTACTGTGATAGTTTTAATAAGAATGTGTAACATCAGCACTAAATACGAATGTATGATTTTAATTATCACTATATTTAATCTACAGTATGACAGCAATACTTATCAACTAAATATATAGAGTGGTGTACTAGTGTCGTCAATTACACAATATCTCAACAATTATGTATTAGTGTAACTAAGAGAATATCAGCGTAAATTTGTTTTTTTTCATACCTATGCTTAACACAGACAACATTTTTAGATAGTCTTAACTTATTACAAAAATGATTGAAAATTAGTTAAATTATCCATCATTACTGAGTTATAGTAGAAAAAATTGAATAATTTAAAAAAATAAATGTATAAATAAACATAAAAATAAATAGTTATATTAATGTAACATTAAAATTTAATATTAAAATAAATTTGAAAAAATAGCATGTACAAAATAATCGACGAAAGAAATTAGTAATAAGTAGGTACAAACACAATTTACACAATCTTGATACAATATTATAAGATTAAGTAAAATGTAATAATAATTAATTATAAAACGAGTTTTAATTATTCTATGTTCAGTACCTATTCAAAGATAGATTGAATATTTTCTATAGTAGGTATGAGTTTCATATCTCAAAAAGGCTATTGCCGATAAACGCAAAATATGAACCAAACGCAACCTAAAAGCGCAAAATAAATATTCTATAAGCACGAAAAAAAATAAATAACCTTTTTAATAAACCATAATCGCAAATAAATTTTACAAAAATAAAGTGTATTTTATAAGTTAGAAATAAGTTTCTACTATCTATATATTGTATAGTTATGTTAAATGATTATCAATCTTCGAGTTTAATTATTAAACTCGATCACTGTTGATATATTTTTAAATTATAAAAATACTATATATTTATTTAAGTAAAATGAATAATTTAATTTAATAATTAATAATTTTAAAATGAAACTGATAGTGTAACGGTTACAATATTTATTTTTGCGTTTTTATGACACTACTAATGTACAAAAGCGCAAAATGAATTTGCGCTTTTGGGTTTCACTGCTCAAAACACTAAGTTTTAATGTGTATGAAGTCGCAATAACATTATTATTTATTATCTACTAACACCAAAATAATAGAGTGTGTTAAAATTACAAATATAAACATGAATAGATAAGTAATACTGGTAATAGGTAGGTATTAAACAGTTATATTATTTTACATTTCATCAGCCGAATTTACTTTGTAAGTTTAGTCAATTTTAATTTTAAAATTGAACATGATAAAAAATCCTAGAAAAAATAATTTAGGAAATTATAATACCTAAGATAAATAATATGGGCAAGTGAATACCGTTTTGTAGTATATAAGGTTTCCTTGTGTATCACTGTAATGGATGTGTTAAATTTGAATTGATTCTAAGCGGAAACGGTCTTATATCACTATGAGTAAATTTCGCAATATATATGTATATATATTTTTTGATATAGTTATTAAAGTAATTTACTTTATTTAAAGTCTAATATTATGAAATATATATATATGTATTATAAAAGTTTCGAAAATATAGTATTTATTATGTTATTATAGTAAACATGTATTATATTTGCTTACATGACTTAAAATTTAATACCATCTTATGATATTTTCTGATAAGTAAATAAAAACTTATAAGAAACTTTTTATTAGGTACATTTTTAAATTGTTTGACCTTTTCTAAATTTTTATTGACATTTAATTAAGAAAGTTGAAAATTTAAAATGTCTTAAAATAGCTCAAAAGAGTTCAAATACTTTAATTATGTATAAAAATAAAATAATAAATATTTAGGAAAAATTTTTGTTTTGAATTATAATACAATGTGAATGTACAATGTTGTGAAAAATTGAACTTAAACACTCTTAAAACATTTTTCGTAATCCCAATTTGTCAATTTGATCTGGAATTCAACTATCAACTTAATCTATAATAATGTTTCTAAGTAAGGAACCTTTTGATGAATGTGAACAAAGTAAATGTTGTGATTGAGACATTAGTTAAATATTTCAATGAGAATTATTTGTCTTTCATGCATTAAAGTATAATTACTTATTTTTAACTTAATAGTAATACTTTATTTTAATGTTTTATGATATGTATTAAAAGTCATGTTATATATTAATGTTATACGTAGCAATTCAAGTATTTAAAATTTAAATAAACCATAAAATTGTTAAAATTGTTAAATACAAAATCATGTTTATATAATTAAGCGATCAATTTCATTGCACAGGCAGCTGTTAATGTCAATTTAGCTATTTAATTAGTTAGCTATTAAAAACTTTCTTTATTTAAACCCAAACTTATAAACTTATAAACTTATTATACGTTACTGTGTTATCTGTACTGTTTTGTCAATGATCAAAAATAAATTAATAATACACATAAATAATATAAAAATTTAATTTAAATCCAATTCAAGATTTATAATTTGAAACTTGAAACATAGAACAAATTATAGATACAATATTATTCAAAAATGGAAAAGTACAGACAACAAAGTAAATAAAACAGAATAATTGTTTAATATTATATATTAAATTATCTTACTAGTCACTTTACAATAGTGCAGAATGTCTGATGTCATAGTTTTAATATATTGATTGAATTGTATTGCAACTGTTAATTATTTTCCTAGGAGTTGTGATAAACTAATGTAGATCTTTGTCATTAACAGTGTACCATTTGGTAGTTTCCACCTTGAATTTTAATTTATTGATCTCAATGTTAAAAGGTTCCAATTAACTGTTCCAAATTGCATTGTGTGTTGATCTATGATCTATCAACAAAAGTAAATACAATATTGATTATTTTAAGACAAATAAATAATCATAGATAGATCACAGTTGTTAAATAATACAATATTTAAACAAAGCACAAGTCAAATTGTAAGAACAAAATAAAAATTTCTAAGTATAATAATAATGTATAAGCCTTGTACAAAGGTGCATGAAGCTCAGTGACTCTAAAATTTGCTGTATTTCAGATTTTTTGATATATAGCTTTTTCATTATCTTTTTTCCTAGACCAAAGCTTTTGCGATTTGTTAACATTTGTGTTGTTGTTTTTGAAAAAATCTTATGGCTCTTTAAAATAGTAAATCATAAAGTGACTAATACTATTTGGAACATTCGATAGGTTTCAGGTTTGCAAATAGTCAATTATAATATTAAATTCTTGAAGTGGGAAACAACTTTTATGTTTGTAATAAGTTTTAGCAAGATTTTTAAGTGTTTTCTAATGGTAATAAACAGGGCTCGGTATTTTATGCATTTAAAATCATAAAATATGCATATGCATAATAAAATATCATAACATATATTTATTTTTAATTAAAAAAGACATACTTGTACAAATTAAATTGAAATATGAAGTCACACAATTTATTAGTGCCTTATCGGAATTATTTCAGACAAAATCATGAGATTAAATTAATTTAGAATGAACAATGTATATTATATTAATATATTTGTTTTCTAAATAACATTTTAATAACACATCAAAAAGGAAAATTTTACATTCATATTTTTTATAAAAAATAAATAAACATATTATAGAATATGCAATAAAAAAAAAAAAAAAACAAATCTTTGCAATATGCATATGAAGAAAAAAACTTAAAATATACAAAACTAGGCAATAAAAAATTTTGAATTTGAAATCCTTATATCAAAAAACAAATATGCATACAATCTGATTTCTTCTATTTCCTGAACAAATATGCAAATGCATAAAGTTCAGAGCCCTGGTAATAAGTAATAAGTAATAACTATTCATATTGTAGTACAAAACATATTTGAGTTTTTAGTACCATACAATTATGGTGAAATCCTTGAGTCTATAACCAATCCAATAGTATTTAGTGGAAATCAGCTCTAATTCGATTGATGTCAGAAATGATTACTATCCCATATTGCTATCTTTGACTATAATATCATTTTAACTATAAAATAACTAATATAAGAATGGTACCTTAATTATCTATAAATAACTAACGTGCATTATGTTTAATGTATATACATGAACGTTCAGTGATCTGCTGCAAGTGACTGCCACAATCAGAAATAATGGTGAAGTCTCATGCAGATTGTAATCCATCTTTAGCTCTGTGTCGATTTAACAGTACATCACCACAGCACTGTTTCATCGTCGTTATAGTACTGCAAATGTGTTCGTCTCCAAAAAGCTCGGGTGGTGACAAATGAGTGTCAGACATGTTATTAATTTATTATGTAATAAAAAGTACAATTTTCACGGTGGTTAATTTGTATTTTCGACACAATAGCAAGCTGAAACATACAGACTACCGACGCAACCTGTAGTTGGGCCTGTAGGCTGTTTGTTGAGTTTGTTCATTATTGCTATTTTGCTAACATGTAACGACGAAGTTAGATATGAAAACATTGAAAACTTGTTTAGTTGATGAGCCGATATCTCGCGTACTTGTTGTCTATTATGATGTCACTCTCTCGTTATCGTCTCAAATGGAAATAATATTTGTTATTGATAAAAAAAATGTGATTAAGTTATCTTTTTTCTTATCTATATATTCATGATTCCAGTCCAGTCGTGTCTATTGTAAACGACTGAATTTTGTAACTAATCGTAAATCTATGAATATTATTATGTAACAAATCTGTTATAAGGAATAACTAAAATATATTTTTTTATTAGGTATACAAAGATAAATCGGATTTTTGCTATTTTATATTTATTTTTATTTTATCCTTTACATCTTTGACAATATTTTTTAATATGTGGAGTAATTTGGAAAAAAACAATAAACCTGAAGGTAAGTGAACAATTTAAAATTTACACTTTACATTAACCATAACGATTTTATTCAAGACAATGTATAAAATTCCATTATCTTATTAACATAAGTAGTTGATTGACTATACCAGATTTTTATATTTTCTTTGAATCGATTAACTATTAATGCTAAATAAAGTTCATGTGTAAAAATTAAAAATGAGACACTTACTTATTAGTTAATATAGTTTTTGATTTTTAAAAACATTTATATTAAAATATAATGTACTATTATGTATTATTGAAATTTAAAGTGACGATTATAAACTCTATGACCTCATAAACCTAAGTAGGTACTTTATCAATTCTACTAAAATGGCTTTTTTACCTATAAATAATTTATTGACTGTGTTAACTATCATAACTATCAACTCTGCTGAATCTTTTTTTTATTTTGATTCTGCTGCTTCGTACCTATATTATTATACATATTAATCAAAAATTGTAGCTTATTCACACTCTAAAATATATACTCAGTTTACCTTCATTAAATCCAGAAGAAATGAGTGAGTTTTATCAAAGATTTTATGTAAATTATGCTAATAAAATCTGTAATTATATATGTGATAAATGATAATAAAGTACATTGTTAAAAATTTTTAATTTAATCTGTAAATATAGGCTCTGTCACACATATTAATATAATCGAAACAAACAACTAACAGTTGTGAATCATTACATTCATTCAAAACTTAGCTGCACACAATTCTCTAAAGCAAATTGTAATGTACTAATGTATTTTTGTTTTCATGTGTATTGAATTTAAAAATATAAACTGATTCATTAACAATAATAATACATAACTTATTTTGATAACAAAAAGATCAATTTGACTAAAACCAAAAATTATGAAATGAAAAAAATTATTAACAGTTATTAAAATAAAAATAATAGAATCAATTAAACTGATACATCAAATCATTATTAAAAAAAAAAAAAAAAAATTTAATTTTGTAAATATAAAATCCCTTATTGATAGTTATATTATGTTGTTTGTTTATTATATTTTATTTATTATTTAATATTTTGTTATTGTTTTCTGATGTTTTTCTACTATACTGCGTATGTGTAGGTAACATTCCCCAAAATTAAAGATAAAACTGAATAAATAATTCATATTTAATTTTAATGTTTTATAATATTAATATAGACCTAGACTAAAACCCCCTCTAAAAATATTTCCTACCTACGCTTATGCTATACTGTATATCTATATAGAGTCAATAACCAGTAAACAACATAATATACATATGTCCGAAAGAATTGTTATAAAACAATTTAGATAGACATTGTTTAACCTTTATGTTTATAAATATAACAGACAACTTTAACTGTATATTTTGTAAATTATTTATAATTGCATTTTTTTCCAAATACAATCATTAATATTTAATATATACAGTGGATTCCGCTTAATGTGGCCACCGGTTAATATGGGCATCCGCTTATTGTGGGCAAACATGTCTGGTCCCAATACAAATGTATATTAACAATGTCAAATAAAACCGCATAATATGGACACTCGATTCGGTTTATGTGGGCAATTTATTTTTATCATAGCGTTAGAATATACACATAAGTATTTAAAAACGATTAATTTAATCGGGTTCCGTCGTATCTATGAGATTGTGTTTATCGAAAGTAATAAAAATCATTACCATTCAAATAAACAAATTTCGCCAAAGAGAGGCGAAAAAGTGCATTGATTTCTTGCAGAAGTTTTTCATGCAAGAGGGAAACGAAAATAGTCCGTCTGATAAACTTGAAGCGTGTGCCTATTTTGTCAACCAGATCCATACTAAACAGCTTAGACAACGAAAAATTACAACGTTTTGTATAACTTCTACATCCAAAGATTAATTTTATTTAATATATTATATGTATTTAGTTTTATTTATATATCTAGTAATTATTTAAAAATTTTTTCAATTATATGATAATACAAATATATTTTTTTATTATAATTTTTTTTTTTTTTTACTAATTTCGGTTTTTATGGGCAACCGCTTAATATGGGCAAACAGGGCTGGTCCCAACGTGCCCACATTAAGCGGAATTCACTGTATATAAGTTGCATGAATAATCACTAAACATTTATTAAATCAATGGTGTGTGTTAATGGTTTTTTAAAGTAAATGGTCTACAGATTGGTGTAAAACATGAATATGATCTCTTATTACAATTGAATTAGACACCTATTTAAAATATTTTTATTTTTTTTTAGATGTTGTAGCTGGAGAACAAAGTCTTACATATAAGCATTTATTAAATAGTCATACAAAAAGATTAGAAAAAATACATATATTAAAAAATGCTCTTTTTATTTTTAAGTCTCCAATAAATATAAAGGTAAGATTTTTAGTTTTAATAAAATTATTTTATTATTTTATAATTATAAATTACATATTGATGTACAGTAATTTGTAGGTATCAAATATTAAATTAAAAATTTGAAATTTGTGAGTAAAATACTTGTCAATTAATACTAGATGCATACTTGTTATTTAATTTTCTGTAATAGTTCATATTTATTTTTATTTAAGAATTTTAAAATATGCTTGAATAATTAGAGAAAATTTATAAATTGTATCATAAAGTTATAAAATATAATAGCTTAAATAATATAATTACAGTTTTTATTAATAGTTAATTTATAAATTTAAGTTAAAAATAAGTGAATAAGCTATTTGTTAAAAATTTTATATTATACATCATAGTTGTTTATAATATCCATGAGCTAAGTGCACCTATTTTATACAATATCATGTTTAATAAAGAATTAAATTTGATTGAATCACATTTTTATGTTAAAATTAATGTTAACATGCAATGCAAATATGCACTAGTGGAATCAATTATTGAATAAAAAAAAAACATAATTTTAGCTATATGTATAGTGTACTATACAAATATACTCTATAATATATTTTAATATATACTTGGAAATATTTTTTAATGATTCAGGTTGATGTTACTGACAAAGTAACAATTGATGATTTATTGGACATTGATAATAATGTTCTGAGTACTATATTGAAGATTTTTGCAACATTAAGCTCTGAAATTTTTTTTTTAAAAAATGATGTTAAAGTCAAATTATTTAATTCTATACTTTATTATGAAGAATGTGGTATGAATAATAAAATACAATAAAAAATAAAACTTTTATTGAACATTATTATTTTTTTAGATGAAGATGTATTTAGTGAGGGATTAATACCAGTTAAAATTAGCAAATTTCTACAAATTTTATTAGAACTTTCAAATTTTGTAAAGCATTGTGAATATTTGCTCAGTGAAATACATTGTCAATTTGTCAAAATTTTTGAGTTTCAGCTAATAACTGCTGATATTCATTTTCAGGTAAAAATAACTGTTTTATGTTAGTTAATTTGTCATAATATTTAACTACTTTTAATATATTTGTCAACATAGTTGACGAACAGTCAGAAACACCATTTTGTTCTACAAGCATGCCTTATAATGTCACTTTTTTCATTACTGCTATAGCAGTAATGCTATAATACACCTAAATTTTGATGTACATATGCCAAAATTATTAAATTACTGCTATTGCTGTATCATAATTTTTTATTGATTTTTTTCGATTTTTTCGCTTTATTTTTATTAAAACGCAAAATAAATCTTTAATTTAATTACATTAGTACTTTGTTGATATTATGATAAATAATAAAATAATACATTAATCTTAGCAAAATAAACAAATAACAAAATTGGTTCATTCAATTATCTTTACTATCAGTCATTTTAATTTTTATATAGAACATGAATAGTATAATAAACAGCAGTAACTAATAACTATTACATATTTACGTCTAACAAGCCGAAAATAACTGGTAAATATTGCCACACGCCCATAAAGCAAAATGTTGTTGATATTCAATAAATATTATTGGAATTACCTATGTGAATTTGTAAATAAAATTGAAATAATTATCTATAAAAATTTGCTTTAATTCAACAGTACCCGAATGCGCAATATGCTTAATGTGGACAACACAACTTCGTTTTTCATAAAAAAAATTATAGGAATTATCACTGCTATTGCAGTATGCCACTTTTAAGAAGGGTTTTAGAGTAGGTGCTGTTACAGCAGTAAAATTGATCGTGCTAAATTAGTTATTGCATATTCAAATCAAGATTATAAACTACATATTTTAGTATTTTAAATGGGTCACAGACAATGATGTATAGATTAATCTTTTAATCTATTTGTACCAAGATCATTGTGTTAAAGATCTATTGGCTTATAATAACTCCTATTTAAATAACAACTTTTGCTTAAATTAATTAATTTATTTTATACACAATTCAAGGTTATGGAGATTTATATCTTATTATATTATTATGTCAAACATGAAATCTTTTATAATTTATCTGACCTATCAAGATTTTTCAAAACATGAGCTTAATTTATATCTGGTAGACAATTTAAATGTTTAATGCAATACTTATTTTCAGTTAAATGCAAGCTTATTCATTGACTGAACTGAATTAAAAATAAATGATAAATTATTAGAATAGCAGGAAAAAAATGGTAACACTACTATGAATATTGCATTATACTTACTAATAAATAATAGGGCAGTGAATTATTTTTAATCCTAGTGTATTTTTTTAAAATTTACTATTAAACATAATATTTTTAATTTTTTAGATCAATTTAAGATTAAGATTGTATTGTACATTAAATTCACAGCCCTACTTATCAATAATAAAATGGTTTTATTTAAAAAATTATTTTAGGGTATTTTTGAATATATTGGTGATTTATTATATATTTTTGTTGAGTTGGATAAACTTATTATATCACAACCAATTTTGCAACAACATTGGCTTAAATATCGAGGAACTTTAAGTACTATAAAATTAGATCCATCAAAATATGATTGTAACATAAATGATATAATTCAATTGGAAAATATATGCAATGATATTGAATCAACGTTATTATGTGGAAAAATATTTGAAGTGAGTTATATTTTATGTACATTAAAATTGTTATAATTTAATTTAATAAAGTTATCTAACTTAACATAATGTATGAATTAATTTGAGTTAAATTTATTAATTTAATTTCAAATTGTGTATATATATATTTTTTTATTCTTTAGAAAGTATTAACTTCAGATTTTAATGGAAAGAAAGAAATTCAATCTTGTGATGATTTTGTGAATGAGTTTAAGCTTTATTTAAATAATTCTGTACTACTATTAGGACAACGTACTTATCAGAAATCTAATAATCTTTTACAAATATGGTCACGTATTTGTTCTACTACGGTATTTTACACTTATATATTTGGTGTTTTTGATAAGAAATTACTTAAACAATTTACGGATTTATTAGAAAAGGTACATTTTATTTTCTTATTTTAAATTTAAATTGTATTAAATAGACATACAATTTTACTAAATAATTAGGTAAATCATCTCCCTTTGGATGGTAATTTAGTATGGAATCCAGAAATGTTTGTATTACATTTCATAGGTCACTTAATCAAACCTAACAACGTAAGAAAAAAAGAAGAAAATTTGGATAAATGTACTTTGGAATTAATGGATATTGCAAAAAATTTTTCAAAAACTACTAATAACTATTTGCAACAGGTTAGTTATAAATATTGATTATTTTTATTGTTGTTTTATAAACCAAGTTAATTTAAAACAAAATTATATTATATTTTAGTTCATTTTTTTTGTTATGTAAATAAAGGTATTTTAAATACTCAATTACAAACTCTAATATATTGTAACGGGTGCATAGGTATATTATGTACATAAATTGAAATACAAAATATCAATTTTAAAAAAGATAATATATAATTGGTATATTGAAAAATTTTGAGCTAAAAATGTTCTAAATACCTACAATCATTTATATAAGTATTTAAGTAGATTATATAATATAAATATTGCATCATATGTAACAAAACTTTAATAATAATATGATAATTACTCTTAAAATATCAGACAATAAAACTACTTAAACTGTCAAAATCAACTAATTAAATACTTTACTTAATCATCAATCAAATGTTTGAGTATTTTATTATTATAATGTTTTTATTTATTTTTATTTTAGGCAATGATTTGGTTTGTAAAAAGTGAACAAATAGAGTATATACACTTTGACCCCTCAAAATTGGACTACATACATGATATTTGTGATTTCCTAAGCGAGGTAATTTTTTTTAATTATCTTTGTTAAACTTTATTCTGAATATTTATATTTTTTTAAGTAATTTATAAATTAAACTAAATAAAATATTTTTTATATCAAAATCTCATTTAATTTTATTTTTTTTAATTGGATTAACATGTTATTTATTTTTATTGTAAATATTTAATATTTTTAAACTCAATATATTAAGTCTAATTTGTCTAATGTAAAATTCACATTTTATTTTTATAGGGTATTCAATTGTGCACATCCATTAAAAATACAATAATAACTTTAATGAATCTTCACAGTACGCTTAGTAAACCATTAATTAAATCTAATGTAGTATTAATCTGTAGATTAATTGAAACAATGAAAAATATTGGTTACATTTATCAAAACAATCATATTGTAATGGATAAATTAATAACAGATATAATTCAATATTTTGAATTTTTGTGCCTTTCTATCATTGGCCAAGTTAAAGTAAGAATCTTTGTTTTAAATATATTGCTCATTATATTAAAATATATTATAATTATGCATTTTTACACTTGTTTAATTTTGTTTGTCAACATTTCATTGATTTACAAATTATCCAATGTTTAAAGTAATTTTTAGTATTCTCAAATTAAAAATCAACTAATTAATATTTATATGTCGATGCATAATCACTTGTTTTCAGATATCATGTGCAGATGATAGAAATTTTAATGTAAAAAATGTAGACAGATTGTCGTCTTTAGAAGTATCAGAAAAATTACTGAATGGACCTCTTGTGAAAAATCGACAATTGTTAATAAAACTTGCTTTGAATACAGCAATTGGTTTGCAAGCATTTCCAAAAACTCAAATATTGACTATAACACGAAATTTAAAGAGAATAGAATTCTTACAATCATTGTATGATGAAATAAAAAGTATTTCAGAAATAAGTTGTATGTATTGGCATCGAGTTGTTTTTCCATTGTATTTCAAAAATATAAATAATCAACACAACCATTTTAATGGTTTATCGGTATGTTTATTGTAATATTAATAATAACTAAATTAATTATAGTTAAAATGTGTTACTAAAAATATTTGTTTAGACAATTTGATCCATTATACTTTATTATAGCTATAGTAAAACTATGTTTAAAAATTTGAATTAATAGCCTGACATATAGGTGTATGATTTTTTTTTAGTTCTAAAACTTACATCATTTTTTACTAAATGTTTTGTTTAATAATTAAAAACAGTGAATTTTTTTTAAATGTAAAAAAAAAAATAATATAATAATTTATAAAATTAAATGTTCATAATTTTATTTTTCTTATCCAATTAATATTTAAGAATCAATATTATTAAAAAGTCATAAAATTATTTATTTTTTAAACACATTTTCTATTGATTATTTTGTAAACAATTATTATCACAATATTAACTTTTCGATTTAATTATATTTTCATGAAGATAACATTTGATTTTTTGAAAGATATCTATGAAGTGACATATCATAGTGATAAAACTACAAAGCAAAATATATATAGTACATTCATAGATGAAATTTTTGGTCATTTAAATCATCAGGTAATAGTTTTTATATTTAATAATTCAATAAATCCACACACATACACATGAAAGAACAGACTGAATAAATTAAAAAAAAAATGTTCTTAAATTTATATTATTTATTTATTAGAATACTTTTGAGGTCTAATTTTGAACAATGTGCACCATTCCATTTATTTTAATATAGTTACACACGCTTAAACATTCAGAATTGCAAATCAGTCTATTCTTAACTGTTGAAAATGTTTTGTATTTAGTTCATACTCATGAATACAAGTAATACATTTAAATATTTTTTTTATTAGATTTTAAAACCAATAAGTCCATGTATTGAAAATGAATTACGTCTCCATGTTATGACACATGTTCATTGTACTAAAACAATACTAAATCAACCAGTTGATACATATATGATAAAACTTCAACATTTGCAGTTTTTGTCTAGTTTTATAGACACTAAAAGTATAATATATATTTTTGTTGAGTCTAATAACAATTTGGTAAACTGATTTCATGTTTTATAGATAGAGCAGAGAATTATTTAAGTGAAACGTTTTATGATTTAACCGCTGTTGCTCTACATGATTGGCATAATAATGGTGTAATGAGAACATTAGCTAAATACAAATTAAACTTGGAGACAATTGATGATAAATTGCCAAATCATACACTAGAACAAGTTTGTTAAAATGCTGTTGAATATCTTATGTTATATTTAAAAAAAATATATATTTTTAGGGTTTAGATGTACTAGAAATAATGAGGAATTTAAATTTATTTATTTCCAAATACTCGTACAATTTAAATAATCAAATATTTATTGAAAACTATAGCACAAGTAAACACTTGAACACAATAAATATTAAACATATTAGTAATTCTATTCGAATACATGGAACTGGAATAATGAGTACTACAGTTAGTATATATTTTTATCATATTAAATAATGAAGATTCCATAAATTACTTCAGTTATTTATCTATAATTTTAATAATGTATTTTATATTTAAGGTTAATACAACTTACCAACTTCTTTGTGGAAAGTTAAATACGTTGTCAAAATACTTGTACGATGAACGCGTAAAATCAAAACTCAAAAAAGAAATAACTTTTCTACATGAAATTCAAAAAACTAATAACATGATATATCCATTTGAACGTGCAGAAAAATTAAATTCAAGTATGAGAAAATTAACATTGAATACAAATCAAAATTACATTGATCAATTTAGAATTCTTGTTACCCACATTGGTAAGAATTAACAACTAATTCAAAGCTTGTCTTATTTGTTTACTAATAACTAAAAATATTTTAATTGATTGTTTTATTCTTAGGTAATGCACTTGGTTATGTACGAATGATTAAATCAGGAGGTCTTAACTTTTGTTCAATTGCAACTTCGTTTATACCAGATTTGAAAAAAGTAATACAATTTGAAGACATATGTAATGATTCAGGATTTACTGAAAACTGTTTAATTTCTGGACATCACCTTGATAATGTTATGCATAATATTTGTCAAAATATTGCAGAAGGCACTAATTATTTCAAAGTAATTAGAATATTTAAATAAGCTGTTTATTATTTGTTTAAATTTGTTAAAAGCACTAGTAAATCATTTTATTTCAGCAGATTTAGGATAAATAATCATGAAGTATCTAATATATTATTTAGTATTAAAAATTAAAAATCATAAACTAAACTAAAATCAAAAGGGAGTAAAAACTTATATATGCCTTATATATAACCTTATATTTTTGGTCTACATCACTTCTGGCATATATGTTACAAATATTAATTATTAATTAAACAGTTGGTGGTTTGGGTTGAATTAATACCAGATTATATTCTAAAAAAAAATATATTACTTTTTACATTCATTCCTAAGACATATAATAACATTCAAATGTTAATAATACAATTATTTTTGATACCCAAGACTCTATTTAACTTTTTAATTATTCAAAATGTGCTTGTTTTTTAATTGTGTCATTAAAAAAAATTAATTTGTATTATCTTACAGTTATTAATTGATGTCTTCATCCAAGCTATGGGTAACAGTAATAATTCACATTTACATAATTTTTACATAATTATTCCTTCATTAACATTAAACTTTATTGAGCATTCAATTAATTCCAAAGAAAAAATGTATAAGAAAAGTAAAGGAGCAATGTTTACTGATGATGGTTTTGCCGTAGGTAAGGATATTAAAAACTATAAGTATGTTAAAGATATTAACTTTTATTTTATATTCTTATGTAAATACTTAAACATTAAATTTATTAGGGATTAGAGGATTACAATTTTTTTAGTGTACTTATATAAAATAATATTTTCATAACTAACTATTTCATATTATATTTTTGTTTATAGTAGGTACAAAATATATATTTTCTAATTTAAAATTATTTTTAACTCTTAGCTTTTCTCATTTAAAACATTAACTATATTGTATAAGGTAAATATTATATGTCCAATTGTTTTATATGCAAGTAAAACATAGAGTAATACATAAATAGATTAGCAAAAAGTAGCTATTTTTGAGAGGAAAGTGTTAAGAAAGATATTTGGCCCAAAAAAGATTGCTCTACTGGCCTATGGAAACAATGGACCAATTTAGAATTTAGGGAATTATTCAGTGAAGCCGATATAATAGCAACACAGAAAGGCAAGTGTATAGCTGGCAGGATACATATAGAGCACAAGACCAGCTAACTTGAGAGTCAATAATAAAATGGATCCTCAATGAAAAGAGGCCATTAGGAAAGCGTAGACAGAGTTAAGAGTGACCTGCAAATGCTAGGACTGCTAGGAGTAATAAACGGCGAAGAGCTAGCTAATGACATAGAAGTATGAAGATATGTGGTGGTTGCTGTGTAAAGGGCTTAAATGGCCTTATAATAAGCCTATAAAATAAAAACTACTTAATAATATTTCATAACATTTGTAAAATCTGTCAAGTAGATAAAGAGTTGTCATGATAAAATTATTTGCAATTTAAAATTAATTTTTAACTACCAATCTCATTTAAAAATAATACATTTATCATAAATAAAATATAATACAATCTTTTATAATAGGTATGTTGTTGATATTTTTGTCCATAAAACAATAGAAATTTCATCTATAAAAAGGATATTGATAAATCTGAAATTAATACTCTATTGTACAAATTCGTTAGAAGTTTTTGCAAAATAGTCCGTATTGTTGAAAAAAGGTGCTTAGCCATTGAAACCCTTTTATATTTATATTATTGTATATTATTTTTTTTATTTGTTGATATCTTGATAACAGGTAAAAAATTTATTAGTTTAGGATATATCAACATAATTTATTTTATTTCTTAATGATATTGATAATTGAAAATTAATTTAAAATAATAATCAATTTTTTATGCCAACTTTTTATCTAATTTTTTATTTTATTATCTATTTTTACATGACACTTGATTATGATACCGACTATAACAAATATTCTTATCTACTTGATAGGCGACAAATTTTTTCTTTACAAAAAAAGACTAAAGGCCTGGTTCTTCAGATATTATTTTAATTGTATTATGTACTAAAAGTTCTAAATATTATCAACTTGATCTATGTGATATATTGAGTTAAAGATATTTTTCTATTATTCATTTTTATATCTATGTTTTATATTTTAATAATATTATCTAAATAACATATCATAATTTGTATCTTAATAATTACACAAAAGTACAACTATTGCTGTTTTATAAAAATTATCCGTATCATGCATTTTCATTGAAAATTATAATCAGGATGTGTTTCATTATCTATACATCTAGTTTATGAAAATATTGATTTCACTAATTGAATGTGATGTTCAGATGTAACATATAATACTGAATGGGATTTTGTTAATAGGTGTAGCATATTTGCTACGTATACTTGGTTTAAATAATGAATTCGACTCATTGAAGTGGTTTCAATCAGTATCTGAAAATTATGAAGAAAAATTAAATATACTAAAAACTCAAGAAATAAATGCTTTAAAAGATGATACAAAGTTACAACAGCCACTTAGTTTGTCTTACACAAGGCTTCAAGTTTATTATAAAGTAAAGTACAAATATTTATTGCTTTACATGAGTTTTAAGTAGTTTGTTGTTTTCAGGAGTTCATGCTTTTATATTATAACATTAATAGTGCAAGGATATTCTTTCAGTCCAGAAATATTAATTAATTTACTTAAAAATTGTATTGTATTAACGAAATGTTAAATTTTTTATAGTAATTTTCAGATGTTATTTTTGGTTGTTAAATATTTTATTTATATATATATTTACATTATCTTTGTTAGTCATAAAGTTGTGCTTTTATAATTATGTTATATTTTTATATCTACTCAATAAAAATTTTATATTAATCATCAGTACAATATTTTACTTATTTTACCAAGACAAATTATCAGTAATATTTTAAATAAATAAATTTGTTGAAATTCAAATAATATGGAAATAAAGAATTAAAAAATAAATAATACATAAGTATAATATTTTAACAACTTAGCTTCTCTTATATCATTAAGCTATATTTTTTTGAAAAATAATTTCTATGCTAATAAAATAATGAATGCTTTCGCAAAAACAATTGCTAACATATTATTTTATCCAAATACATATGTCTAAAAAATTAAATGCTCCTCTATATAACTAAACATTTAATTATTATTCCTAACTGTAAATTAAATTTATTACGTATTTTAATATTAAATAAAACAACAACAAAATACTTAAAATGTATCAATTTACAGTATTAGTGTAAACTATTATAGAGCAAATCATTAATATATTTATTTATTTTTGTATATTCATTTTATAAGGAAAATGATTTTGATCAAAAATGGTCTACCATCATATATTTCTAATAAAGTAGGTTAAATTATTCTTTTTGCAGAAAAAATTGTATTTTAAAATGTCATTATGATGCATACAAAATATAATGTGTTATAAGTTTCAAATATTGACAAATAATATTTCAAAATAACTTAATTAGTTATTTTTTTATTTAAATATCTTTCATCTAAATTTGAAGTTGAAATATTAATAAATATTAATTCATATATATATTGTATACAATTTTTAGATTTTTTAGTTCTACAAAATAGTTAATAAATTTTCATATTTTCATGATTTTGACAAATTTTGTTAAAAATAGAGTTTCAAATACTTATAAATATATTTGTATGCATTCATAACTTTAATATTTTAAGGTAGCTATAATAAAACTTATACAGAACCTTATATTAAATTTCTTAGCATATGGATATTAAAAAATTGTTTTTATCAAATATAATTCAAATTAAATTTAAAAAAATTATAGATTTATTATTCTTATTATAAATATTATAAATAGCTTAAAAAAAAATCAAATATTTTGAAATTTTATCATGTACAAAAAATGATGGTATAAATATTTGATGAAAATTTCAAGTATTTCTAGTAATTTATTTTTAATTAAAGCATAATATTAAAAATCATTTGAAGAGAATATCCAATGTTATAGAATTTTGAACTTCCAACAGTTATAAAAAGCTATAGATATAAAACCTTATGAAGTATTTTGTATTAAATTTTAAAACCTCTGATGTTAAAAGAAAAATTGTACTTTTTACATTACTTAAAGTCTAAAAATTAAGAACAAATACTAATAGTAAAAACAATGAAATATTCATCTCATAGAATTATATTTTTATATTACCCAATATTGTTTCAAAAATATTTTCTCATAACTAATATTTATATTAATTCATAAGAATTATTATATGGATTGATTAAATTTCAAGAAATAATATTTAATTCCAACTGCTCATTGTTTAAATTCCTACAAATTTTAATTTTATTGCATATTTTGTAAGATTATAGTATTGTCATTTAAGCACATTACTTAAAAATCTACCATATTCTGAAAAATCAATGACTGCAAACTAAACTAATTGATTTTTCAAGTATTTTTGTTTAATTGTTATTATTTAAAACACTATCACTATTATGAAGAAGTAGGTTCCTATTAAATCATATCATTGTTATACCTAATAAGTTAATTTTCATGGTTGAATATTTGTTAATTTGTAAGCAAATCTGAAATCAATTTAATGATTAATGAATGAATTAATACCTACTGTATTGCTTTATTTCACTAAATATTTTGATAAATAAATAGTATATTATGGAGAAGTGTATATATTAACTATAATGTTTAAGAGAATACCAATGTGCAATCAAAGCCCAACTACACCTATGCTATTGATAAACTATTTGGTTATTGTAGTACCTACATAATATACTAATACTAATAGGTACGTAGTAGTAGATGAAATAATAATAAAACCTTAATAATAATAATGGGTACCACATTTTTTTAAATACTAAATTCTGGGATTTAACATTCATCAATAAAGTTCAATATATTTTTAACATTTATATTTTATTAAATTTATAGATATAATTTATTTGTTGAAATGGAACCTAAATTTGACAAAACAAACCAAAATTTTTATAAATGATTGTTTTTATTAATAAAGTGATCACGAAAAAAAATTCTCTCTATCTGTAATAACTTTAATATTACATTTTTTTAAAATGCATATTAAAATTAGGTATCTATTTGTATATTGTATACACTGGTTTTATTATTAATTATTTTGTGATAGTTATCCAAATTATATTACATTATTGTATTTATCAAAACTATACACGGTGTATAATTATGATCCGACACATTCAAAAGTAATTTTAGTGTAAAATAATTTATTGTAAGTATTTAAATTTTAATTTAGGTATTTAAATTATATTTATGTATTACTTGGAAAAAATTGTTACTTGCCCGTACTTGTTTACCGCCTACCATTTACCAAGAATATATTATATAGGCCATCAAATTATTTATAAAAAAAAAATCCTTCACGTCAAAATTAGTTAGATCACAGAATATAACAATGGTTAAATGTTTATATGATCACAATTTATTATGATCTAAGCACCTACTGCCTACAATTGACATGATAAGACATAAAATACATAAATATTATTTGTATTAATTCATTTTCTTTTATTACGTACAGTTTGTTACTTCATATTATAGTATCAAATCTGTTAATAATTAACAATTAAGTAAGTATGATAAATGTTTGTAGACAATGAAAGTATGATTCAATGATAGCGTAATCTACAACACAAAACTAACTCTTATCGAGGTCTGAAATGTCTGAATCTTAATTCGATTCGTCTCGATAGTCGATACGTATCGGTATATTATTAACATATCATCTCGAATTTTAAACGTTCGATTTTGCATCGATAATAATATTCTTCTTAAAAACTCTTGTGATACTGTAATCTTTTACCTGTCATGTCGAAGAGATTTATTTGAAATGTTTTCCATTTGCAATAAATTATAATACATCGATATTATTAAATCAAAACGACGAGGCGGCAGCCGGAGACTATTATTTTATTGAATAATATTGTAATATTAACATCATATGTATATGTATCGTCGCGCATCCGATTATGAAGGTAAAAATTACCACAGATTTATTATATTACCAATAAAATTTAAAATATTATTTTTGTGTACTCAAATTAACAATCGATAAATCTGTAACCGATAGCTGGTCGAAAGATTTGCAGTTCGATAGTCCGGGCCCATTGTTATTTATCTGTACAACCGTCTGGTGAGCGGTAAAGTGGGATAGCAACACCGACGCGGTCACCGGGCCTTTATCTCACACAATTTGGCGCCAAAAAAACATAACCGCCGAATCGCCGTCATCGGTCGTCTGTGACATATAAATATAATTGCATTTTCTCGTCGAGACGTGACTGATCACTGATCTCATCTGACTCTGAAGGTAGGTTTGTATTTCAACCGTCGATACACACTTAACTTTCAAGTATTCTTAGATTTTTCGATTTATCGTCAGAATTGTTGAGTTTTTTCGTCCTGTAGCGTTGTCGTCAAATCGCCGATAATCTCGGTACCCAACGTAATAGATTATCTTATTCGGCCGAATCAAAAGCACATGTTCTTGACCGACCCGTGAAAACGAAAGCGCATCGTTACTGACCGACCATAATTTAGCCTTATGTTCGTATGATATAAATTTCTCGAATACGTTCCATTTTTCGTGCCATACCGTTTCAAAACACTATCTAGCTTGGTGACGAATTATATAATTTAATATAATCGTTATTGGCATTCGAAATGTTTTTTGTATCGGTAAAGAAGTCTGCGAAGGAAATCGAAAATTTGAGTGAATACGAACGCGAGAGACTTAAGAACATAGCGGAAATAGAACTTCAGGTATGTTTATTGAACTGTCTGTTGGATATAAATTATATACAAACTTAATACTTGCTTACTGATGTTAAAAAAATTATTTTTCCACAGTTGGCTGATCCATTAGATACCATACAAAAGTCAGCTAATGAGTTAAAATCCTCTAAAATTAATGCCACAAATAATAGACGTGCTAAAAGCAAAAAGCGCAAATTCAATTCTGAAACTGATAACGATACATCTAATCGTGTGCATTTTGTGAGACGCTCATCTCGTATCATTCAAGAAAAAAGGTATTTATTATTTATTTATTAGTATAAATATTAAAACTGGGTTCCTATTTGAATAATTTGAATTTCAATATAATATTTTATGATCAATCTATTGATTTAAACTTAGTAATATGTATCTCATTTGTTAAAATTGATAAAATCTAATTATTTTAAATCATATCTAATAGATAATCAAGTTTAAACATCTACTATACATTTTTAACATGTAATAAGAGGGAAACCAGTGACATCTAGTTTTTTTTTAAGCAGAATGTCCTATTTATGTTTATATTTCACATTAGATACATATATTCTATCTTAAAGTAGAATACACCAGTTCTGTGCACTTTTATTCCTTTTTATTAGTCATTACTTATGGTGTTATGTAAAAGATCCTCCAGCATTGCTGGACAAAAACCAGTCGCACCTGATGTATTCTACTTACAGTATAAGTATTATTATAATTAAGTATAAACTGTGTTCACAACTAAGTACTGCTCTTAACATAACATCAGTAGTTATTTTAATATAGATTTGAAACTCTTAGTATCTAAGGTATTTAGTAATTAGTGTGATCTTATCTTATTTAAAAATTACAGATTGATACATAATGAATAAAACTATAATACGTTTAAATTAAATAGTAAAATACTACTTAATAAAACGTGTTAATAAAACATTTAACATGTATTTATAGAATAATTTTAATTGATGATTGAATAATTATGTTAACTAAGGGTCTAAAACTGTTTTATGAGGACACTTGTGTTGTTTCTGTCTTACAAGCATTTAACAGCGTTACATTATGTTCTTAGCATCAATATTATAAAAAATAGAGTTAATTGGTATATTATCAAAATTAAAGGTAAAAATATTTTCAGTAGTTAAGTGTTGGTTTATTTTTTGATACTTTAATTTTAAGCTTAATATGAGGTTTTTTAATTTGTAATGTTTTATATACTCATATTATCCTGCATAAGCATTTTAGTAATGAAAGAATCCAACGCTAAATCACTGATAATATTTCTTCTGTTAATTTTGATAATAAATCATTTTACTCTAATAGTAAAGTCAACAACATATAATAACTTGTACTGGACCCAAATTTTCTGTGTTGTTTGTTTGTAAGATAAAGACAACACATTTAGATGTGGCATTATGTTAAAGCTATTATGTAAGCATATGAAATTATTTTTTTACAATGAATACAAATAATATAAATAGGTACTTTTTATTTTCTTAAATACTCTATAAAAATGGAACTATCACAAACATAGATGTAGATCTTAAAAACTAAGATAATTTTTATCTAATGCGGAACTTCAAGTCACACTAGATTTAGGTGAGATATAATGAAATAGATGTAGGTAAATAGAATTACAGTTGACTCTTGATAATTCAAAGTTGGTAGGACTTTTAAAAAAATTGTATTGCTAAATAGTTAGAAATATAAAAATAATATACAAATTACTGAAATTTACTGAAAAAATTTGTTTTATAATTTTGTACATACATAATTATTAAATATTTCAGAAAATTAGGCGTTATTACTGTTATTTACTGTGTTTAAAATGTAAACTTAACTACGTAAATTAAATTGTTATTATTAATAGACGATTAAGAAATAAAATGCTTATGTGAAAATTCTTACAATAATAATTCTATAGTTATCGAAAATAATAAGCTAATTTCTACACAATTGTATAGTAAATTATCAACAAAAAGATTATAAGAAATACATTTGGTGAATATTCTTTGAATTACCGAACGTTGAATGGATGAAACTTTAAATTGTTAGTGACTAATTTTCTTAAAACTTAAATTTAAATTACCAAGTGTACTTAAATAAATAGTTTTTATTCAAATTACAGTGAGATTTTCAAGAGAACGAGCATTTGCTTTGAATTATTGAAAGTTTCAAATTATCAAAGGTTTGAATTATTGTGAGTCAACTGTGTTGTATGATATGAAAAAAAAGTATGAAAATAGCTTGTAAACATGATAAATTATTAGTCAGTGAAATGAACAACTCATAATATTTGATTTTAATATTTATACTAGTAAATTTACAACATAATACTTAGATAATATAAGTATTTTCTATTATATTGAATATTCTCTAACCCCTAAAATATGCTTTTTTTATAATATATATTTTTTCTATGAATTTTGTGTTTTATAAATATTAAGGATAGCTTCTATTTCATTGCTTAGACTAGAAATAAATGTGTAAAATAATAAAATTTCTACCTTTAATACTAACTTAATTAACTTATATAATAATTTACAAAACTGTAGATAATATGTAGTGATATATCAGTTGGCGACAAATATAGGTTTCTAAGCTTTTACATTGGGTGCGATAAAGATGCATAGGCAATTATTATCGATAGTAATAATAATAAACTATAATTATTGCTCTACTGCAGAGACATTAACAGTTAAATATGATTAAACTTTTAACAAGTTTAGGTGGGTATCTAATTTTGGGGACCAGTCCAATGTGTGATCTACTGATAAACGGCTGGTCCAATGTGTGATTAACTATTAACTATATATTATGTCTATACTGCAAAAGTATTTTTTAAATCTGATAAAAAATCATCAAATATTTGAGTTTGTACCAGGTGGCATGACCGCCACCATTCTTCTTTAAGTTGGCGGTCTAATAGTGGAGATGCACCATTAACTTTAATATTATACTTAGGCTTGACTAACTTCTATAACGACTCTATTGTTCGAGTATGAGCTCAATTTCAATTCATCAAAAATTATATTTTTAAATAAATAACCTATTGTTGTAATAGAATTCATTTTAAAATTTAAATCGTTACAAAACTAGTTATAACTAGTATGTAACTAGTTACTGTATAAATTAATATAGATATAATAACTATAATTACAAAAATGAATTTTTCTCTTATTTGTTCAATTCAATTATTTGTCACTTTCTTGGTCTTGTTTAAGACGATTAATAAGGTTTCACCATAGTTTTTAAAATATTGAATGTCGTATGATTAAACAATCATCCTTTATATAAGATCAGCCCTATTTTTTTTTGCTACATCTACTACTTTACCTGCTTTTATTACTTCAAGTATAATTTTGATTATTATTTAATGAAAAAAAAATTTTTATAGTAGATGTTTATATTGTACGTTATAAGTCTAAAATTGTGTTCAATAACATATTATACACACTATAATTTATTATAGAGTACTGGATTTAATTATTGCTATAAAAAATATTAAATAATTGTATAGTATAGTTTTAATTTTAATCTTGTTCAATAAAATAAATTAATTTATTGTTACTTGGTTTATTTATAATATGTGTATATATTATTTATAGACAATCAACTAATTATAATGAACAAAGTGATGATGAAAATGATAGGAGTGACAAAAAAAAACTTAAACAAGGATCGTTAAAAATTAAGTTTCGTTGGTTTAAATCAAGTGAATATCAAAAATCGGACGAATTATATTATAGTTCACTTGCTGATAGTGATTTTATTGATGATGGTGATGAAGAGTATGAATCTGACTATGAGTCATCTGTAGTATGTATTTATTATTAAATAACATTTTTTTTACTGTCTTTATTTAACTTATAATTAACAAACATTATATAGTCTGGATCAAAAAGAAAGCGTAAAACATATACACCTCGTTTAGCTGTTTCACAAGTAACACAAGAAATGATAGAAAATATTTCATATTCTTCATCAGGAAAAGTTTATAGTCAATCTGGTACAACTTGTCACCAATGCAGGTATGTTTTTTTTTAAATAAAACAAGTTTAATTAATTGATATATACATATTTTATAATTATTATAATGAACTAAATTAATTTATATTATGATTAGAGTTGTGTTTTTTATGCCATATATTTTTTCCTGTTGATTTATTAGAAGGTTTTGCTTAATAAGTGAAAATTATTTTAATTTATTTTATTTATGCATTTACATTAAAATAAGTATTACAGTTTCAATTAATGACTCATAATTATATGTTTATGATAATAATTTTATTATTAATAACTTTGTTGTCAGGGCAAAAGATTTTTTTTTTAATTTTTATTTTTTTCATTAATAACTAATTTTTTAATTTTAATTTTACTGTTAAAACAATATATAAAATCAAAATATTTATATTTTACAGTATTCATACAATCTTTTCAATTTATTATTTATGATACTTAACAATTAATTATTTATCTTAAAAATATTAGTTTTATTAAGTATATAATTGTATGTTGTAAATTCATTACTTAACTTATATTTCAATTTTTAGTTTAAAACTGATGTATATGTATTTACTATATTTCATTAATAATATAAAATAAAATAATATTTATTAAATATTATTTCATGTTTAGACAGAAAACTGCTGATCAAAAATCATATTGTCGATACAAGGGATGTAGTGGCATGCGAGGAAATTTTTGTGGATTTTGCTTGGGTAGAAGATATGGGGAAAATGTTGCAAATGTTTTAGTTAACCCGGTAATTTCTAATTGATAGTTTTAGATGGTCATAATTTTTAAATACTTATTCTTTTTTTACAATTTTTTTTTTCTAAGAAATGGGCTTGTCCGCCATGTCGCGGGTATTGTAACTGTAGTATTTGCAGACGTAGAAAAGGAATGGCCCCAACTGGCCAATTGGCACAACAAGCTTTGGCAGGTGGATATGAATCTGTTAGGCATATGTTAAGTAGCATAGAAGGTGAAGATCCAGATGTTACGGACTTGGAATTTGATGATGAAGATAATAACCAGAGTGCACCAGATAAAAATAATATTGCTGAAGATAACAATGAGAACGAACAAAACGATCTTGAAACTCAACGTGACAATGACAATGTGTCAGATGAAGTTAAATGCAGTGACGAAACATGCAACTCTGCTAATCATGAAGATAAATGTGCAATTAAAGATCAAGAAACTCAAGAAATGGTTATTGACAAACTGTATAAGCAATTATTATCAGAAGATTAATTTAAAGAAAACAAAGGTAATGAAATAACAAGTGAAATATTTATTTACCTAACCTAATTTATAAAATAGTATTTATTTTCAACAGTATTATCAATTTAATTTTTTGTTTATTTTCAAGTTTTTACTATGTATTAATTTTTTTTTAGTTATTTTGTATATTGTCAAGTCAAGACTTAATTTATGATAATTACCAAAATCGATATCCTACTTTTGTTAACTATTATTAATGATTTAACTAAGGAAACTGGATGTTCAATTGAATTATTATTTATTTACAAGTCTAAACAGATTGAACTATTATTTTGTAAGAAAGAATGAATTTTATTTACTTTAAAGTTACTAATAGTTATTAAGATAATTTTTTGCTTTATGCCACATACAATAAATTGATAACCTAAATAATTTTCATATGAAAGTACTGAAACATTTTCATTTTACTACAGAATACAAATTTATTTAATACGTTTAATTAGCCTGTTTCGTGTATTTTATTATTATTTGTACATTTTTACAATATTATAACTTTATGTTGAATTTCATCGTTATTATATTGGCAATAAATGTTAAATATTTATTTAGTATTACATCATATGTTTTTTAAATTATTATCCTTTATGCATGTTTTAGAGTCTATAGCAGGGGTCGGTGATTAAATTCTATGGAGGTCCAGAAAATCAAAAAAAAAAAAGTTTCGAGGGCCAGTAAAAACTAAAAACTTAGATATTAGTTAATAATTGTTGTGTTATCGCAACTATTATTGTAAATAGCAATAAATGATAAACACCATTGTAATCTCTAAATACATCATAAAATAGATAAAATATATATTATGTGTGTAACTGGTCTATAGTATTATGAAGAAGTTTAATGTCTGTAATGTTTATTAATACTTTTTTTTTTCAACCTCAAAATTTAATACTTAAAAGATATAGTATGTTACAGAATATAGTTACAAACCATACATCTTGTTGACACTACTTTATCAATTATCAAATATTGCCATTAAAAAAAAAAAAAAAAAAAAAAAAAAAAAAAATGAAATACAGTATTATATTGGTTTTAATAGTTATTTCCTGTTAACATAATTGAATATTTATTATTTAAAGCGTCTAAGGTTAGTTGGAAAATAGATTACGAAATGTGATCTTCCATTCTGTTAAGCTAAATATTATGTTATTTATGATTCTTCATTACATTACAATTTACTACTCCTACCTACCTAGTGTATTAGTGAATCCGATCAAATGGATAAACATTATAAAAGACTGTCAATCTAGAAAATACAATACAAAGTAACGAGCGTTGATCAAATTATAATTTACAAAATAGAAATTGTAAAATGATTATAATGTCAATATTTCTAAAAAAAGAAATGCAATAATTTTTTTTTTAATTTTTATGGATTACAGTAGGGAATGAATAGACTAAAAATATTCTAAAATACACAATTAGGTAAGTAGTATAGAAATGTAAATATAGGTATTTGATGGTAAAGCATTGGTAGAGACTGGACAAATACTAAAATTATACTTAAAGGTAATGATCGATAATGAGTATGTGATGTTTTAATAAAATGCTTTTTTAAATATATAGTAAAATTAGCAATACATTTTTTCTTTTTTAGTAATTTAATGAAAATTGTTGTCATAAGACACAATTTTTAAACATGAAATATATTGCCATAAAGGTTATTTAAAAAAAACGTACTCTTTTTTTTTTTTTTTTAATTGATCTAAATGATTCAAATAGTGTAGGTATCTAATGAATAGATAAATTAATATATATGGCTAAAATAAATAATATTCATACATTGCATTATTAATATATGTGTGCATGTATGGGAACGCCCCAATATTTCTATTAAACAATGTTGCACAATAATAATCACAATAATTCATGTCTTACATATTTACACTATCAACACATACACAGGAAATTAATTGTTTTTTGTATTGAACCCCTTTAAAAAGATCTGTGTCGAATCTTCTTAAACTATATTTTATTTAAGTTAATAGTTATCTTTATAGGTTTTGTATTATACAAGCTTTGAGTTGGTTAATGCTTCGTCCACACAGCTTGAATAAAATATTTGTTAATTAAAATTTCAAATAGATAGTATTGTTCAATCAGTTCATAAGTATAAACAATAATAAGTGACTGCAAGTGTCACCAAAAATATATTTGCCACCACTGTGCCAGAATCTAAGCGTTTTTATCAACACTTTAAAAAAAAAAAATTCTCGAACGAATTAAAAATTAAAATTCTTATATTTACTTAGTGATATTCCTAACATTTTAAAAATTTTGAAACTTTCAGTTTAGAAAATAATAATTTGAATAATAGTGGAATAATTCAATTGTTAACAATTCATTTTTATAAGTTGAAAAAAAAGCTAGGTATGTAAAACCCGCTGTTCTGTATGCCTGTATAATAGATATTGAGAGAGTCTTTTTAATAGATATGTTAAATTTAAATTCAATAATATATCATTTTATACAAAAAATTACTCTGAGGGGAGCGGTCTATCGGTCTGTATCACTAATGCATTTCATGATATGAATTTTGATATTTCTATGATGACATCGTTCAAATACGTATGTAATATGAACTGCCTAAATATTACTTCTTAAAACATGCTATGCTCTAACTCCTGTAAACTAATTACTTTTACTATAAGTGTTACCTACAGTTTTTGTCGGAAACTTTGAATTAATTATATTATTAGTATTTTATAATAATATAATATATATTATTATATTACTTATTTTTATTAACTTGAATTTATATCACCTCAATGTAAAACAGCTGTAATAATATTAATATTATTACGCCGCACAGCTTCATAATTTAATATCATTATAATATTATTTAGTATATCATTCTTAATATTTAAGAATTATCTGTACCGACTGTACCTTTAAACACTGTCATAACAATCAAAATTATTCAAAATATTAACATTCATTCATACTTACTCTAAAATAAAATGACATTACAATGTCCAACATAATACTATTAAAACCTAACAAATTTTTATATTTATGCACTTTGATGTTGTATAAAATACGGACAAAATTATTAATTACATTATATATATGTGTGTGCTTAATATACCTAATATCACAAAAATATGCTTCAATGACACCCACGTATTTCTACTAAATAAATAATAACAATTTAAAACGGAACAACAAGTCCAAAGATCAATACTATAAGTAGAACTCCCATTTTAACATGAAAGCTACTTAGTCTGTCTCCAGCAACCCGCATAACTTTACAGCCTTACACCGTCTTTTCTCACTTAATAATGAGTATTAACTTAACATCATCATTGATCTTTATATACTTTTGTAAAGTGTTAAATTAATATCTTAAATTAAATCCAAATAACTAATTTCCATTTTATTCAATACCTTCGTCATATTAAATTCTCGTCTTCATATTATTGATAGAATCATTGATGTATAGCAAGTACCTATGTAAATTATATTAATATACATTTGCATATTAAGGACAATAAAATTATTACAGTTAAATAAGACACGCAGACTCGGGTGTACTAAAAAGTAATAAAACCAATATTTAAATCTGTATTCACGATCCCGATTAATCGTAATAATATATAGGCTTTGATAAAAATAAACGAAGAGGGAAGAACATCGGCACTCCTTGTTCCATCATTTATGTTTAAAAATCCTTAGCTATAACACCTTTAAATAATAAATTATTATAAAGTAAAGTTTCATCAATTACAACGTACGAGTTTATTTTTAATTCATTACACAGCATAAATTGGTTCATAGGCTATGATTTATATACCTACTATAAAACTGGGTGAATAAAAAAACTTGAACTTTAGAGTATCATAATTGATTGATACATCAAAATTCAAAAAACTGGTCTTGTGGAATTCTTTAAATCTGTTATTTCAAAATATTTTTATTTTCAATAAATAATTATATATATTTTTCTGAGTCCTCTGTTTTTTATTGACTTTTTCATACATACTTCTATTTTAAAAACTTAATGTTAAATAAAAACAGTAATTGATATTTTTAAAATTGTACACGTTTTACTAATAAACGGTTTTTTTTAGAGTACCTACAACATTTACCAATTCATATCAATAAAAAATAAAAATAAGACCCGGTAATAACATTTTAGACTTTTACTTTCCAGTCTTTGAATTAACTTATTTTATAATATTAGGTTACAAACATAAACCATAAATCTTAAAATTAACATAGGTAAATGTAATAACAGAGCACAGAATTATATTAGTATGTATTTTTTTTTTTTTTTTTTGTGTATATATGTACCTATATGAAAATCTATATTGGCTGTAAATGTGATACCTAGGTACATAAACGTTTCACCAGCACTCTCTTTGTTAACATTTGATTAAATACAATCTTAATTGGCACATCGTAGTGCCGTAATATGTAATTGTTTGCATTAATTTTTCGTCTCCGTTAATATGACACGAAAAGGTAGTTCATATTTTTTTTTTGGTCAACATTTTAAGAAATAATTACATAATACTAATTACTAATACAGTCAGTGGCGTAAACTGGGGGTCGCACGGGGTCGCACTTGCAACCCCTGAAAATATCATAGGGTCGCAAGAGTATCTTTTTGCGACTCCAAAAAATTACGATTTCAATTATCAAAAAATTGAAATATCAATATAATAATAAACTAACTAATTTATATTTTGAGAACCAATGTTTAACGTTGTCTTGAAGCACTGGAATTATTATTATACTATATCCTTTCCACATTTATTTATAGTTTTGTTATTAATAATTTTCTATTATTATACCAATATGTATATTTATTGTGATCGGCCGACTCGAGTCTCAATGGTAGCTGATAATGAAAACGTGTTTCATAGTTTAAAATTACTATTTGTTTGTTTTATTCATGAATTTAATTTTTACACTTGTTATTTCTTATTCGTGATCGACTTAAAATTAAGTACTTACTACAATGGACAAATTTCTTATAAAAGTATCGAAGTCAAAAGTAAGTGTCTATTTTTACTTTAAATTCATATAATTGTTTAGTCTTTAGTACACATATTTAGTATACATTAAGTTAAGAGTAGCCATTAAAATATATTACTGATTTATATTATATTAAAACTACAATTTTGATGAATAAAACAGTTTATTTTTGATCTGTAATTTAATTTTTATATTAATTATTAAGGTAATATTATATTATTGGGAAAATTAAATTTATTTTGCTATATATTTTTTTATTATTTTGATTCTAATAAATTGTTGTACCTGCTTATTAGAAAAATACTAATGCTGAGAAAAATGTTAACTTACCTGAAGAAAACCACCTTTCCCCAGAAAAAAGATCAAAAATGGTAAATACAGTTAATACTTAATTTCATATCATATCTTTAGTATTCATTTACAATTTATTAAAATTAAATTTATATTAATTTAATATCATTTAATATTTAAGGATATTTTGGTTAACAGTAAACACTTTACCTTAATAAATTTAAAGTGAAAATTCTGTAACTAGTTACCTACGTTAAATAAATAATAGTAAATGTATTGGTTATTTTGTGTAGTATAAAAGTGATAAATATGTATATAAATCATGTTTGTATTAATTTCATTGATCATTTTAGGATATTCTACCAAATACCAAGGACATAAATCAAATTCAGAATGCTATATCTAGCCATGTAGGTACATCAAAGTCAGATCAAACTACAAATACACTATTGGTAAATATAAAATATTGCATTCAATTTTAATCTTTAAACCAATGATAAAAGTTTTGAATTTTAAATAGTATGTACATGCAATCACAAAACATAAAACAAGTATTGAAATAATTATAATTTCAATTTGTAGAATTTTAAATGTTGTACAAAATAGTCAATATTCACTCATTTTTATACTCTTTAATAAATTGAATAATTGTATATGGTATTTGTTAAAATTTATTTTAATTTCAAGTATATATATTTATCTAGATAAGTGACAATCTTAATCGAGATCCTGGTCATAAGAATACAAATGCTTTAATTTTATTTTCAAGTGGGTTTGGACCGTATCAACCAAATAACATTATATTTCCACAGCATTTAGGAAGAAAATTTCGAACAGAGTGGTATACTTCTTTTCCTTGGATAGAATATAGTCCTAGCAGTAACTCTGCATATTGTTTTTACTGTCGTGTTTTTCCATCTAAAACATCAGATCCAACTTTTGTTAGTGTTGGATTCAAGCAATGGTCAAAAGCTAGTTTCAAGTCTTTTCCTCAGCATGAAAAATCATTTGGACACAAAGAAGCTAGTGCCAAATTAGCTGGTTATAAAAATTCTAAGAAATCTGGGAGTATAATTAGCAAAATTAATACACACCATCAGCAGATAGTAGCTGATAATCGAGCCTATTTAAAATGTATTTTAGACAGTTTACTTTTTTGTGCTCGTCAAGGAATAGCTATCAGAGGTCATAGAGAAGACGAAGACTCTTCAAACAAAGGAAACTTTCTAGAACTATTAACACTTCGTGCTAAAGATAATGATATTATTCAACGATATTTTATTGAAAAAGAAAAGACATTTCGTTATGTCAGTGGTGATTACACCAATACATTTCTTGAGTATTTAGCTAATATTGTTATTGAAAATATAATTGATAATGTAATAGCTGCGGGTATTTTCAGTATAATAGTTGACGAAACTCAAGATTTGTCTCGACATGAACAAGTCGCAATTATTATAAGATACGCAACAAAAGATTTATCTCCAGCAGAAGTTTTTCTTGGTTTTTATAAAACAGAAAATACAGATGGAGAAACACTTTCAATGTTAATAAAATCAACTCTTGTATCTCATGGTTTAAAAATAGAAAACTTGAGAGGGCAGTGTTACGACGGTGCAGCGTCAATGAGAGGGTCGTATAAAGGGGTACAAGCAAGAATTAAAGAAGAAAATCATTTAGCAATGTACATTCACTGTAATGCACATATTTTAAATTTATGCCTTATAGATTTGGCTAAACAAGTATCTTATGTAAGAAATGTATTTGGAACATTAAATACATTACATAATTTTATTGGTGCATCATCCAAGAGGCATGCAATTTTTGAAAAAATGTATTCAGTTTTAAATATAAGTACATGTGAAGGACCTAAAACTTTAAAAAGTCTCAGTGATACTAGGTGGAGTTGCCGACTAGATGCCCTCAAGGCGGTTTTATTCAATTTTCAAACTGTGGTTAGTACATTAGAAGATATTTCGGAAAATGATGCTGTTTATGGATCTGATGCTAATGCATTACTAAAGTCAATAAATACTTTTGAATTTTTATTTTGTATATACTTTCTTAAAAAGATACTGTTGTTAACTAATATTTTATCAAAGTATTTACAATCAAGTTCAATAATTTATAGTAATGTACAGTCAATGGCAAAAGAAACAATACAAGAATTATGCAATATGCGGTGTGAAGAAAGTTTTAATAACACTTGGAATGAAGTAGACATTTTAAGAAAACAATATAATGTTTCTTCTCCTATACTTCCCAGAAAGCAAAAAATACCAGCTAAACTTGGCGGTGGATTGAAGGAGGTTGAAAATACTACCATAAATAAACATTATAAAATAAATATATATTTTGCTGTTCTGGATAATATTATAAATGACATGAGTGAAAGGTTTGAAGAAAATAATTTATATATTTTAAACTGTATGCAAGACATACTCTTAAATGATACTCCAAATAATAATTCTTTTAAAGAAATAAATAAAATGTATGGTTTTGATGAGGATAATCTTAAAGCAGAAACAAAAATTTTAAATAGGATGTATAAAGCTGTACATAATCAAAGTAATGTGCAATCAAAAATCAATTTCATTGCATCAGAAAATTATAAAGCTGGATTTCCAACATTAACAAGTTTGATACAATTATTTATTACTATACCAACTAACTCCGCATCATGCGAAAGAAGTTTTTCTTGTTTACGTAGGTTAAAAACATATTTAAGAACCACAATGGGACAATCAAGATTAAACAGTCTTGGAATCTTGCAAATTGAACGTGAAAGATCATCTCTTATAGATAAAGATTTAGTAATAGAAAAATTCAGTGCTGCCGCAGAATGTAGAGGCCGCCGATTACTACTGCAGTAAATGATATTATTCCCTCAGTAAAAAACCAACTAATATTTTAAATCTACCTATAATGTATATATATATATTATATTGTATTAGGTATTATATTACACAAAAAATATAAATGGCAGCTGTTATTAAAATATAAATTTTATAAAATAAAAAAATTGTTTTTTTTTAATGTACTCATATATTGTTTAAGAAAATTATAAATATTTTATTGACAGTAAGTAATTATATACCCTATTTATAGCGTATATTCATAATACTAATTGCCAATAGATACAATATGTGTTTAAGGTTAAAATAGTTTTGTTGAATTTATGTACTTGTAATGTTAAATCTAGAATAAAATAAAATATTTTAGGGGGGTGTGGGGGGGCAAAGCCCCCCACAAGTCTGTCTAACCTAGAAACTGATTGCAACCCTAACAATTTAGCCCAATTTACGCCACTGAATACAGTATAGGTATAGATAAATGCTACCAAGATGATTATTGATCATTGTATTTGTTAAAAACTTGGCAAAGAAAGTACTGAAAAATAAACCACAAGTTTTTGCATGTTTGTGTAGATATCTATGTTGTAAAAAAAAAAAATTGCACATTATACTGTGCCAACTAAAACTGTATTTAATCAAATTTTTCAAAGGGAGTAGGAACTGAAGAAACGTTTCTTCAGGAGTCTAAGACAAGCATGCAAAAACTGAGTTTCTAGTGTTTATCTCCCCGGTTTATATATTTTTTTTTGTTTATACAAAAAAATTACATAATACTATCAAGGTTTTGTATTAAAATTCGAAAGTGGTAGAGTTAGTACAACAGATAGGAACTATTGTAATGATATGCGTTTCCACATATGTACCATTAGTTATAGCTTATTTAAAATATAAATTATTCTATGCGTCTTACTTTTCAATACATTATATTGCATAACATATATTTATTACAGTAATAATATAACTATAACATTCTTATACATTTACTATATACACAGACACACAGTTATTACATATTTCAATATTTGTTTTTAATCGCTTGTAAATAGGTAATAAACAAAAATTACAAAATATTTACCTTTTGAAATCCGTACTATAAAGTAACACGATTTTTTATTGGCTTCTCTAAGTTAACTAATAGGAACAATTATCGTTTCATTTTAATTTAATTTTTTCGTTTAGATAGTTTGTGAAAAATGTTATTGTATTAGCCAATACTCCTTTTTTAGGTGTCATGCCTTTAAAATACTATAATATATGGGCATTTAATTTACACTTTATCATTATCTTCAACTAATCTATCAGGTGAACTATTCAAAAAAAATATATTATGCATTTACAAATAATTCTGCTGGTAAAATTTTTAAATTATACTTCATTTCAAAATCGTTTTTTGCCATTAGTTCATATTGAATTTTATGTCTAAAAAAAAAAACCATTTACTATTTGGTAATTTTAACAATTTATGTCATATTAATGCCATTGCTGCTGTTGTTGATGTAAATACTTCACTGTTTAAAATGTATTTCCTATACCTACATTTATTTATAATTATTTAAAATTTTAATTTAAATATTTTCCAAATCTATATGAAATTGGTATGTCACCGCAACTCAGCTTATCACATAGATCTCTATAGTCTTTATCAGATCTATAACATTTTTTAATTTTATTAGTTTTTGAACTAAAAAATTATTATTATATTTTAAGCTAATATAAATAATAGGAACAATTTAAATAGGTATATAAAAAAATTATTTGAAAATTATACCAACTTAGTAGATGGCCTTAAGTTTAGTTTAGACTTTTCACCGTTTTGCCCGTAAAGTTCATCTTTTTGCGATTTTCGTATATATAATTTGGTAAATTTCCTTGTTTTTTATTTAATAGCAGTTTTATACATTTTATCATGTAAGTAATCAGGACCAAAATTAAAAGAGGACTCTGCTTTTATACATTTTACATTATAAGAATAAGAGATTACCTAAATTACTATGTAAGATTATGGAATTTTTTAATTATTACCTCTAAAAAAATAATTTATTTTTTTTCTCTTCACGAATGTGGCAACAACACTATTAGGTATACTTTCCTATATATAATTGTTATTTATATATAATATCGGTAAATTAGACTATCTGCATGATATGACACTAAATTTTTGTAGGCTGCAGAAATGTTTTGCCATAAGCCACATTTCTCCATTTTCAGAAGGTAGTTTTGGACATTGAAATGAGCTTTACAAAAAAGTTATTTTGATGCATATACATTTTAAATATATTTTACTGACGGATCGTATTTGTCATGACAACCTGTAATTACAACCAATTATCTATACCTCTTTTTAAAAAGTTTGATTTTTGATTTATAGTTAGCTTGTCCACATTTTTCCAGTGGTCAACAACTTAAGTAATATCAATAATATCATGCCTAAATAAAATTATTTAAACTAATATTATAACCATAATATTATAATAAAATATTATAAATCTACTTTTAATTAAGTATAATATGCAATATGTATTATACACATATACGGTAGTTTAAGTTGATTATTTTTTAATAATTTTCTCAAAACTCCTGCAATTACATCAATACTACTAGAAAATTAAATAAAAATAGATATAAAACAAATTAATCTACTTAAATTCAAGAAAATTTAACATCATTAATGACACACTTAGAAAATTATATTTTGCAATTGATCAATTTTATATAGTAACTTTAAGATAAATTGCAAAAGTGAAACTAAGAAAATAAAATCTAAATTATATTTTTTTAGTAAAATACGGCAGCGTGATATTTAAATATATATTATATATATATATGTGTGTGTGTGTGTGTGTGTGTGTGTACTGTGTTGTATAATATTATATAATTATCGATTTATCAGTCTTTGATGTGTATATTTAATTTTTTAAATTAAACAATTAAACATATAAAATCGTAAAAATGAAGCAATATAATTTTTATGAAGTTAAAATTGAAGGAGGTCCATTAAGTGTATGGCATTCCGAGGTCCAATTGATCCTTAATCCGAGCTTGACGGTATTTAAAGGTCGATTTAATTTTTATAATAATATATTTGTATATCATAATCACATCATAGAAAGAAAAGCTTATGAGGAATCCTATATTAAATTTACAAATGCTTAGAAATAAGAAGAAAAATATTGATGAACTTTTACCTAAAATCACAAAATAATTTTAAAATATTGTAGATTTTAAGAATTTTGTCAAAATTCTAAATTTAAACGTTCATCAAAAAATATTATTGTTTCTATTCTAGAATATTCGGCAGAGTACCTATCGGGATTTCGGGATTATCGATTCGATAATGATCTGGCCTTTCCATTAAAATGTTCTAGAATCGACATACGTTATATTATATAATTTTAATTCGAAATTACCGTCGTCCGTCGACCGTCGGTCGATCGGTCAGTATCACGTAGAAATCTTGTCACGATACATAAAAATTATTTGTCAGCCAACATTATAAACACGTATTTTCGATATATTTAAAATGGTAAATGAAAAACATAAAAAGAACCTTGAATTAAATAGGTATTCATATATTTTGACTCTGTTTCGAATTTTTTTTTTATTGATGTGTAAAAAGAAATAAAAGAATAAATAATTGTGAATTCAGAAATTTGATAAAAAAAAAAAAAAAACCTTTCGGTCGCCACTTACAGATAGTGAGCCGTGTAAATATAATAATATTATTATTATTATTTAATACTTATTAAATGACACGTAGCCTAATCGCGGCAGCTGCAATTTTTTTTATACGTTTATGTATAACAACTAGACTATAATAGCAATAGCGGTGACGACGGCTGATAAAGTGATAAGAGAACACGAAAAACCAAAATCGTTTCTCCACTCGCCCTCCCGTCACCGATCACGCAGTGTCCACAATAATACGCCTTAACAGCAGTAGCAGCCGTCGACCGTCGCGTTGTTGCTTGCTACTTACTAGTTTACAGCAAGTCACTGTTGTCGTATCCTCTCCGAATCGGATTGTCGTACTTCGCAGTTCTACCGAATTATTACAACAAATTAAGTATTAACAGTAATAATTTTACGACAACAGCAATTGATTGTATTTGTTGTTATTATTGTTATCGTCGACAACCGATATTCGTTGATAACCGTTTTTTTCGCGTCGTCTGGACGAATCGTCCCGAGTACTTGGTGTCCTACTGTCGTTCCGAAGTCAAACGAACAAGAGTTGACGCCAGAGACACTAAATACCGACCGCGTCACCTCGACAATGGGTAAGGACGAGAGCGCTCACAATTGAGTGTAATGATTCAACTTCGTAACGTTAGTGCTTGTTACCTCCAGTCCTAGTCGCAGGTCCCATGAGCTCTTGTAGGCCAGATATCCTTTGAACGGATTTGACAGTACCTTCTAGAACTAATTTAGACTTTGTTCTCCAATTTCTGAGTTTGTAGCAACGTAATGGCTCCAACTGTTCATCTACTCATAATCATCAATGGTTTATATTGATGGATGACCAAAAATTTGATTGTAGTCTATAGTTTATGTGTTTTGTTGTCACATTAGTTTCACATTCATCAGTTCCTAATATTAAAACAGCGAGTCTATTGTTTGTTTCGATGTTAATGATTATAAATATTGTAGGATGTGTGTCACAATATTGATCATACTAAATTGCACTGTAGTCCACCTATTTTATACTCATAACAAGAATATAAAGCCACAAATACAGTTTAATGTATTTGAAATTCAAAACTTATTGTCAGTCAAAATATAACTAATACTCAAAACTACCTAGATTATCACGACTATCACAATCTTATCAATTTCTGCATGTCACATTTCAGTACTTAAATTCTTAATTACTAATCATTGTAATATTAGTTTTCCTGTTATTTATTCTAGTTAAAAGTAGTTTCACTCTGATTTTTTATAGTAGTAACATTAAGATTTAAAATCTGTTTATTTTATTTTATAGTTAAATTTTATTTATTAAATATTATTGTTATTTACCTATTTAAATCTGACAAAGAAATAAAATAGCTGCTCAAATTTTATTTTTTACTTTTTAATATTTTATTAACATTTTATTTATACAAAAACACTATACAAAGAATTTAGTATGATTTGTTAAAAATAAAAAGTTATTAATGGTAATAGGAAAGTGGCAAATTTTGGTTGCCTTGAATAGGATTGTGACATTTCATTAAACGAGGTAGTCCTATATAACAAGAAAGTACTGAGTATTCTATTAATTGATTTAGTGGTATCTTTCAGGCCCTTTTATAATTTTAATTTTATTAGGTATTTAATTTTTTATATGAATGCATTGTAAATTAAAAATATTATTGTTGTCAGCAATAATTTACATAAGTTCTTATTTTCAGTCAGTATAAGTATAAAAAATGGATAAAAATGAAATATCTTTTACATGATTACAAATAAATAATAAAAATTTGTTAATTTAGAACATTGAAATTTTGAACAAATGTTAATGAAACTCATATTTATTTAATATTTCAATTGTGATTATTAAATATACAATAAATATTATTTTATAGCAAATATTTTAATTATATAATTAGCTGTATTTATGTGTGTGTCACAATTTTATAACTTTTTTAGTATCTTATCAAGTAAGTTTTAAGATTGGAATACAATTTGAAGTTTTAATTTTAATTGGTTACTTTATAATCAGATTTATAATATTATGTTTAAATGACTTTTATTGATGTATTCATAATAGATATTATTCATATACTTAAATTCTTGATTTGCCTGGAATAATAATTTCTTCTTTATCCTTTCATAGGATAAAATTAAAATTGAAATGTATGATACATTTTTAAAGTAGGAAATTAATTCAAAATATCAAAGCTAGGCAATTAGTAATAATATTTTAATTGTAACTATCAATTATATTTGCTTGGTTGTAAGATAATAAACAACTTATTTTAGACTATTTTTAACTTAATTTAGTCCAAATATTAATATTATCTAATTAATTATTGAACAATTACATTTCTAAAAATTTAAAAATCACTAAAATCTTAACAAAGCTCTAATAATTATCCAAATAAGCTATAAAAATAGGTTATTTGAGTAATTATTTAATTCAAATAAAAATAATTTAGTGAAATTGAATTATATTTATAAAACTGTTAGATTTCAATTAGCATAGAAAAATACTATTAATTTAAAATTGATTAAAATTCTCAAAAGGTAAGGTAAATAACCAAAAGCATAAAATCCATTAAATTTACCTGTTTTAAATGTACATTTTTACTATCTTACAAGGATCACGTTTAAGCTTCCAAAAATCTGGTAGAAAAAGCAAATGTCATCAAAAATTATACTTTAACTATAAATCTTCTGTATGGGTTTTGTTTTCCCATTTTTCCACAAGTGTATGTAGAATTAAATTTAATCTCTGTTAAATCGGCATTGGTATGTTTTTATATCCATTAAATCTTAATATTATTAATTTTGAATTGATTTTGAAGATAAATATTTATTCATGTTTTCTATAACTTGAAATAAATAATTTTCTTCTATGATTTCAAATAGTACCTGTGATATTTTATGTATACTGTTCAATGTTTTTTTTAAAAAAAATAACAATATTAGTATGTTTATGTTATTTATAACTATGTTAAATAATTGTGGATTTTTGGAAAATACCCAAAGTTGATAGTTTTTGCTAAGTAAAAAAATAATACAGAACATTAGATATCTACTGGCTATTTCAAACCAACAAGATTGTATTTAACTAATAAATAATAAGTAGATAAAATACTGTTTGAATCAATTTTAAACATATAATATTTTTAGATTTTGAAAGTGTTGTCTTGTAGGAATAAATTGTTGAATTATATATTATATAATTTTAAAATTTAAATTTTAAATTAGTTGGGAATTTGTAAGGTTTTGTAGTTTAAATTATTTCTTGGTTTTTATTTAGTTTATGTAAGAAAGAACAAGTTGTTATTTTTAATTTATACGTAGTCATGGTTAACTAAATTATGTGTAACATTTTTAGTATTTATTTTTTGTATTGTGTACAATTTTTATTTACCCTTGTATCGCTCGAAATTCATAATAATTATAGGTTAAAACATAGATTACCAATTATTTTAATTAACTCAAGACATTTTTATAAATTTTTTATTTAATATTTAAATTTATATCTTGGTTATAATAAATGCATTTTTTTTGTACCTTTACTTTTAATTCATTTTTCACATATTCATATGTGAAAAATAAGTTGTATCTAAGTGAATAGTTATAAATCTTATGTAAATATAATAAAGTTCTATAAATTCTATTATTTTTCTATTTGGTTTAGTATTTATAGTTGTTTATAATTTTTTTTCTGATAGATATTAATTTACTTTTAAAACAAAACTAAGCTCTAAGAAAATAAATTATAAGTATAAATAAATAATATAATTCTTAATCTATATTAAATTTCTTGTTAATATGTTATCAATATATTTTTAGCTAAATTTAAAAGATGTAATATAGCGTAAAAGAAAAAATAATATTTTAATTTTAAAATAATACATTTTAAATACGCCTGATATAAAAATTGTGAATTATTTTTTTTTCAGGGGGATTTTACAGTTATTTCAAGAGTCTATTTGGTGAAAAAGAACTGAGAATTTTAATCTTGGGCTTAGATGGCGCAGGAAAGACTACCATACTGTATAGGTTACAAGTTGGTGAAGTTGTAACTACTATTCCAACAATAGGATTCAATGTTGAACAAGTTACTTATAAAAATATTAAATTTCAAGTTTGGGATCTTGGAGGCCAAACATCTATTAGGTAATATTTTATTTTAATGTTAATTACTTACTAAAGAGTTTTTGAACTATATAAAATAAACTTTATCTTATATTATAAATTGGTTTGCATCTATGAATTTTATATTATTATAATAAAATCTAAAAATATCAATTAAATTTTAGATGGTTTTGTAAAATAATAACTATTTGTATTTTGTTTAATATAAAAATGACACTATGTAGTTGTTCTAAAAACGTCTTTCATCTTAAATTATAGAAAAACTGTATGAATTTTAACATATTTATATTGATAAAATCTTGTTTTATAGGCCATATTGGAGGTGTTATTATTCAAATACAGACGCTGTAGTATATGTAATTGATTCAGTTGATCGAGAAAGAATGGGCATAGCCAAGGACGAATTGATGTATATGTTGAAAGTAAACTATTTTTAAAAATAATTTTTATGTTGGTTTAATATTATTGTTATTAAAATAATTTTTATGAATTTATAGGAAGAAGAATTAAATGGTGCTATATTAACAATATTAGCCAATAAACAGGATGTTGAGGGTTGTATGAATGTAACTGAGATACATCAAGCTCTTGGATTAGATTCTTTAAAAAATCGAACATTCCAAATATTTAAAACATCAGCCAAAAAAGGTATAGGACTTGATGAGGCTATGGATTGGCTTTGTAACACTCTACAAAATCATAAATAATAAAATACTATATTTATTTTATTTCTTTGTAATTAGAGAATTGTACAAATTAAAATGTTATAATGTTTAATTATGTCCTCTCTATTTAATGAAAATGTTAATTCCATTATATAAAGTTGGCTACTAAATTTTCAGCTGTGATATAAATTTTATTTTATAATCCACAGCTATTTTTTTTTTTTAAATTGAAAAATTTTATTATTATTTAGTACTGACCATAATATTATTAATAAAAAATTGTTTTGGTAGATTAATACAAAAGTTCAAATAATTCAAATAATGATGCAGTAGGGTGGTTGAAAGCAGTTATTTCATGCATTTAGATATTGATTGAAAAAAAATTAAAATTTTACAGTAAGTGGTACAATTTGGATTTTGAAAAAAAAATTGAGTTTGTATACTCAATTTTTAAAATTTTGTTGGAAATAAATTTTTAGTTTTATCTTGTCCTATTGAAGTACAAGTTTATTTTTTTTATTAAAAAAGGGTAATATTAAACACCATAATAAATTATGAATAGTTAGTTTATTTATTTATAATAATATAATATGTACAAAACTAAAAATTAATTTTTCATACAACCTAAAAAAAAAAAAGAATAATGAATCAAATTATGTTTTTTAAATAAAAATTGAGAAGTTGGGTTCTTATGCTATCTTAATATAACATAATAAAAACATATGTTTATTTAAATTATATGATAAGTAATTGTAGACATTTTTAAGAATCAGTTGTCATCACCAATGATATTGTCAATGAGAATATTATATTGTAAGGAAAATTATACCATAGTTATATTATAATGTTTTTTATAATGAACTCCTTAAAAGGGATGCTTTCAACCGCCTTAAAAATAGGCATATTAAATTTGTATATGTTAGCAGGAATAATGAATCGGTTTTATCGATTATTAAAAGGCAATATAATTTAAGACTGGGCATTTCAGTAAATCCAAAGAAAGGACTTTTTAAAAATAATTGTTAAGTTTTGTAATTTATAGAAATAATATACATTAATTTATATTTTTTCTATGTATTAATGACATAAGCTATCAATATTTTGTAATATATTATATATTATCATAATTTTTATATTTTATAATTTGTTTGTATGATTATTAGTAGGTAATAGGGTATATTATATAATATATTTTTATTCGTAGGTTATTTTTGTTAATAACTAATTAGTTAGTGTATGGATATTTTATTGCCCGAGATAGTTCTGTTATTTTAAATAATTAGAAAAAACATTAAATAGCCTATAGGAAATATTATTGTTAACTGGATTTTCACTAAAATGACTAAATATTAATATTGCTGCTAACATATACATTTGAATTTAAAATGCACGTATATTATTGAATAAGAATTGCTATTTAAAATTATATTTAATATAATATTAGCATTATCTTTTTTAATTTCCACTTAAAATAAATTAAATTATTTAAACACTTACACAAAGTATATTTTTTTCACTTTTAAAGTAAATATATTTATAATTTTATATTTGTTTGAGTTAATTGTTTGTTAGTAAGTTTACATAGACCACTACTAGCCTTAACTAAATAACTTAAGTGCTTAGTAACAATGGGATGTTAAAATATGTGAAATAATATATTAGTTTTTATCTAATACAGTTACTATTGGTACTAGTAGCTCTAATGTTGGTTAGTTTTTTTTTTTTTTATTAATCTTTTTTAAGCCCGGCAACTAAGCCATTAGATGTGGATAGGAACAGTAGGTTTATTATTTTTTTTGTGTAAGGTTTGCTTGTAAAGTTTGGTTAGTACGGTTGGAACTCTGTGTGTGTATATATGTGCACCACGGATTTGTCACTAAGAATTCAGGTGATCACCCATCCGAGAGCTAGCGACGCCGGCCGATGCTTGACCTCAGAACACATTAGTGACTGAAGCCAACCACCACGTCACACCAGGCCACATTGATAAGTTTATTCATGATAATATTCTATTTAAAAAAATAAAATTTTATCTGCATTTTAAAAATCTATAATATTCAAATATAAAACGCAAATCAAAAATTATTGTGACTATGCATTTTTGGTATTTTTAATTGACATATGAACAAATTGTCAGGAAATTTATATTAAATTTTGAAACTTTTTCAAAGTAAAAATTTGAATCAACATTGAATACATTAAAAACTAAACGTCAAATATCTATAAGCAGGTAGGTAGTTAAAAAGTGTCAAAATATTTTTAAAATGTTATATGTACAGAAAATGCTAATTTAAATCATAGAGTAATACTCTATTAATGTAAGTTCTTACAGTTTAAAAATAAGAACAATAATTTGGAAATAGTACATAATTAGAATATACATAAAGTATTTGTTTTTATTCAATAGGTATATTGTATAAGTATTTAAATAATACAACTATATTCCTAAACTTAAAAAAAAAATTAAAAATAGATTACCAAAAACTTAATAATAATCACTTAATTTTATATTTCTTAGCACTCCTGTAGAAACAATTTAAACAATTGTTTCTTTGTTTTGAAGAAATTAGAATTATATAAGCTCCACAAATTAATCTCTATTGAAAAATTAAACAAATGTAGCAAGTACTGTGCATTTAATATATTTAAATACTGAACTCAATATTTATCAATACAAATTAAAATATATTTGTTTTTGATAAAATACAAATAAATATAAAATTATAGAAATAACATACATGTTTAAAAAGTTATAACTATATAAAGTGATTGACATAACAAATTTATTTAGTATGTATTAATTTATAAAATTTCAAGAAATGTCTCTTTTTACGTAAAAAAGAGAAGCTTTTGAAAACCTATCATAATACATAGACATGTATAACCAATTTTATATCTACTTCATAGTTGAGAAAAATCTCATATATACTAGAAGAAACCTGTATAGTGAAAGACTAAGATAAAAAATGTATATTAATTTAAAAATCTATAGCTAATTTTATGTCCCTTTAATTATAAATTAAAGTTTTATTTTATATGTGTTTGTAACAGTTCATCTCTACTAACAATCCTGAAAGTAAAACATTTACATCCACTTTCAAGTAAGAGACCCTTAAAAATAAAATTATAGGTTTATTAAACTAAACATAACAAATATAAATTAAATTTAAAACAATAAATATTTAATTTATAATGTTTGATGAAATGTGTACTTGGATCATAATTTTATGTATGAAAATTATTAATAGATGACATAATTTTTAAAATTTCAAGTGAGAATCTTTTATTTAAACTATTTACTATAAAATCTATAACTTGATAGCAATCAGTACAACTTTAGCAATATATCATATTACAAATATGATTTAATTTATTAATATTTTTTGTATTTCACACATTGACCTTTAAATTAAATAAAATAGTCATATTTATAGATTGCATAAAATATTTACCAGTAATGAGACGCTTTAGATTATTAGACCCAATAGAATCAACAAGTTTCCTCCGGATATTCTTAAATTTAGTTTCTGACCGCAATGCAGTGATTCCTAAACTTTTCAGCCTTGTTTTAAGCAGTTTTTCTCGCGGAGTCCCTTATAAATATTTAATATTAAGTTTTAGTTGCCTATGTTCTTGTGAATCATATTATACTTGATATAAATATAGGAATAAGAATAATAAGATATTTATTAATAAATGAAACAATAGTATCAATAGAACTGGAAAAAATATTATTTATTGTTTAAAATTTATGTCTGCAACATGAGAATAAATCTATAATATTATATACTATAATAGGTATATTATATTATAGTTAAGTTTATTGAAAAATAGTAGTTTATTAAAAAACAATGTTACACATACACATCTTGAAGTGTGCCTTAATATAAGCAATGGTACGGGTTTTAATTATTTTGTTAGGAAGTTCTGGTTCCAGTTCTAGTTTATGATAAGAGTGAGTTTGTTTCTCAGCCATCTTGCCAAAAATCTAATATTATTTAATACTTTAATGATATCATCATCTTTTAATTAATTTATCATTGCTAATTGCAAAGTGTGGACTACACAACGGATTCCTTTAAAATAAAATTCAACACTTAATTAGTTTAAATAATGTTACATTTTAGTATTGCTATGGATATAAATTATTACGAAGTTAATATTATGTTTTAAATATAACATGTATATTTACAGTCTTATATGGTTTTCAAATGTCTTATAATAATGCAATAAAATATACATTTTACATTTCACTATTTAAAACTTTCAGGAAATATGGAGTAACCACAGAAGTTTTGCAATTGAACATATTTATAGCAAGTTATAATTGTTCGTAATTATTATAAACAGTATCATTTTGTTCATTTAATAATTCAGTTACTAAATTATCACCAAGTACCTACAGTATAGTCTAATTCAAACTAACTGTTAACAATTGATAATCATATTAATAAGTAATGATTAAATTGTACTTGGTGATTTGTACATTTAAACATTTGAAATGGGAATAAAATAAAATTATCACCTATTTCATAAAAAATTTTTTTTGAAACAATAAAATAATGCTAAAAAAAAAATAGTTACATATAATTAAATAGAAATTATTTTTTAATTGTAGTCATTTACTTATGTATGTTTACCACATAGTATTATATAGTATAAAAAAATTATATAGAAGTACAAATAATTAAATATTATAGTTATCTGTATGTGAATCAGTTTAAAAATTTCTATGGTCTTAAGTTTAGTGGTATAGTAAATTGCATATTGGAAATTTATCCTTAAAAAGGATCTATTCAATCTTGCAACGGCATACATTTTTAATGAAATGTATTAGTTTTGGATTTCCTTAGTTATTTTATATTTGAAAAGAGTGTATTCTTCATTTACATATTTTTTTCCTAAACTTTCATTAACTTTTAGGCTGTAAAAATTATAACATTGTCTTTGACTTTTAATACCAACAGTTTTTTTCAACAACTCCAGTTCTTAAAACAATATTATTTTACTTTTGATTCATACTCATTGTACAGGTCACTATGAATACTTAAATGTTTTTTTAAATTTATTCTATGATAACTCTAAAATTTAACAAAAATGTTTCATGTAAACTAAATACAGAGATTGAACTATTTTATAAATTATGATATTGAATACTTAACTCATTAACGTTATTTTAAAGTTATAAATATTTCTAGGATTTAAGTATACATTTTTAACTTAAAATGAGATTGATAATTAATTAACTTTTGACAATTAATTGTCTCGTGACATGTTAAAATATGCATAAACTTAATCTCTAGTTACTTCCTCACATCGTTATCACGACAGTGCGTGTGTAATAGTGCGGTGCGGGGTTTACTAATTATTGATGTATCTATTTTATATATTTTTTTCAACCCTCCACACAATTATGAAATCCTACACAGGGCCTCCTGATAAACTGCATTCATGAAGTGTTATCAAAAGTGAGCATAAATGAAAAAAGAATATTTATTAATTAAATTAAAAATTTATTTTTACTTAACTACACAACATAACAGCAGTGTAATTAATAATTCTTTGAATTCATTTGTTTTAATATGAACAATTTGTATTTTGAGGATACATTTTAAATACATGTTGAGCAATACTTCTTTCTGAAAATGTTGCATAAAACATATCATCTGGTGTCCACCAATTATTCTGAAAAAAAAAAATCATTTATTAAAATATTAAAAAAAATAAAACTATCAAAGTTCTTTTTAATAGAAGTTGATTAAAATTAGCTAAGCTATTAGGTACGCTCATTAAGAGATTAGTATTTAGTTATGACCGTATTTATTATAATACATTTAAGGTAAATTTAAGATTTGATTTTAAGTTCTTTCTTGACTAAATTTATATTAATGGAAAAGAAAAGAAAGAAAAGAATTTTAAATTTAAATATTCTTAATTGATGCAATTTTCTTGGTTGGCATACTCGGCTGTAGAAAATAGTGTATTTAGTAGGTTTTGTGTAAAATTTTCCAAAAACAAAGGTGGAATTTATTAGATAGCTTAATTCTGAAAAAAATTGGTAATTGAAAACATTCAGCTGAAAATTTTAATAAGCATTCTTCTCTTGAATATCACAATGTTTATTCGATACAAGCAATTTTTCTAATATATTAAAAACCTCTGAAACATCTATTATCAACATGATATAAACCGAAACAATGAAACAAATTTTAGAAAATCGACAAAATATTAAATCCATATTGGAACCATGATGTTGTGTGTGCGTCAAAATATGTCTTTAAGAGAACACCATGACTGGGGATGTATACATGTTGATTAAATATGAATTAAATTTTATTTAGTAATTTTTAATGGGTCAACTTTTTGTGTTTTTATATATTATAAAATAATGTTAAAGGACTCTCAGAAAAAAATTAAAATACCGCTACTATATAAAGGCAACTTTTTTTTGCACATTTGTGTGTTAATGGTATATACTTTGTTAAGTGATCTTGATAAACTAAAATAAATTTATCATTTCTATCAGATTGTGTATGTCAATCAAATCTTTTTGACAAAGAGAATTCATTTCTTTAGAAATGATTGTTTTAACAACTGGTCCTTTTCTCACGCTTACCCTTTCTATAACATGATTCACATAGATTTAAATAAAATCATTAAACATTCAATAGTAATGTTTTTATATTTTTAAAAAAGTTCATGTTTCAATAAGTTTCTACCTTTATGACCAGTTTATAAATGTACATCATGGATTATTTTAAACAACTCTTCATTATATAAACATAATATATAATAGTATTTGGATTTTGAATCAGTTACAGGTTCAATTAATCGATTTACTTACATTCATTATATCATAGCGTTTTAATAATTTAAAATCATTTGGTTATAATTTTTCTTAACTTTTTAATCGTTTAATTTCTTTTATTATTTCTTTGTATTCAACTTTACGTCTTAAAAATACATTATTTGAATTTTTTTCACTTGATAGAATATTACATTCTTCGTAAAATTTTAAATCAACCACTTCAAATTTATTAAAAAAAATAAAAATAAAAATAATAATAAGCGTAAAAATACGGTCCATTTAGTCTGAATTATATACTTTGAACGTAACATATATATATATATGTGTGTATCTTAATACAAGATAATTTAATATTATTCATGTACTTATCAAAACATATATTATATTTATATAATTTGATTTAGATTAATCAAATATGAAATTGAATTAAATAAGTAAATAAACTAAAATAAATTAAATACTGAATAATTTGAAAATTTTACAAAATATTATAGACTATATAAATAATTTTATTGAAATAAGAGATCATTATTAAGTCAATATTTTATAAAAAATGTGATTACATTTATTATTAAATTAATAATTAAAAAAAATTAAGATTTTTATTTATAAAATAATAGTAGTTATTTAAGAATTAAAATAAATTATTTTAAATTACTTGCCTCTAAGATACCATGTTTGGCTAATTCTATGACAATTTGTTCCCGTATACTTGTATTTGCCAATTTTCGGGATAAAAATTTTATTGTCGTTCCAACCAAAGATACAGGACTCAAATACTATAAATAAACAAATTATAAAAATTATACACATTATATAATATTATATATATATATATTTGAAAATAGCAATCATATACTTTAAGTTAAAAACATGTCACAAATATTTGAACTTTTAATAACGTACATATTAATGAAATACAAGTAAGTTTATAATTCAATAAAATTATAGTTAAAACAGATTTTGACACTTAAGTATCTTTATTAAATGAAATAATGATGATATATAAAAAAAACCAAATTAAAATAATAATAAATTTATTTAATTTATTTCATTATATTTCTTATATAATTTGGAATTTTTAGTCTCTTTGATCAAAAATTAAAATATTTGACTGCAGTAAAATTTGTATTTAAAATATACTGATTTTATTCACTATTTAGTCTATTGAAAGAACTATTTCATAACCAAGTATTTTTTTAGATTAAAAGTTTTTAATGAATAAACTAATTTTGGAAGTTTTCTATAAACAAACCTTAATGATTCATTAAAGAATTATATTACTTTCTGGTTATAAAATTTAAAAAGTAATTAGGTTATGAATTAGAAGTATTAAGAAATTATTAATTAATTTAAATTTAAAGATAATATATGTACATACGATTTTTTATACAAATTACTTTTTATAATAATAATAAATGAAACTTATGTTTAATAAATACAAAAAAAAATAATTATTTGTCTAATTAAAAATACTTACTTCTCCAACTAAACTGTGAGGTTTAATTATAGGGACAGGTGGATGACGTAATGGCCTTGGCACATTTAAAGGTGGGCTTTCATCATGCTTTGGTATAGTAAGTTGAGAATTATTTTTCCCAAATTGAAAATTTGCCAGTTCATTGTCATTCCTTGTAAATGATGCATTAGGTGCAACATTTTTATTGCCTGAAATTGATTTAATATATTTATGAAATCTTAATATAGGTATTTAATAATAATTCCTATTATCCAGTACACAACTTAAAATGACACATTTATATTAAGAGGGCGTCACAGTAGAAAAAAATCGACCGTAAAACATGCTTTCGTACTTCCAATAGTTCTCAGGCCTCGTTGATCGTAGAAACATGATTTTGGTATCAAAATAATCACGAGAAGTTGTACTAAATATTCTTGGAACAGAATTTTAAAATATTTTTTCTAACCAATTTTATTTGTGTTTGAAATTTGTAAAATTTTCATTTTTTTAAAAAATTATATAAAATCGGCAAATTTAGATATCAAAAATCTGTTCCAAGAATATTTAGTACAACTTCTCGTGATTATTTTGATACCAAAATCATGTTTCTACGATCAACGAGGCCTGAGTACTATTGGAAGTACGAAAGCATATTTTGGCAAAAAAATTATGAATTTGCCGTCGTCATGTGCTGCTAAAACGATTATAGCGGCAGCGTTCTGAAATAATACTTCTTCCACCACCCCGCTTGCATAAGCAGCCATACCGCATCATAGGTCAAAACTGGTTATTTATCGTAGCCGCACACGGTTTATAAATAGCCAAATACGTCAATACGAAAATAATAATTTTGTCAAAGAATAATATTATTTTATTTTTCGATGTTATAAATCGTATTCTATTACTATCGTATTTTGCGCAAAATGGAACTACATCATATTATATTGTAAAATTGTCACACATCAGCTAGAAAACATACGATTTAAACATTTTTTTTTTTTAATCATACACAATTGTTCCATAAAATTAGCGTATTGATATTCAAGACGAATTTTTTAAAATTTAAATTAGTTGAACTGTATAAGTAAAAAAAGGTAGCCAAGTGGGTGTCGCTCTGCTTTATAGTAGATTACAAGTGAGTCACTACATACCTACTGGATTGTGTTAAATTTGAATTGAGTGATATAATATTGTATAAGAAAAACGAATCCTAACGAAGACAAAGAATCAGCCTATGATATATTATAATAATATATATTTGTAACTAGAAAATAATTTAAAATTTGACAATTTTTTTTCAAAATTCAAACATAAAAAACTTATAAAAAAAACTTGTGCACGTTGATTTTTAATATTTTTCAACTGCTATTGTAACAATAATATGTGCAGGAGCCTTGAATTAAATTTTCGCGCTTCTTGACCCAACAAATTTATAATTACTAATTTATCAACAACTATAGAAAAAAAATTGAAAATGTTCGTAAACAGCTCAGAAAAAGTGAAAATTTTTTGAAAATAGTATCAAGTATAGGAATTGATACAATAGATATATAGTATAAATTATTAAAAGTATCTACAATTATTCGTTTTTTTAATTACAACATAAGAAAATCGCTAAATGATAAATAGAGTGAATATCCAATATTGTAAAAATCTGAATTTCAAACGCTCATAAAAATTAAATTTGTATTTCCGGTAGATATTTTTTTCATAAAACTAGACAAATTTATGAAGAATCTTGTACTAAATTTTTAAATTTTAGATTTTAGATTTAAAAAGAAAAATTGTTATGAATTTCTAACAAAATAATTTGCATATTTTCTTTATTTTTACGTATTTTCTATTCTGTGATAATACACAGAAATTTTGTTATTTTCTATCAAACACAATTTGCTAATGCCTAATACATAAAACAATAATTTATATATTATTTACAAATATATTTTACCAATATTACGTATCATGTAATTTATTAATTTATATAGTATTCGAAGATATACTCGCGTCTTTTAGTCTAAACTATCTATGTCCTATACTCATTCATAGATAGCTAGATGTATATAGTATCCTAATCATGAGTTTTTTTTGCAATACGATTTGAATAAATGTATGATATGATAAATAATCCATATAGTCTATTATACGGCGAAGGTCGATCATTCGCTTGATCGGTATAAATTTTATATTTTTATTTGTTATCAACACTTATCGTATTCACGTCGTCGCCCGTCGGTAATATGAAAGAGGGTGAGTATCTAAATAATATTTAATTATTCAATTATTGATTATAAATTATGACAGTAAATATCAAATATTGTCATTTTGTCTAACTGTTAACATCAGTAATAACTTAGATTTTCACTGGAATTTTATTACGGTCTTATATTTTTTTAAATTTTTTTAACGTGAAAATGGATCAACCTAAAAAAACAACTCATCGCTTCCCATCAAAAAAATTATCAGTTAAAAAATCGCTGAGTTCTCGAGTGATGAATATTCTAGGAATTCGTGCCAAAATTAAGTATAACTATTTATTATATTATTATCAAATATGGTTATTAATTTGACTAAATTCGTGTGAACAAAGTTCCAACCCAGATGTCGTAGAACCTGTTGTGGAATCTTTTTTCTTAGGTGCTGGCAATCAACCACCATGCTCATCGAGGGAAACAATTAGGTAAATTTTAATTATTTGTAGCCATCTAAGTTTTATTGTATGAAAACTAAAACTATAATTATTTTTTATTTATAATACATATGTTTTATTAAATTTTTTTAGCAAAATGGTGGATTTGAGGGATAATGAAACTAATGATTGTGGCTTGGCGTGGCGCGTTGGCTGCTACCAGTCGCGGAATGCGACTGAGAGTAAGTAACGGCCACAGCTACTAGCTCCCGGATGGGTGACCATTCGGGATCATAGTGGTTAAAAACCTTGCCACACATACACGTGTTTGCTATCAACCGTAACAATCATAAAAATACAACCTACCGTACCAACCTACAACGTAACCCTTACAAACAGCTAATGGCCCTAGTTGCCGGGCTTAAGTTCAATAAAAAAAAAAAAAAAGAAACTAATGATTGGGGTACTGAAAAAGTTTTACATAACTTGACATTTGATGAATTTATATGTAGTAATCAAGAATCCAAGTATGATTTTTAATTTAAAATTTGATTGAATATATGAGTCTACTAATTCGCGAATTTGTTATTATTTTTGAAAAACCAGCGTATTTCATCCGTTTCGAATATTGGTTATAACAGTTTTAAAAATTAAATATTATTATTAAAATGTTATAACAGACCATGCGATGTAAATGAAAGTTCGGGAAGACGAATAGTGGATATACTTCCAACAGGTACAAAACTTAAGTTATCAGACAATTACGGCATTGATGCTTTTAAAGGTGAAACTATCTGGTCAAACAATAACATAAACTGTGAAGAACACGATATCAGTGTCCTATATAATGGACCAGCGTCATTAATTACGTCAAATATTATTGATGAAAGTTCAAATACATATACTTATATTGTGGAGACTGACAAAATAGTCTTTGTTTTAAAAAAAGTCAAAAAAACGTTCGCTTGCACAGGAATCCCAGTTATTCAGAACTGAACATATGCAGTTATTAATTTTAACAGAACCTACATTTTTTTAATTATTTCACACGAAAAACCATAATTGCTCAAAATACTAATTTATTAGCTTACATAAACACAAAATTTGTTTATGTCAAAAATTTCTTCAAATCAACTATTACATCGTTGTATAACGATATACTACTTAAACAATGTGAGCTAGACAGAAAATTACTTGAGCAACGACTCACATTAGCATCTTCTAGTCTTTCAGAATTGGCATATTTAATAGGTGGTGGACCAGGGTTTACCGCAATAAAAGTCAGTGAAATTATCTACTTAATAAAATGTAAAAAATTCAACGTAGAAATTTCACAAAAAAGAAATTGTTTTAATGAACTGCCAGTATTTTATATAACAACAAAACATTATTTATGGCGCCCAAAACCCATATTTTACAGTAATTTGGAACACAGGTGGACTGCAATGTGCTTTTACCACCTGCGTTCGAATTGGGCGGTGAATGGTTTGCCGTTCTGCCAAATATTCAAGAAATTAAAAAACCACAAAGGCTTAAACTGGCCATGTCCTGGACATGGTCGTATAAAAGTCCGGAATTTCTTATGAATGCCGGTAAATATACGCAGGATACAATGAAAGCTTTCCAACAGCATATATTGTTTCCGCAAGAAGTGAAAGCTGCTACGAATAATATAATCAGACAATCTATGGGATATGATACCACTAACCAAGGTCTGCAATTCAAATATTTGATAGATGAAAACACGCTTGGAAAAATGGTAGAAGATAAGTTATTTAAAATATGGGGTTGGTTTACGACAATTGGAACTTTTGTATCTGGGCTAATGGGAATATTCTTTGTTGCAAAATTAGTATTAACTATTGTTGACACAGGTATTAATATAACTTTTTTATATCAAACCTTTGGGTGGAGTACAAAGCTTTTAGCAGGATTTTTTTCTAGCATTACCCATAACTTAATACTCCAGTCTCATAAACAAAAATACAATAAAAATTAAGAGTTTGATGATGACTCTTTGGAAAAAAAAAATGTTCGGCGTTATAATAATAAAACCATTATTTATCCAAATCTTCCGTTTGAAATGGTTTAAAACCGTCAAAATTAAAAAATTAAAAAATATTTGTATCATAAGTATTTATTAATATATTAAATTATTTAGTTTCTATAAAAATTAATTTTATATGGAACTATAAATATTGTTGCAGATGATTTTTTTTTTATTACAACGCAAAATAAATACATAAAATGTTAATTGTATAATGTTATGTATTATATTACATTTTATTATTGTACACATAACTATGCAAATTTTATATAGATAATTTCACGTACGTCGTACATATTATGACATTTTTAAAATTAAAGTATAGGTGTAATATAATATTATAGTAAGTCAGTTATCCATTATCTATATGACCGCTAGCATTAATTTAAGTTATCAATTATTATAAATTGTCATTAATCCAAATGTTGTGTTTTAATTAATTATTATGTGTAAATAAATGTGTTCTGTACATTTGTAAGTACCTACATAATTTAATTTTAATTTATATATATTATATGAACAATAAAAATGTTTAGTTTATACATATTGTTTTTTTTACATATAGGTACTGCAATTGCAATAATATAAATAATTATATTATTACAGTAGGTATTTATTTAATAAATATTATGTACAACAATCAACTTCATATTTTATGTAGGTATTATGTTTAAAATTAAAATAAGTAAATACATCAATATTTACTAATCAGAACTATTTAAAATGTTATTAATAAATAAAAAATTAAATTATCGAACAAAAATTGCTTCATGTCATTTATAAGTTACAACGTAAAATACGTAACACTTTTACTAAAAAATCTATTTAATCGTAATGAAATTATTATTTTATATGTATTTTAAAAAGTAATTGGGTTAGAAATATAAATCGAGTTCTGGTGTATAATAATTTGTATGCTTAATTTATTGGTTAATATTTTTAAGCAAACAGGAGCTTTAATTAAAAAATAGGTTTGCGACTTGCTAGCCAGTAGCGAGTCAGCGCACCGTATAGAATTCACGGGCGACAATTTACGTAACGGCCTGTAATGACGTTTGACGCGAAACGTTCTAAACGACAGTCTGTGAAATAATAATGTACCTCTCCCGCAATAACAACACGCGGACCCCGTCGCGTACACGATAGGCGTGGTTACGGCCTACCGCGACGGCGGCGATATGAAATTCAACGCCATCTCTTGAGCGTTGTATACGTTTCACTTTTACTGTGACGCCCTCTTAATGACATGATATATTATACTTCAAAATATTAGACGTACCTTGTATTTCATTTGGCATTTTTTTGAAGTTGTTGGAATTACCTCTATTAGGTTGTGAATTGTAATTTCTTGGCGGAAAAAAGGTAGAACCATTATTATTAGGTGCAGATGGTAATGAAGCATTTCCCTGATATTGATTTTTAAATGTTTGTTGAAGAGCATTATTTCTTTCTGTTGAATCTTTGCGATACCATGGATTTGGCTTTCTGAGTGTATTCTAAAATTGTACAATAAGTAAATAAAATATCAAGAATATAAAAAAATAATTATTATTTAATAGAAAGAAAAGAAATCAACACTAAAACTAACCTTATGGTTATTGTTTCTGAATAGATGAGGTAAAGGTGCATTACTTTTAGAATTAGAGTATTTACATTTTTTATACGGTTTCCACCTTTTAACTTCAGCATTAGATAAATTATCCTAAAAATTAATTTAATTTATGATTTAGAAGTTTTATTGATGAATAAATTTTGTATCATTCTTTTGTATTTCAAAATGTATTTTATTATTTATTCATCACAATACAATTATTTTTCAAACTCACAAATTATATAGTGACATAAGTATTACATATTTTTATAATTATGACAATATTTCTGAGTATAACTTAACATTTTATACAAAAAAAAAAAAATTCCTGTTAATTAGCTGAGTATTTTTTCCAAATGTTTGTTTTTAAAATGGTAGCAACTTTATAGTTATTTAATAACAATATAAAATAATTTTGAAATTAGTTTGATTTAGAATGAATTTAAGCAACTTATATTATCAAAAATGTGTACATTTTTTATTAATTTATATATTGTTCAATATGTGACTAGAGTTTGGTTTTTTCTTAAAAATGGATTAACAGAGGGTTTTACAAAAATTTGACTACCTGATTTTTAGTCTTGACTTTTTTAGTTTGACTACCTAATAAAAAATTTTAAATCTAGCTATACAAGTAGAAGATATTACTAGTTAAATATTAATTTTGTTATAAAGATTATGGGTCTACAAAATTAATGGGTGCATTAATAATGATGAACATATTTTTTAATAATTATCAAAATCAATAAAAAAAATAAATTATACTAAATATCAAAAAGTAGTATGTTTTTATTAACTATTGGTTTAACATTAGTTAATTATTAAAAAGTGTAAAACCCATATCACTTTACCATTCACTTATTATTATTATTATAATTATTATTTTTTTTTTTTTTAAATAAATTGCTTTAGTTTGTTTAAAATTTAGCTAATTACAAAATTGTTTTTTTCCATATTATAAATTAATAACTCTATACAATGGATAATTTTAAATTAAAATTTTTTTTTTTAGACCATGATAAAGCCATAAAGGGATTGCTATTAGTCATTTATTACATTAAAAAACTGCATTATATCTTTATTGTGTTTTGAATCATTGCTATTGATTTTTCAATAATTGGCATACTGTATATTATGTTATTAGAGAAAATTTTAATTCAAAAAATATATAAAATTAAACACGGGAAATGTATGATTAAATTGTGAACTGTTTTATACATTTCTTTAAATTTCTAAATTATTTATTTTGAATCATTAAATTTACATGCTTATAACTTACTTTGATATTGTCAGCTTTCAATGTGAAAGAGAAGTTTTCCAATTCATTATCTGAATGTGTAATTTCACTTGTGGTAGCTCCTAAAAGTATTAGCTAAAATTTAATACTTTAAAAACAAAAAAAAAGTCAGAATAATTTTACCATTTGATGCTTCAGAAGAATGTTGTTCAAAAATTGATTTTTCCTATAAATTTAAAATTATTAAGTATACATTATCATAGATTAAATATACTAGTATATTTAATCTATAACATTATGAATTATAATTTTATGTAATTTACTTAAGTTGAAGATCAAATCTAAAGTTTTATTGAAGTTATAAAATGAAGTTTATGTAAAATTTAATGGTATTTTTATTAACTAGTTCTTCTAATAAATTGGTTTAAGTTTTTCCATTCACATTACTCTCAATAAAAAATAAAACAATGACTTAAATAATATATTTCATTACTACACATTAAGTTTTACAATATATTGATTACATGCTTTCAAAACAATGTATAAATTGGAGTCAACTAGTAAACAAGTCCAGTATTTCTTTTTTTCACAATGTCATAAAAATGCACTTTCATTTGTAGTTTTGGCAAAAAGTTCATTTTCATTCAATTTCTTTTGAGTCAAATAAGTTAAAATAATTATATATATTACTAAGTCCAGGATTGGACAGTATGTTCAATACAAGTATCTTGTATCTTGATAAAATTATATAAAGTATCGAATATCTAGTATCTTGATACTCAATATCCAAGTATTTAGTATCGCGATACTGATTTTTGAGTATCTTGCCCATCCCTGACTAGGTCAAAATTTGTGTATAAACATTAATTTATAAGGATGATACTTGTAATTCATTAGTATTTGTTTTATTAATACATGACTAATGTTAGATGTCAGAGTGCAATAATGCATTGAAAATTAGGGTGTGTGATGATTCTTTTTTATTAAAATTAACTTTAAACTACATTCATGAACTCATGACACCAGTTTACGTCATACATTTTACTATTTCACAAAATTATTTGTTATCATCCCAAATTAGTATTTAGTTAACTACTGGTAATAATGTTAATCATGATTTAGATATATTTTTATCTAAAAATTTCTTTTGTAATTATTTTTCTTTTTATCAAAATTAATTAATTATAATCAGGGCTTGGAAGTTGTAGCAAATGCATTTTTTTCTTGATTCCTCCTAGAACATGCAAAGTAAGATAAAAATATATTTCACACTTCTCTGATGTTATACACAAAATTTAATTTTGCTATTTTTTTTTGCATATTTATGGTTTTTACTGCTATTTTGCTAATTTAATGTTTATAGTACTATTTTGGGTAATATTTTCACATAATATAACATGAAATATTCGCATTATGTTGAAAATAATGATTTACTTGGTTATATATTTTTTAAATAAATTTATAACTTTTCAATATTAATGCATATTTTTAATTTTTTTGAGCTATTTATAGCACATATTTTGGAGTTTTGAAATGCATATTCAAGAGCTAAAAAGTAACATATTTAGTGCTACAACTTTCAAGCCCTGATTTAAAATAGTTCTTATTTGTATCCTTTATTTTTTAACTTCATACACTAACAGTCATTACATTTTTGTAATAGAAAAAAGTCTCTTGATTTTAATTAAATAAATAAATAAATTGCACTAGCTAAAGTATTAATTGTATTATATTCATACATAGTAGTAAAGAAGTATTCTTTAGTTTGAACATATTATACTTCAAGATTTCTATATAATCGTATTAAAAAATAGTAATTAATAGCTAAAATTTTATAGTTTTATCTCAATTATCTAATTTATTGAAGGAACAAGTAGATATAGATATTATAAAATTTTTCTTAACTTTTATTTTATAATAGTGATAAAATTTCAGATTTGGTCTTCAGTTTAAAGTTCATTTACATAATAGTTCATACAAATTTTACATCAATTTTACAATATGTATTAATAAATAATTATTACCGGAGTATTATCAAGGTTAAAAGAGAAACTTTCCAATTTATTGTCTGAGTCATTGAGGAAGTAATCTAAAAATATAAACATACTCATTATTAATTATGAAAACAAAGTGATTGCAATAATGCAATCAATATGCAATAATATGCAAACATATTGAAGAACATTTATTATAAGATGTATATTATTTAATTATCAAGCTATTAGCAAGATATAATATTTGTAATTAATTTTATAAATAAAAATATATAATTAGTTGATAATTACCATTAACAATTTCAGTCTTTGGCTCTACTTTGACAAATGTTTGGTCATCCTAAAATAATAAATTATTTATATATATGAAACAGTAGAAATAAAAATATATAGCTTTTATTAATTTCATATTCTGAGTGGATTAATGAATATATTGATTTTACAATGATTTATTTTTTAATCTATCATTATTTTTTGGGACAGCAACAATGCTTCAATTTTAATTTTGGTGGTTTATGGTAGAAACTTGAATCTAGTTTGTACTTACAGATTACAAGAGTAAGAAATTTCCAATATCTTTTTTTTTAATAGTTGGAAAAAAATAAAAAAACAATAAAGGAAAACGGGAATTTTAGCTATACCAGTTGTTGATAACATTTATTTATTTTGTTATAATTCAAAATTGAATAACAGTAGAAACTTAAAATTTTTATGAAGTATTCATATTATCAATTTATATACATGCAATAATTTTCAAAATATTTTGAAATATTTAACACAAGCTGTTTAAGCGTGTAATAACAGCATTTGATTTGGTCAAGATGTGATATGGCAATTAGAGGAGTAGTGATTTATGGTATATCAGTAACAAATTTCCAGATCAAGTAGGTTAACCAAAGATATCTAACTATTGACATAATTCCATTAAATTTCAGCAGGTGCACACAGGTAGTCTCCCCCATCCCCCCTAAGAACAAACAATATACCTATATCATATTTTTGGTTATTAAGTTTTGTGCAAAGTATGACTCCCCCCCCCCAAAAAAAAAAAAAACTAATCAACCAAGTTTTGCAGCTCCCTGAGTGCAAAATATAAACATAACATAATAATAACTAATATATTAAACAGTAATAAAATTTCCATAGTTTTACATATTTATTTTTGTTTTGAAAAATTATTAATTATGCTAAAGCTAAGAGGTATCCAGAGACTGACACACTGCTATTGAACTCGTCGATAACTAGTTTTACATAAATGAGTTGGTTTTTTTCAATTTGTAACAAAGATAAATTACTGAGAGGTTCTTAGCTTATTGTTGTCTGCAGATGTTATTTTTTTTAAATGCCGTAAACGCGAAAAGCTTCTTTTACATGACACAGTATTCATAGGAATTGTTAAAAATGTTTTAAAAATTAAATAAATTAAAGGAAATTCAGTTTGATTATTTGAAACACTTGAAACTTTTAATAGTTTATTTTGGAAATAATGGTGTATGGTGTTTTTTTCTTTTTTTCTTTTTGTACTTACAAATTCCATTTTTCTGAATTAAAATATATTAAAACTATTTGATAACTGAATAGTAAATCCTAGGTAGTAAGTACGGGTAAATCGCGTAGTTATGTATGATATTACTGTGTGCAAGAGTTTCTTCGTTTTATTAGAATATAAGGGTTAGGATGTTTATGATTTTGCATATTTTTTTTTTAGGTTATCCAATAGCTTTTATTTTTATATAGATATGTGTTTCATGGAATCTATATTCAAAATATCAAATTTTATTTTGCATATTATTGAATATTTTACCGTTTTTTATTGATAAGTTGCATAATTTGTGTTTTTTCTGTTTTAAGCACATATTTGACGGTTTTCAATGCAAAATACTGAAAAATACCGTAATTTTATATTTTATTAACTAAATTTAATATAAGTTTGATTATCTATGTTTTGCAAAGTATTTTACAAATTCTAATAGATTCAAAAACATATTAACACAAAATAGATGAAGATTTACAACGAAACATTTAAAACAAACAATAATTATTCAATGCAACTCTTTTTATTTATATTTAATTTTATTTTATATAGTAAATAAGAAAATTGAAAAATTAATAGACAATAACGAGTACATATAAATAGTACCGACCCATTTGTTTATATTTTATTAATAATTCAATTTGTCTCTATATATTTATTGTATTTTTTTTTTGTCTGCAATTCTTTATTTTTTATTGCATATTTTTCAAATTTTTTATGTATATTTAACTGTTTTTAGTGCATAAGTGCATACATATTCATACATTTTTTAGTGCATAAACATCCTAACCCTAGTGATTATTATTTATTAAGACAACCAATCGTTATGAACATAAAAACGACCGCATTAGCAAAATGCACATTTATTTATATTTATCTTAAATTATTTGCTTACAATTATCTATAAATAATTATAATATTAAGTACGACTATAATTGATTAATGATAAAATAATTATTACACAACGATATTTTTTATATTTTTATCATTTGTTTAGTTCTGTTATCTTTTATTAAATAATTCAATAAAACAATAAAATATAATTATATTTTCATAGAATTTTGAGTTCAGTTTATTTTAGCAGGTGCATCGTCGTGTACCCACGTATTTACGTCACTGATCTTAACTACTCGGCATTGTCGTAAGTACCTGTTAGGTGTTTGCGAGTATGCATGGTACTTACAGTAAAAATGCTCAAATTTAAATCGCAATTTTCGTAAATATTACGAAAGTACTAATATTGTTAATATTGTTTCCTAATATTGCGCTGATATTTACAGTATAGATGGTAAAATATTGTACAGCAAAGTATATGCCGTGAGAATTTTAGTAAAAATAAAGTTTATGATACAACAGCACATAGTAAGAGATAAGCATATTCTAGGTGTTAAAAAAAAAATTAATTAATAAAGAAACTTTATATTCTCTAACTTTGATTACAAGGCCATCAAAATCAACATTTTAAATTGATGTTTGTAAAGCTTATTTATGTGCGAATATACCACTAAATAAGTAATCGTAACCAACTATTTCTAATTTTCTAGAAAAATACATAGATAAATTGATATTGGACCAAAGTACATTAGGGAGAACATATGTCAACAAATGTTACAAAGAAACTTAATGTGAAATCAGAATGTATGATTCAAATAAAAAAAATTTGGATTTCAATTGATAAGACAGGCCGATATATTGCAAATACAGTAATTGGAACATTGGAAATAGGATATTCTGGTTAAGTTTTTATTAGATTCAATAGTATTGGAAAACATTAATAGTGGTTCAATAGTTAAGCTTATTTAATCAATCGCTTTCACTATTATGGCCATGTAATGCTTAATGGAGACTGTTTTACTATTTTTGCTAGACGCAGACCCATACATGGCCAAGGCAAAAAAATTTAATATTACTTTATTCTAAATGGAACACGTTACATGTCTTGCCTACGCACTACATAGGGTAGCAGAAGAAATTAGAAACATTTTTCCAAAGTAGACGAATTAATTTCGAATATAAAGAAAATATTTTTAAAAGCATTTTAATGATTACAAATTTTTAAAACGATTACCCCTAATAAACTATTACCACCGAAACCAATATTAACTAGGTGGAAAACATGATTATATACAGTTTTGTATTATTCTGAACATTACGTTTTAATTAAACAAGTAGTCATAGAACTCAACCGGGAAGACGCAACATCTATTGGAAAAATACAAGATTTAACGATGGATCAGAATTTAGAGTGCAATTCAGCATATTATATAAAATTTAATTTTGGAACACCACCCGAAAATATCATTCGTTTAGAATTGTGCACTTGTCTACTCGCAGATTCTATCCAAATTGAGACAGAACTTCAAAACAAAATTCAACAAGTGATAAATGATAAAGAAAAATAAACACAATTTTATGCAAAGTGCACTATTTCGAAAATACTCGAGTGAATTGAAATTTCTACATCATCTCTCCCAGATGATCTCAGCTTCGATGACATATTATTTATGCGATATTCTCTTATTACACAAACAAATGTAGAAAGGAGTTTATCAGTATATAAAAATTTATTGGCAAAAAATTGGCAGTAATTTTTATCATCTTGAAAGAGCACTTTTTGACTAATAAAATAGTGAAGACGAATAAGATAGGTCCACAAACACATATGCAGAAATAATGTATGCTATTATTTTAACAAAACAAATATTTACAACAATTAAAAAAAAAAAATGTTTTAAACAAATACTTTCACATACCAGAGAATCAATAAATTTCCAAGTTCGAATTTAAATTAAATTAAAAATTAAACGTTTGCGTTTGTAAATTAATATGAATATAAAATATAAATTTTGAGTGCATTTAAAAACAATTTGAAGTACATTTTATACATTTTTTGGCATTTAAAGCGCATTTTTAAGGTTTTTACTGCATTAAATGCACAGCCCTATAATAATAAAAATAGTAAAATATGATATAAATTATATTAACTATTATCATAATAATTAAATACAATGAGTTTGGAAATATTTAAATTCACCTACTGTAATACTAATAATAAAATAAATCACTTTAATTTTAATATCACAAAACATATTATGAAATGTATTTAATGATATAGATTATAGGTTATCAGAACGTTTCTGCTCAGAATTGTTTTTTATGTATAATAATAAATTATAAAATTCAAATTTAACACATCCACGACGTGAAAACTTAATATTTAATGTACAGCAGAGCAGTATCCACTTGCCTATCTATTTAATTTCAAATTATTTATTGCAAAATACAAATAACTCACAGGGGGAAGTGTTTTATAAAAAACATTCCAGTTACATTCATTTGGATTGTGTTCATATACACCATAGTTTTCATGGTCTTCTAGAAGTTGGAACACAGCTGGATTTTTCCTAAAATGTATTTAAATTTTAAAATGTTGAAATATTTGAAGTAAAAAAGATATTACCCGACAAATTCTACATCCATCTGAGTGGTAGGAGTTCTATTGTTATTAACTACTTCCTGAATAATCATAAAAAAAACCATATATTTATAATACATATATATATATATAAAACATATTCTACCATATATTTCATTTTTTAACTTGTATTATATATTTAAAATTATTTATAAAGCTTTTACTTTCAAGATTGCCATATACAACCGACTCTCGGTAACTCGAACCTTGATAACTACAGAAATTCTCGATATCTCAAATAAATGAAATTCCTCTTCAAATAACAATAACACTAAATGTTTAAATAATCTTGTTAACTCGAAAATTAATTAGACAAGTTTTCGATATTTAGAATTTTCGTATCCTAATTTAGTACTAAAAATAGTTTATCGAGGTGATTATTTTTCGCATATTATGATTTGTTTTGACTTTTGAAAAATTCGATCATTATGATCGATTACATATTTGTGACTCTATACAATGGTTTTCAGTTTAAGTTCTATACCATCTGTTCGTTTAACAATGTTAATACAATGATTATTATGGCTTAAAAAAGAAAATTAATAACATTATCGCATGCAAAAAAAGTAAACTTGCTTAAAATGATTGAAAAAGGCGAAAAGAAAAAACAAAAAATAGACAAAGATTTTGGAATTCCAGCGAGTACATTTGTCTACAATAATAATAAAATAAAGATTTAACTTTAAAAAACTTTAATAAAACTCGGCAATTCGAAAAAAATGAAACGATAGAAGAATATTCTGATATAGAATCCTGTTTTATTAAACTGGTTTCAACAATGTCTTGACAAAAAAATTCCAATAAATGGATCCATTTTATGATAAAAAGATAAATAGTTTGAGCATGAGTTAAGGTACGAACAGTTTAAAGCCAGCAGTGGGTGGTTTACAAATTGGAAAATCAGAAATAACGTTGTTTTTAAATAAGTTTATGATGAAAGTGGCGTTGTAGATGTATAAAAACGTTCCGTATGGTTTAATAATTTACCGAAACTCATGGGAAATTATTCATCAAACAATTTTTAATGTATACGAAACAACAGGATTATTTTTCAAATATTTATCTAAAAAAATGTTCATATTCAGGGGAAAAATTTAGCAAAGAAAGAGTAGCACTTCTGTTAAGGGCGATATGTTGACACAGAAAAATTAAGACTAATCATAGTAAATAAAAAAAAACCACGATGTTTTTAACAAGTAAAGTCATTACCATTAGATTATTATGCAAATAAAAAAATCTTGCATGACGTCTGAAATTTTTAATTTGTGGTTAATGAAATTAGATAAAAAAAATGATCACTGAGAAAAGGAAAATCTTACTTTTTATTGATAATTCTAGTGCACACAATTTAACTTCGACTTTTAATGCTATTCAAGTGCAGTTTTTATCTCCAAATACTACGTCTGTATTATAGTCCCATTAGACCAAGGCATAATAAATAATTTAAAAATATTTTACCGAAAAGAAAAAGTAAAAAAATTATATCAGCTATAAATGATAAAAATCAAAATGTAATAAACATATTGGATGCTATACGGCTATGCGATAAAGCATGACGACACGTAAAAAATGAAATGATCGTAAATTGTTTTACAAAATCAGGTTTTTGAACTTCGACTGAAAATATTCCTTTGAACTTTCTGATGATAATAACAATGAATGGAATAAATTAACGGAGAAAATAAATCTTAATGAAATTTTTACATCATACGTCAATGTCGATGAAAATTTGGATATTTGTGGAGAATGGTCTGATATTATCTCCGATATATTGGATGAAGATAACGAAGAATTTGAAGACCATCAAGTATAATGTAAAAATGATTTAAAAATAAAAACATACTTTTTAAAAGTTTTTATAACATTTTTAGAAAGTCGAATTTTTTTCCTTGAACTTCGAGTTACCTAGAGTTAGGTTATATGAAAGAAAATACTGTTTAATTGTATTGAAAAATAGAAATAACTAAAATGCTTAATAATTTTATTCGATCACCAACTTTATTTGTCTACAAAAAATAATACCTTCAAAATAATAACAAATTTCATATTTGATTATATAAAAATGAATACATTTATAGTACAAATTTAACTGATTTATTAATCTTGATATTCATGGAAGTAAAATGTAAGGACTACCATAATTTTAATCTTTACACAGTGGTAAATATAGTTATCATCATAAAAGTAATTCACCTATGTTCCCACCACAAAAATCAATTGACTATTAGATTAAGTTATGTACATGAATGTATTTAGAAATATTAGACACAAGTGGTTCAATACCATGATTTATACTATATAACTACTATTTACTAATAATATATAGTTGTTATTGATAAACTGCTACCTAGTATCTTATATTTAATACTGTACAATTATTGACATGTTACAAAGCTTGAAGTATGTTATTTTTTCACATCAGTTTTAAAATACTAGCCTATTTCTAATTCAAAAAGTTAATTCAATGAACATTTTTATCAAATTTTGCTGAAAAAGACCAGAATTATCATCATAACCTAGAAAGTATTACTAAATTTATCAATATCTGAACAAAATGGGTATTAACATAACTTAATAGCCAATATTTTGTAGTATAATTTGATCAGAAATAGTTTTATTGAGTATTTATTACTCAGTAATATTATTTGCTTAATTTACATACTTAATAGTAACATATACATTTATAATTACATTCAATATACTCTTGGTACTCTTTGACTAATCCCAATAATAGGTATATAATATTAAAAATGTCTGGATAATTGGATGTGAATACAAAAATTTTAATTATTTTTTTAGGTTATTGCAAATTAAATATTATCAAGCATATAAAAAAAAAAATTAGGCATTTTAATACCTTAAATATAAAATATTCATATAATATATATATATCTGGCAGTATTGTTTAAAATGGTACTAAAAATATTAACAGATGATATTTAATAGTTTAAAAATTTAAGATTCTTACCAAATCAGTGGTTTTAATTTCATCAATTTTTTTATCATTGTTTACTGGTAAATCGGCACCATCAGATGAAAGACCTTCAAGAAATTTGTCAATTCTAGACATTAAAAAAAACATTAAATAATTAGATAAATAGATAAATAATTATTTGGTTGGATTACTACGAAAAAAAAAATCATTATTAAAATAGATAACTGAGGAGGATAAGTTGGTCATGTATTCATCCATTATTCATGTATAATAATATGCATATAATATTATAAATATTAAAATCGAGAGATTAGTAACTTTATTTATTGTATAGTGTAGTGACATTGTTAAAAAAATTAATATACAAATGTGGATTGTAAGGTAATTATGCGATATTTGTACAATCCAAATTTGCGTGTAAAAAGGGTAAATATTTTTAAACCATACATAGTGAATTACACACGTTTTTACTGTAATAATATTCAAAATATTACACCATAAAACTAATTAGATATGTATTATATTATTTAAAAATAATTAATATTTTTATAAATGAAAAAAATCAAACATTTTAAGTTTAAGTTTCTTTTTTTTTTTTTGTAAAGTGTATACAAAAAACATGACAAAGATTATATTTAAGGCAACACTTTATTTGGTTATTAATTTTTATACTATTTTTAATCTATTATAACCAGGGCTAAAGTTTTATCATTAAGTATATTCTTGGACAGGAATGGCATCTAACACATTTTTTTTCTTTACATTTACTTATTGAGAATCTAAAAAGAATAAATCTAATATGAACTATTTTATAAATTTACAATTTAGATAATATTATTAATTAAATTAGAAAGATGTTTCTTAAAAGAAATTATTAAAAGTTAATTAAAAAAATTAACTATATTAAAACAATGTTAACATTCACCATCACAAATCAAGAAATTATTAGATGCAATTCTGAAAGTTATAGTTAATTATAGCATAACTTAGTTGTTGAGTATTATAAAATAATTTTTAGTATTGAGGATGAGTAACTCTGAAGCTAGCTAGAAATGTAGGGTATATAATACCTGAATCAATAAGGCATGAAAAAGTGCTATGTATACTAGTAATCCAGGAAAATTATTAGTAAATTGGTTTCTTACACATAGAAAAATGGGATTTTTAATTGATTGAGGACTTTTGAGATCAGTAGAAAAAACATGGTTGATGAAACAAATTTTAAGATATCATATTTAAACAACTGACCAGGTGTGAATTTTTTCTATAGCTTTACAAATAACAAGTGTTTGTCATAACAACAATTAATAAGTGAACAGAGCAAGATGTTCAGTTATAAAGATAAAAAACTAAAAATGGTTTGCCAAAGTTTATGAATTGTTAGAAAAACATATTGATATGTTGAAATGATTAGAGTGAGTAGATCAACGTGTATAAAACATGTTTGGGTTTAGCCCCAAACTAAAGAGAAAAATTAAGGAAATGTGGTTCAAATGTATTAATAAACAGATTAATTCCAACAAAGAATACATTATTATACTCATTTCAACCAATGCATTTAGCATATAGGTACCTTAAGGAAGGGAATAGTGAAGTCAAAATGAACAGATGATCTATAACATTTTTTATGAATACCTACATTCAAAATTTTCTTTCCACTTCAATTAAAATCAAGTATTATAAAACCTATTGTTACTTTTTTTGATAGTCATCGGTCTTATCTTAGTCTCCATTTGAGAAATTTTGTTGTGAAAATGATCTTATATTAATTACTCTTTACTCAAATTCCACTTATATTTAATAGGTGTTACCCATTATATGTGAGTGTTTTTAAGGCACTTAAGAGGATACCATACCCGCATGTGTTATCTCTGTTTTACATACATACAACATAGCAAATTTTTGTTTAACAGAATCCATTTTATGTTGTTAGCTTTAACATTAGAATGAATTTATCTATTATCAAACTTAAATGTAAGAATTTAATCTGGGCAATGACATAGGCTTTTATTAATATTATAATTTTAAGCTGAGTTATAGCTATATAAAATATTGAAATTTTAAAACGCTCATAACTTACTTAAAATTATAATATTAATAAAAGCCTATTTTATATTCTTACTTTTAAACATGATAATAAGTAAATTTATTTTTATAATTTAAGTTAATGAAATAAAATGTATTTTGCTAAACTTGGGTTTTATGACATTTGTTACATGTGAGTATACTATATGTAAACAGAGATAATACATACAAATCTTGTTAAATCTAATTATATTATAATCTCAAGGAAAAAGAAAAAAAGGTGCTTTGAGTATTTGAACAGTTCACAGAAATAGATAGAAGCTGGTGATCCAGTTGACATAATACAAATGAGCCTCTTGTGTTACCTCTAAAAAATATAGTTTGAATTTGATCTTTCAGAATTGAAATTTGATAATTTTATTTAAGTAAAATTTCCTACTAGCATAAAAATATTTAACATAAAAATACATGCTCACAGTTCTACAACTGTTGAATAATAATAAGATTTAAAAACAATGCTTCAAAGCAACTAATGAAGAAAATATTAAAATCATTGTAATTGAAAATTATATATTTGTAATAGATATAGTGATGTTACGAGTAAACAACCTGACTAGGAAAAATAATGTGGTAGACAGTAGTAACAATATTTTTTCAACAGTTGTTAAAATAATTGAATTTAATAATATATTTTGCTAGTCTTTTAATTTTATATATTAAGTTATTCTATTTTTATATTTCATTTATTAAGAACCAAGTAGGAACTTATTTTTATTTTTTATCTATTATAATTAAACAAAAAAATTACATAACAAAACAAAATTATTCATAATACCAATAGGCTAATTCATAAATTTGTTAATACATTTTACTTGTATTGTTATTATTAGTTTAAAATGATTTAATATTTAAAAATGTAAAATGTAAAATTCAAAATTTACTTAAAGGAAGTTACTTTCAAGCCAATGTTACTAAATTGTACATTATTATTATTTGTTTAATGAGGTATTTTTAATTAAATAGAATTATGTTTAACTTCTTTTAATTTGCATTGCATATTAATTATCTATAAATATTTGAGTTATATTCAATAAATTATTTTATTTGATATTAATAATTATTTCATTTTTATAAAATATGATTTTTATTATTCATTATGAAATTCAGTAGCCATAAAAGAAAGAGACTGGAACTTTAATTTTTACCTAATATTGTTCTAGAGTCTAGATAATATATTTTTATTCCACAATAATCAAGTTATAATTTGTAAGTTCTCAAATGTCGATTAGGTACTCATCTATTAACTGATAAGTGATAATGAATTAAAATTTGATATCTGACTATAGCTGGTGAGTACAAATATTTGTCATACCTGTACCATTGTTTATCAAATAAGCAACCAATCATCAGCCAGTATTAATGATTATAATTTGTACTTTATTTCTTTCTAGTCTATACTGTTTAAAGTATTATGAATAAACATAGAAAAAAATTCCATAGTGTAAATTGAGAGTTACATGAAAAAACATAATAAAAACATCATGAAAAAACTGATAATGTATAATCTTTTAAATTTCAACAGTAACCTTAGATTGAGCATTAGATTAAGTAATAATCAGACGTTAGGTACACACATTTATATGAGTATACTAATGTTACACTATAACTAAATAATAAATATATATTTATATAATAAATTACAGTATACATATATATATATATATATAAACTATAGTACAAAGGTTTTGTAGTTAATGCAATCACTCACAAATAGATACTTTAAACATGTGTTGGAGTGTTTATGTATGAATGTATTATGTTTAATTACCTATTGCAAAGAAAAAAGATCATAAGAAATTAAATAATTATATAATAATATAGCCGTTTAGGTATTACTAATACTATAATAAATAATAGTGAAATCTTAAATTTACTTACAATTGAAATAATAGTTATGATCAGAGGTCAGATTTATATTATTTTAATATTCTTTTAAAATACCAGATATATGATGTTTTATGTCCTTAAAAATGCAAAATATTCTTTCAATATTAATAATACATATATTTAGTTGAAATGTATTATTTATTATACTATTTATTAACTTGTTTTATTAATTAATTATTAGTTATATCACATAATATCAACATATACCGGTACGGACAACTGAATATTTGTAACAGCTAAAGAAATAACTGGTGTGCTATACTGCTATCGCCATTGATAAGGAATATCTGATGATTGATTTATATTAGAAGTTAGAACCAAGAAATAAATCGTATAGTGAATATTGTATTTATCAAAATGCCGATATATATAAAACATTCTCATATATTGTATAACATGTTAATTATTCTCTAACCCCTAAATATGCTTTTTTATGGAAAATAAATTTTTTTCTATGAATTCTGTATTTTATGAATCGCAAAGATATCTTGCTTCCATTTAACTGCATACACTAGAAACAAATATGTAAAATCATAAAAATTTGTCCTCTAGTTATGACCAACGTAATAAGTTCATTGGTTTTAGTGTTTTATTCCGACAAAGTAACAATTTCTAGTAAATATTCAGTAGTTATGATTACAGATTAGACATACACACACTTAAATGTGTTGAGAACATACCTATCTACTTATAAATAAATATGGTTTCTATATAATAAAATTGTGAATATCCCATGCTTGTGAGTTGTGACGTATAACAATAATAACTTAATTTATAACAATAAAAATTAAAACTCGTTACTCACTCGTGTACTATATCCAAAGTGCTGCCCAAGTCGTCCAAGTCGCAGTCGTTTACTTCATTTAGGTCGGTTGCGGCGACCGAGCGGGGCGATGTCATGATGACAACAAAACCCGTACCTAGTCGTATTGGAATGTGAGTTTAATGATTTTAGTTTGAATTTCAAACTAATTTAGTTTGAATATTTTAGTAAGATTACTAAGATTACAATGAATTATCATGAGAGCATCGTCAACTCAAAACAATATCACAAAAGGAATCACTCGGTTAATGGTCACAAGCTGCGTTGCGGTCACTACTTTAGTGAATTTTAGTCTTTACACACTTTACATGTGTATATATATACAAACGGTTCTTCGCAGGAAAATTTTTTTATATAATCCGTTTCCTTATCATTTCAAATAGACAACCATGGTAATTACCACTTTCGTAGTTATGAATTTAAACCTTATCACTTATCACGGAAAAATTTACCACAAACGTTAGTGCTTTTATGTTTTATACATGCAGTCATGGTATAGTGTATAAACACTATAAGTTATGTATTAAGTTATATAGCAATCGTTTTATTTTATTTGAAATAAAAAAAAAACATTAACAATTAACATGACAATAACAATTTCTTAATTAATAAATAAGTAAGTAGTCAACATCATGCTTTGATATTCAACTTTGATGGTGGTTTTTTTTTGAAAAGGTGCCAAAGTTGAAAATCGAGCATTATATTTACTTGAAAAAATGTTTAGATACAAAATATAAATAGAAAAAAACACATATCATTGTAAAATCAATACAATTATCGCATTCGATTTACTCGGAATATAAAATAGAAGTCAATAATCAGTTATTTAATTTAAATATAAGAGTAATCAAACATTGCTGTTGTATTCATATTTAATGTTACTTTGTTTATATTTAAAAACGATTGTTTTATGTGTATGCTCTCTAAAGAAGATAAAGTATGCTGTTCACTTAAACATTTTTTTTTTTTAAAAAAAAATCTTTCTTGCAATTTAATTTTTCTTTTATTCCTTTCATTTTTAGTGGTTTCTTAAATACTTATTAATTATTATTTGCCAATTTTGAAATTATATTATCGCATTGCTTAATGATGTATGTTGTATCAGTCTCTTCTAATTGTGCTCGATAAACCATACAATATATTGTTTCAAGCTTATTTTTAATTTCTTCATTAGTTTTTTTATATAAGTCTGATTCTATAATTATTTGTTTGAATTCATTATCAACAACTAATTTTTAAGCTGGTAAAATCTGATTTTCATCTCGCGGCAAACTACCCATAGTTTCTGTTTTAGTACATGCATGAATATGTTTGCAAATATTAAAATAAATAATGTTATGCATATATGATATTTATATGGATATATACATATTTTGCATTGATTATATTATAATACACATTCATTACATGATATTAATGTCTTTTCTACTTTTCATTGTAAATAAACTTCTGTATCTGATCTTACCGACCAGTAATCATAAACTTTTATCACAATATTTGATATTATTTTCAAACTTTTGTTATGCACTGTAATGATCTGCTTTATTTTATATGATTTTTTAAAAACGTTTATCCCTTACTAAAGCCTTAGTACATTAATAGAAAGTCTAATCATTTCCATTGTTTTCTGTCTAAATAACAATGTTTGATATTTTTATGCAGTGCTTCTAAAAGCATGTTTATATTGATCTCAACATATTTTCTATTGAAATAGGTTTACTTTTCTACTCAATAAGAAAATATGGATTTCAAATATATTTGTAGTTTTCTGTATCTTTATCAATTAATACTTTCTATACTCCAATATAAAAATTCTTTTCATCTGTTTCACATTATAATGGTTTTAAAGTTTTAAAAACAATTGTTTTTTTATCATTAGAATGAATTTTATTTAAACTTTTTATCCAGTTCCTTAAAAAATGCCATGTACATACAATTTGTTTATTTGCAGGACCCATTATTTCACTCCATGCATAATAAAGTGCTCAGGTTAGGTTCATCATCGGACATAAAAACATCAGCTGTAATGTTTCCAATTACATTTTTAATTCACAGGAAATAATATTTGAAGAGAGCAGTATCTGATAGATTATTTTAAAAACAATAAAACAAGATAACCGTTTATGTACTCGTCAATAACAACTAATGAATACAATTGAAAATTGTATCCATTTAAGCCATGTATGCCATTAATACATATTTTGTCATTGCTAAATTTAAAAAATAATTCTGATTGGAATTGAGTCATAATGATAAAGAATCAAAATTACCATTCTCTCTCTGTTGTTTATAGTATAAAATAAGACTTTCATTGCCTTCATTAATCATTTCATTTATCCAGATATTCATACTTATTACATCATTTTGGTTCTTGGTTTCGTACCAATATTATAAAACTTTAATATTGGGCATATCATGTTTTTCCAGGAAATGAATTCTTTTAACCCCTTCCTTAATATTTTAAGATCATATGCCATGTAGTATCCTATTTACTGGTATACTCAAGCCTAATTTTCCTGTACAAGATATTATTTCTTAAAATTAAAATTGTTTTGATGAAAATATATGTACACAATAAAGCTAAGTACTTACCTGTATTAATACTTCTATCTTTAACAAATAATTTTTGTCTTTCTATGTCATATATATGCCATAGATGAGTAGGTACTATAAAAATGTACCTTTATGTTTAGGTGATTAATATATACTAATGTTAGATTGACAAATATGACCAGTTTTATTATCATTATGACATCATTCTGAAGATTTATAGCCCTATTTTATTGTAATATATTATTATCAGAGATGTTATTAATTATTAAAATAAATAAAAAATAATAATAAGATATTAAATTGATTTTGTTCATAATTCATGGAGCAAATGATCTATGTCAGGCGTGCTTGATCTTTTTCAACTTGTGGGCCACATTTAAAATTAATATTTATACTACAGGCCGTTTATACATCATGGTTTATTTTTTTATACATTTTATTTGGTATAATATTATCTTAATTCACTTATTGAATTTATGAAAAAATATAACATGTTTTTATCTGATTTCTGCTGAATAGTACATTTTATATAAACGGCGAACATCACATACCGCGTAAACTTGGGTCATTTCAAACATATTGAATAGCTTCGAACAATATGACAAAATTTGAATTTTTAGCGTTTATTTCTATGGTGAACTGTACATTTGAACAGTTGGAAATAAGATATTATTGGTAATCACTTTGATAGAACGTATGGCACAAAACGATGTGTATCAGAACGTTCTATCATTAATAACATTTAATATATTTTCGATTACATAATTACAATTATTTTGTCCGTTTGTCAGTTTATCATGTTTTAACTTTATGCGTACGTTACAGTCGTTACAGAATATAACCGTGAATTATTAGGTATTTTTTGTTTCTTAGTTATAAAATTGCATATTAAGTATTGGACTATTAAATTTTCAATTTTTTTCTAGTGTGTTTAGATTTTTAATCAATGTTTAAAAGTAATAAATTAAAAACTATTATGACTTTGGACAATTGCAAAATATATATAAGAAAAAATAGGTGGACGTGGTTATTGTAGTTACCAAAATTATGATTCTACAGTTTTATAAAAGGTTATTGAATATAAAAATTCAAAACAGCTTTTGAGAATATTGGTTGAAAAGTATTAAGTACCAAAAAGTACATTGTGTGATTGTTAAAAAAAAAAAAAAAACACGGAAAACCAAAAAATAAACCAAGTGGTCAACTAGTTCTTTCGGAAGTTAATGAAAATTACTTAACCAATGAGTTAATTAAATGTGCTGAATGAGGTGCTTTCCTCTTCGTATTACCTACTGATACTTAAATAATTGTTCAAAATTTTTCAAATCTATGTGGTAGAACGGTGAAATGTTTCAAAGATAAATTACCTGACGTTGGCTGAGTTTAATTGTTTTTGTCATGCATGAAATCACTTACCTATCGTTTGGATGAAAACTAAAAGAGTGGGGGTGCGATGGTGGTATTTCGAGGCTAATTTTAACGAAATATTTTGATAATCTTCAAGAAGTTATCCATAAAATACTTGATACTAATATATTTAATTATGATGAAACACATTTCTGCGATGACTGTAAAAAAATTTGTTATTAGAAGTAATTCGTGACTCATCTAAAACTAGCACCTCTGTCGTGTTCAGCTAGTTGACAAGTAATGCTTCCTTACATTGTCTACAAATCACTTCATTTGAATCCCATGTGGATTGAAGGAGCCATTGAAGATGCAAGGTATAATAGAAATATTAGTGGTTGGTTCGGCATGTACATATTTGAAGACTGGTTTATCTATTTATTCCTTTTATTAGGAACTTTAAGGGCCTAAAAGTATTAATTGGAGACAATTTAGCTAGCCACTTACCTCTTGAAGTCTTAAAATTATGTGATATTCATAATATACGTTTCATTACTTCTCAACTCTATGCATATGTGTAAACTGTTCGATCTCACCTTTTTCGACAATTAAAAGGGATCTAGCGAAAAACTTTAGATGATAGGAAGAAAAAAAAGATTGTATTTATAAACTTAACAAAGCATATTATTAAAAAGGATAAAATATGTTTTATTTTATTAAAGAGGTCAAATTATGTTTTATTTTTCTGTAAATCTAAAATATTGTCCGAAGTCACCTAAGACGCATTTAAACTCGTTTTTTAATCAAAACTAGTGCATATCACTTGGTTTATAAATAACTCAACTTTTTAAAAAAGTTCGTTAATTTGGATTAGTGACTATAAGAATTTTTTTTTTATAACTGCCTATGATATCTTTAATAAAACAATCATTCATATAACAACTTTATATATACAACACATTGTGGTTGAGTACAATATGATAAATTATAAGTAAAGGCCAGTTTAATATGTAGGTATTTTAAATTGTAAAATATGCATGCAAACATGAACTAAAAAAATTCAAAACATGTAAGAAAAAAATGCACAACACACAAAATAAAATTTCAATTTTTATTAAATTTTAGGTATATTTAATTTTAATTTTGCAGTAATAATTATTTATTATTTTTATTTACATTTTCATGAACAAAAAGTATAAGATGTATAATACATTAAATATACAATACAAACAAATAATCTGTTAAATTGTTATTTAATTTTTAATCATTAGGTAATAAATTGTAAAAATATTTTATTTTAACTAAATAGCAAATACATTGGTGATATAAATAGGAAAAAAGTACGGTTTAATTTAGTATGTTAATTGGAAAAACAATAAATTATCTAAGGTTATTCTTTGAGACGTAAAATATTTGATATTATATAAACGTACCTATAATCTGTTTTTTTAATCAACACTTTTTTGAATCGTTAGCTGTATATTTGTACAATTTTTTGTTAAAATATGCAAAAATATGCAGTGTAAAATTTTGATACTTAATCAATTAATGGTTTGTGGACACACATTGACTGCATGTATATGATATTGAAAATAGCAACATGCATTTTATGCAAAATTCGATGCCTATTTAATTATAAATAATAGTATAATAATAATAATTACTTAAATATATATCATACATAAACATGTTTGGGATTGTATCTCCAACGAGATAGCCCCTTTTCTTATTCTAAGTCACTTAAACTAAGTCGTATGGCATTAGACGTTTTAGCGCCTAATGTCTTGCGAGTTGTTAAGAAATTGCTTAGCAGTTGTATTGGGATGTAACTCAAGTTTTTTCACATGTTTATTGGCTAAGTTTTTGATTTCGTCCTGGATAGATAAAATATTCAAATCTTGGTGAATGATTTCATTCCTGTTGAACCGGTATGTTGTAACAATGGAATGAAGGGCGTTAAATGACTTCAATGTTGGATTTACTGGCATAACCCCACAGTTGTATGCCAGAAGTCCAAATCGGTTTAAAAATAGCTACATATAGAAGTAGTTTGTTTGTCAGGTCTAGTGTACCTATATAGAATGTCTTCCAACTAACCAGTACAAGTTGCAAATTTTTTCTTTTATTTGTATTTTTTTCTGGCGGACATGGTGTTTCCAATTAAGGCGCGAGTCAAAGTGCATTCAGATGAATCTTTTTGTGGGATTATCGAGTGATCCAGCTACACTTGGATGTTTTTAGTTTTACGTAGTGTATAATTAATATGCACCGATTTATCAGTATTGATTTTGATTTTCAATCTATTTATACAGTTAGATATGTGGTTGATTGAGGTTTGTACGTTTTTAGTCGCAATCTGTTTATTGATTCTTGTTACTAAAATTGTTCAGATATTTAGAAAGAATTTTCTAGTCGTGAAACTAGATGTTAAGCACAATGAGGTGATTTTGGATTTTTGGGCAGCTTAAATGAAATCTTTGTCGATAACTAGAATATTAGAGTCATCCAAAAATGTATCAATTAGAGTGTTTTCGTTTAAAGTTAGGTCACGGGTAAAAACATTGAATAGGAAAGGAGCTATGTCACGGCCTTAGGTAGCACTTGTAGTTGCTATTTGAGAGTTAGAAAGGCGCCGTTGATTTTTATTAAACATTTTTTTTTTTTGGTACAGATGGGCTTTGATTAGTAGGTAATATGGAGCGGAAAAGAAGGATTTTAGTTTAAAGAGTAGGTCTGGGTGCCTACTCGCTCGAAAGCCTGCGCGATATCGAGGAAAATACTAATGCAAACTTTCTTTGCTCTCGAATGCTAAAAAAATTAGATCGACATTTCTATGTAAGTGGTGGATTGTGGAGTGTTTTGATTTGAACTCGAATTGAAAGTCTGTATTAATTTTATTTTATGTGGCAATTATTGAGATTCCTTTCAGGAATAATTTTTCGAATAATTTGTCTACGACAGACAGAAAGCTTATAGGTCGGTAAGAAGACGGATTTTCAGGAGGCTTACTTGTTTTGTGTAAGAATTATTTGTGTGTGTTTCCAAATAGATAGCATGTAAGAAAGGTAAAGTATCTAGTTGAATATATATGAGATATAACAGTATTATTGTATTAGGTAGTTGTTATTTTAAGAGTGGTGCAGTGATCAAGTCACGATCCGATGTTTTACCTTTTTTAAATGTTTTATATAAAAGAATACTTCATTTGGTAGTGGGTTTAGGTATAGATACTGGTAGTGGACTATCTAGGAACTCATATTCAGTATGTCCAAAAAATTTCTGAATCAAAGTTTTTAAAAACACATTTAAAAATAAACGAATTTATTTACATCAACCCTCTACAGATATTAGATAGTCTTTATCTAGTTATACACTCCTTACTCCGCCGGTAAAATTGTTCAAACGCACTGGAGAACTCATTTTGCAGAATTGTTTGTAACTGCTTTGTACAAACTCTTTAAATTACAGGAATATCGTTAAAAAAGTGACCTTTCATCTTCAACTTGAGTTTTGGAAATAAAAAATAAACTGCAAGAACCAAATCTGGTGAATAGGCAGTTTCAATGAAATTTCGGTCGCAAGAAAGACACATTTGTTTTTATTATTGGTCAAAAAATGTGGAACAAAATGTGAACAAATTTTACGACGGTTCATTTATTCTGTTAAAATCGTACGTACCTACTGCATCTTTACCAGTGTTAAGTTTTTATGCTATGATACGAAGGGTAAGATGAGGTTGTTCGAGCAGCAGCGCACGCACTTTCAAAACGTTTTCGTCTTGAACAGTTGTTGATGGCCTTTCACATATTTAAGTAAAAAAATTATTTTCTATTTTTGAAGATATTTTGTATTGTAACTATTTTGTATTGTGTTGTTTTGTTTTGTGTACCTAAGCTTTTTTATATCATAAAAAACAAATAATGCATTATCATTTTCATATTTATTTTTTAACAGGTTATTAAAATCAAAGTCATCATTTTCTTTCATTTTCAACGACTGTAAAATTATTTTTTCCAGCAAACTTATTAATTTAGTCCATTCATGAGGATTGGGAATGGATAACGTTTACAAGCTTTCTCAATGTGGGCGTGATTAGGATCACATTCCATTTTTCAATGTTCAGACACTATAAATTTCTGATCAATGGTCTTGATTTCCTAAAAAACAAATTCACATGGCTATAATTATGCTATTATTCTAGTATTGCCTCGGACAACAATCATTATAAATATGTAATGAAATAAGAAAAAACTGATGGCAAACTTTATAAGTAATGAAATAGTGACAAATCAATATCGTTTGCCTCAAAAGCTTTTAATGAAAAAGTATTATGGACAGTGAAATTATAAGTCTACAATTGTAATAATATGTAATATACTAATGTTCCTACTCGTATTCTTTCAATTTTATGCAATTCTAAATATCATAATGATAATACTTGTAAACATATTTGTAAACAAAAATTAATAAAAGGTTAGGTTAGGTTAGGTTAGAACACCTATTAAGTAATATTTACCTCTTCTATTCTAATGTTTTTAATCATATATATTTTTTTTATCAAACCTAGTTCTAAATTTGACTCTATTAGAATTAATTTTTCTTTAATTACTACAAAAGTGACCACTGTATTTAGATTTCCGCTTTTGTTTAGTATTTTACATTTTAAATTTATTTTTCCTATTGCTTCTAGACATGACCTCCCAAACGCATATAATTTAAGTAACACAACACACTCGGTGCACTCGTCAAAAATCCCTTCTTAGCATAAACGTTGTTTAACTAGTAAACAGCAATTCAAATCAAATATAATATGGTTCTCGCATCGTTTCAATGATGAGGGCCAAAAAAACAATTTAAAAAATAGTAACAATAATCGTGTTTGTTTATTTTACAGTGTTTTTAAGTATAACTACTTTTATTATTATTTATTAAGATGTTTTGGTTTCTATGGTAGTTATTTGAAGAATCTATTTTTCAAAACTTTTTTATTCGCAGTAGAGAGATTTTACGCGTTCACAATTTTACGACATGGCTGACGTGAATTTTCACAGGGCGCCTGCTTACACGTTGGGCATGCGGCTGCCACTAAAACAGACGTCACTTCGAGTGCCCGGTCCCAAGTACGACCTGAGCAACGTCACCCGTCGCGGACCGGTCAAAGTGATCGGAGCTTCGCTAGCGTCCAAGCTAAGTAGTATAAAAACGACACGCACTCCAGGTCCGGCCGCGTACAACACCGTGCCCTGTATGTCTGTCACTATGCCTACTATGCCGCTGTGTTCCATAGGGTTAGTATAACAATATTGGCTACAATTATGTGTAGTATTAATGATCACCCTATAATATTAGATTTGAATTTTATGGATATATTATAAAATATGTAGTTTATTTTTTTACGCGTATTTACACTTCATTGCAATACAGAGTTTGAAAGTTATTTACAATTTCATTTAGTTGGCCGTAGGGTATAAAATTATTCTGTTTACGAGATTTAACCGTATGGTATACGGTGTACAATGTACATAAATAATATTATATAGTTGCTCTGAGGCCGTAGTTATTGTTCTTTAAAGGGAACGATAAAATCATTGTAGAAAAAATGATTCGATAATCGAAATAAGTCTCTGTGTGTGTGTTTATCACAAAAATCCTATTCGATTATTTGTTTTTTGTCGTCGTTAAAGATTAACCGGAATTAACTGCATGGGTTACACATGTACGAATTTTTTGATTTTATTCGATTTCATTCTTATGAGTACTGTAAATACTTTCCGGACATTGTGTAGTATTCATAGCGTTCTGTTTTTTTCGTTGCATTTTGTTCTGTCTGAGAAGTTGGCTATTCAATTTTGTTCAAATATTTTGAAGATTATGCTCAGATTTACCAAGTTGTTCGTGAGAATTTGCAAGTCCATTTTCAGAAATTGCAAGTATGAAATAGATATCGATGGGCTGGATATTAAACTCTGAAATCTGGTCTAAGTACTTACTTTCAAATTCTTAAAACGGACTTGCAAATTTTTGATAACTAATAGAAATGTTTTGAAATAGGTTTGGAGTTTCTGAGTTAACATTGAAGCGTTGGGCGAAGTTGGCCCTGCAATATCCTTACCTCTGATAACTTCCATAATTCACACTTGCAAATTCTAAAAATAACTTTGAAATTCTTGCAAACTACTTGCTAACTCTGAGAATAATTTTCAAAATGTTTGAATTAAGTTAAAAGCCCAAATTCACGGACGTACTTTGTTTACCGTTATTTCTTCACTTTTGTTCTTCGAGTTGACCTCTAGCCCTGGATTATACCACTCGATACTAAGAACTATAACAACGCTTTCATATATGACGTGTACAAAAATGTAGAAATGTCGGTAATCATTGTGTCATATACCCTTTTAACTCTACACATCGTTCTCAAAAACACAGGACCAGACGGGACTGCATGAAAAAGTTCACCCGGACACCGGCGCCGAACGCTTACGCGTTGTTCACCACCGTCGGAAATCGGACGCCGAACCTGCCGTCCGCGCCTATGTACACGATTTCGGGACGGTCTACTGAACCGGGACGTAGACGGGGAGTAGCGTGGTACTCGTCGCCGGGACCGGCGCGCTACTCAGCTGTGGCGCTCGACCGTGTCAAAAAACAGATGCCCAGGCCCGTGATGCTCGGCAGCGTCAACCGCGGGCAAACGCGTGGTCACCGCACGCCCGCGCCCAACGCTTACTTTCCCGCCCAGGGCCCGGCGTCCCGTTTCGCCAGCGCACCGCAATTTTCTATCAGCGGCCGCGCACCGGCTCGCGCCAATCCGTATTACACGGCTGCCGACAAGGTGCCAGACTGGGAATGACGGCCGCCGCGAGTAGGATGAAGGATGAAATATTCGATTCAAAAACCTCAGCCTCAGCCGCCGCCGCCGCCACCCACTACCCTCCTCTCCCATGCCGTTGCCGCTCCTAGCTGATGCTACCGTACCCAGTGCCCTTAATCAGTTATCAAATTCTTATCAATTTTCACGTTGTTATTAATTATCATTGTAATCAGTGTCATCGTACATCATCACAGAATGACTAGAAAAGACACTTTTTGAGCACTCAAAGCTGTTCAATTTATTGAAATATCAGTGTATCCATTAATTTATCAAAAATATTAAATTTATTTTTGTCTAGTTAAACTGATTTGCTAATACTTACAAACATTTTAATTTAATGAAAATGTGATGGACATAATCGAATGGTTAATAATTTCTCGAAAAATCACTCGAAATTGAAATTGTTTTTCCGTATGATAAGAATAGTCGACTATTATTACTTATCGAGAGAATCGAAAAATTACTCGAAATATGAATAAACTTATGGTAATTAATTATCAGTTAAATTTTGCTTTTTTTATTAATTAGAAATCAAACTATAATTTAAAAATGATAATAACGATGATATATTAATAGGTGCTTTAAAAAAAAGACAAGATTTTATTTTTTATTTAACAATTATTATCTAAATTTTAAATTAATCTGTTACTCTAAGATACATTTTTTAAAGGTCTGCAAAATTTTTAGAATAACAGTCTTGTTAGAAAAATAAAATAATGGGAAATATCTTTTTACCGGCAGCAATGATATTCCAACAGGTAATGCAAATCTGTACCGCATGAGAATTTGTGTTAAACTTCAAAAGTGTCCTTTTTGGTTATTCTGTGATATTATTATTGTTATCATTTGCAGCCAACCACATGGGGTTATTCTAATACTTGTAAAAACTATTATTCTTAGGGAAATTTTTATTTTCTTATAATAAATATAAAAAATTTAATATCAAAATGTTTAACTGTGAGGAAAGTTCATACGTATTTACATGCAAAGATGATTTGAAAAGACATGAACAAAGTTTGAATCAGCAAGTCGTTTGTCGTCGGGACCGGGCTATTTGGCCGTGGCGCTCGACTGTTCCCAAAAGTAGGCGCCTAGGCTCGTGATGCTCGGCAGCATCAATCGCGGGCAGACGCGAGACCACCGCACACCGGCGCCGAACGCTTACGCGTTGTCCAACACTATCGGGTACCGGACGCCGTCCGCGCTCATGCACACAATTTTGAGACTGTCAATCGAACAGGAACTCGGACGAAAAAAATAATATATATATATATAAAAAAAATTATAAAATAAAATAAAAATAAATATATTATCGGCGGGCATTACACTTATTTATTTATTTATTTTTAAGTAGATTCAACAGCTTTTTAATAGGCGGCGACTTTAACTCAAAACATCCCCGATGGGGCTTTAGTTCACCTAACATAAGAGGTCGGTTACTCAATAACTTTTTACTCAATCACAATTTAAAAATCATTTCCCCATCTAACCCTACATATTGGCCCTCACATGCCAATAGACAACCTGATGTTCTAGAATTCTTCATAACTTCCCTCCTCGGTCATATAAATCATTCCATATCAAATCTCTTAGATTTATTCCGACCACATACCATTAATTATAATCTTAAATGAATTGTCTACTACTACGACTACTCATCATACTTTAACTCCAAGGAAAACCAACAAGAAAAAATTTAGCCAAACTATAGACGACCTTATTTTACTAAACATCCCCTTAAAACACCTTCAGATTTGGAAAATGCAGTTAGATTCACAATGGTCCTTCAAAACGCAGCACGAAATTCTTCCTAAATGCTCTCTAATACCCCTAAAAACACTAAAGACTTACCTCTTCACATAACACAACTAATTTCAGAAAAACGCAGAGCCCGTTGTAGATGGCAAAGAATGCACTTGCCTAGTGACCAAAAAAAAAAAAATATAATACCCTCACTTGCTCCCTAAAAAACGTACTTCGAAACTACAACTCTGAAAAATACCTACAGTATCTGTATAAGTACAGTTAAATTAAATTATTTATAAATCATTTTCTAATAACAAATACTTTATAAAATATTCATTGTTTAAGATTATATTTCATATGAAAAATACAGCAAGGTAAAGTTTTGTCAACGCATATTTGATCCAATCGAGGGCAGCCTAAGTCTTCAATGTTGATGAGTGCTACGTGTGGTATATACTCCATAAGAACTGGTTTTTTCTGTTCTCTTTTGACATAAACGCTGTTGAATTTAAATTAATTCAATATTCTACTCAGCTCTTCATATTCAAAATCATCGTGATCTTTAGATAGCTGATGATAATTACTAGGGTCCGGAACTTGATGCATTTGCATCTTTTTTTTTAATACGATTTAAAAGCAGTTGAACAATCATTCTTTCATCGACACAAACTTCATATGATTTCGAAAGGACTGGAGTTATTTTTAGATGTTTCATTGCTTTTATGTTTTTAGTGTTAATATAGTATTTATTAAATATTACAACAGTTTTTGACCCATAAACCCATAATGTGTTTGAAAAACAACGGAAAATGCATAGAATTTACTTTATACAACGCAATTCAAAAGAAATCCGCCGTCAATAATATATTCATTAAATTCGATATTAACAGTTGTAATATATTATATAATGTGGCTCTCATGGTTTTTCCGTTATTATCGAATAATGATGTCGGATATAGACTTAATTTATATTAAAGGTATACTTCGAGATAACTTACTAACTCTTTGGTTACAATTATCCTATAAAAGAGTAACAATGGATATACAGAGACTTTACAATCGTTTATTTTGACTAATTTATTAACCAAAAGGGGAAAAACCTTATCGGCACTTTTGAATATTAACTCATTAGAATTCAAGCTAATTATTTTCACTGTGGATTGTATTCGATTTCGTGGGCTTTGTAACAATTAATTTGATCATTTTCAATGATTCCAGAAGTTAAAGATACCTTTTTTTTTGTTTTTGAAAAAGGGTTATTGACCGTAAATTATTCAACTAGTTTACTTACATAAATATTATCTGTTTTTATATTTGAATCGCTTGCGTCAACGTGTTGTTTGGCAGAATTTAACGAAATTGATAAATCCATTCAGTTGTAGATATTAAAAATGGAGATGTTATCGACTTAAACCTATGGTCATGCGATTTTTCAATAAAACGAAAAGGGACATTACTAATGTTACTGGAATAAATGTTACAATGCAGTCGCTTCTTAACAGTTCGGTTTTAACAATCGTAAATATATAGAGAGATTGATAAATACCTGGCGTCAACCTGATGAGTATTCCTTAAGTATTACTAAAAACGAAGACTGGCCTAATGATAAAAAAGCAGAAGACTTAATACAAATACTTGAATTTTTGGACGCAATGTACCACGATTTCTATATTAAATTGTGTAGCTAACGATAATACTTTTTTTTTTTAAATTTTGTATTAGAAATAAACAATCTATACAAGTAATGTACAATAAGCTTATGTGTTAAGAGAATACAGGACGTGAGAAATTGAATATGAAGCCGCCCACTGGCAACACTTTGCAGCGACAATACTACGTACATATAATAACTAAATTTTTGCTGTAATAAGTATTGTTTATGTAAAAAAAAAAAAATAAATATTTTTTCTAACGTCTCTACATCGATGTTTAGCATACTTTTGATATGTTTTCATTGCAGAAATGTTATTTTTTCAGGTAACATTAATAATGAGCTGAGTTCTGCTATTTGTTTCTTCCGTACATTTTTGTTTTGTAACATACACCCATCTCATTGAATTATATTTTAACACTTAATACCAGTTAAATGAACACTAACTATTACAATCAGTTCCACATGATCGTATACAAACACATAATGAGAAGACTAATATGATAATAAGTCCAACGCCGAAAATGAATGCACTGCTTACGTAGACCAAAGGCACCAGCCTTGAAAATGGTAGATCTATAATATTGTATTTTCCCTGGGATCTTGTGAGGTACTGATTGTCATTGGTTAACTTGTCTGTATTATTATTTTTTTATTATGTAATATGTAATAATGAATATAAGAGTAGGTACTTACCTTTCTGATCAAACTCAATAGATGTACTGTTTTCCGATTGCATTTTGTTCGTCAATTTCGTTGGTACCGTTAATAGCGAATGGTTCTGTTTTTGATGTTTATCACAGAACGGAAATAAAGGCAACAGCCATTGCACGTAGCACAAATGGATTAACCACGAAGAGTTTCCTATTTTTCTCATCTGACTTTGAGGATGACTTAATGTTACATAATAGTACTTTTCTTTTGTATCATCGATAAGATCAAAGGATAAACGTCGATTCATCACTAAATACATTGATGAGTTGTTCCGCTGTAGATGTGTGTCTAAATATAAAATATCTATTATTAATAAACTAAATATCTTTTTTTGTCTAGTTATGACAAGTTTAAAAATGTTATGATTTGTTATAATCTTGTTTTATATTTTATAAAAAATCTGATATATTTTTTCGCTTTTATATGTATTTATTTTATTCATTATACAGTATTACAGTTAACATTTACATGACTGTTGCTGATATGACATAATGCTTGAAAAATAAAATGTGCCAACCATAATGACGGTTATGTATATCATTCCACAGAACATGGCGAAGTTACACGGAATAAGTGGACACAACTGAACTTTAGCCATCTTTAATAAAGATTAATTCTTAATGAAGTTTATTAACATAAACAAAAATTATAATTTATGAAAAAAATCATCTAGTTGTGTAACCATAGAAAATGTAAAAATATAAAAAGTTGATTAAATATAATAACCATGAAAAATGTCTACATAATAGAATAAATCAGAAGGGTTATTTCCAATCTGTAATAAATAAGTTAATATCCCTATAACTTATTCAATTTTTAAAATTTTTTTATATAGTACGAATCTATTATTTAATTTTCAAAAATACCTATAAAATATTTTTTGGTAACACTATTATCTTTAAATTTTAAGACTAAAATTGGATTTTCTTCTTGTGTATTTATTTATAAATAAACAAATATATCTATTGCACTAATATAGTCATGAAATATTCTGAAACTTAACGAAAGCATCAAAGCGATTCCATGTTGGCCATATGCTTATACAAATGCTATAATACATTTTTTTTAAATATTCTACTTTAGAGTAGGTATATAAATAAAAATAAACTTATCGTTTCAGTAATTGTGAATGAATAAATATTACATGACGCGGTGAGGAAAAGAAAATGAAAAGGAGTTTCAAGTTAAAAATTCTTGGACATTGGTGGTAATTTTAGAGAGAAATAATAATAAGCACGTTAAGTGTAATTTACGTTGAGAAGATCTCTGGGGCATTCGCGTTTCAGGCAATGGAATGAAATTGAGAAATGAGAGTGTTGGAGTGGTGTTCAATATTGGAGTACAGGCTGATAGCTGTTTGTCTTATGATAGAGATTTGTAGGTCATTATGTAGAGCAACATTTGTAACATACCAAGAGGCTTTAGCAATCATGTGGAGGCAGATGGCTTGGAATGCTTGTATGGTTAGGTCGTCTTAAGTTGAAAATCAAAATGATTTGACTATTCCAAAAGGTGACGACATACAGAAAAAACACACGTTGTAAAATCAATATATTCATTACTCTGCTCAGAATTTAAAATAAATAATCTTCAACTTAATTTTCAAGATTTTTTTTTTGTGAATTTCATCAAGACAGAAACTATGCTAATGTGGAACATTTGGACGGTCCCAGGCGATTCTATATAAGCAAAATGTTGTTGTCTTTTTATAACAAAATAATATATTGTATTCTAAGTCTTTAACTTAGTAAATTTGTTCTTACGAATTTATAATTAATATGAAAATAATTATGAATGATAAATGATAACTATACGTAGATACGACGGAAAATGATTTCTATAAATCCGTACAACATATTAGAAAATTATTTGTTATTTAAATTTATTTATTTTGCATAATATTATTTTTTTTAATTAGTCGGAAAATTTCATCTTCTATTATTTTTAAATTTACCATGTAATTTTTAATACGAATTAGCCTTAAGTGTCATCATTTTTTAAAATTAAAAAGCATTTTGTTGTTAAATCGCTGTTACAGGACTCGATGAGAACGAACTTGATATCGTAACCGAATAAAAATAAAAAAAATTATATAAAACATCTTCGATTGTTTATTTAATTTAAATGTTGCCAACAAGTTTACATATAGGCGTATATTATTCATTTGGAACACTGGTTTTTATGCAGTATCCTGTTTTACTACGATTCAAGTTATGTTATTTATTAAATAATATTTGAATTTTTCATTATAATACTGTTACTGAAGAAATTTATCTCCTTGCGTTCATGATTGTTGACCGCTTTTTGAACCTTTATTGTATTATTAATTTTTTTAATCATCACAACTCCGTTTTTATCACTTTGATATTTTTCAACGCCACTTCTCCAAATGACTTTTCCGAATTGCATCTCAAAACTCCATAACCAGCTTTTAAATATTTCTGGTATGATAGGTTTACCATTTTTTGTCTATTACAAGGATTTGTTGATCCAATACAACAAGGTAAATACAATTTGGGTCCATATTTATGTTTTTTCATTTTGGCTAAAGTTTTAGACTTTTTCAATGTGCAAGCACTTTTATTAACATTTCGCTTTGTCGAAATTCGTTTTTTTTTCGTTAATGATTGAGATGTTTCTAATTTATTGTCCAACTCAAATATTTCACGTGGACTATTATTGTCATCACTAAAACATGATTAATGTATCTAGGTTAATTATTATTTATATTATATAGATAGAAGTCTGTATTTACGTGAGTAATTGAATATTTCCATCAGACGAATGTTTGTTTATTTTTTCTAATTCCGGTGGTTTTTGAAGACTTTGTAATTTTTCTTCATAATCTTTCATACTATTACGTACAGAAACTACTAGTTTTTGTTCAGATTCGATTTTTTTATCTTTTAACTGTATTGTTTCATTAAGTTTCTCTATTTCCTTTTTGAATTGATGTTCTTTTATATAATGTTAATATTTTTATTATTATAAAAATTTAATTTAAATAAATATTATTTTACCTCGTATTTGAAAGTTTTTCAATTCATAATCTTTATACAGAATTATCGTTTCATACGTTTCTAATTGAGCGTTAGCTTCATCCAATTGTAGTTGGTATTGTTTCTTTGTGTCATCCAGATATTTGTTACTTATCATATCCTTATTGCAATGAGTCTGTTCTGTGTCACATAATTCTTTCCTTGCTGCCTCTTCTCTTTTTTGGAATAAAAGTTTCATTTCGTTCAGTTGGCGTTGAAGATTTTCTTTGTCGAATAAAAAACCAAAACTTTTTGTTGAGATTTTTGATTTAACAAAACAAGAACAGTTATCAGAAGCATTAATAAGAGATAACTTCTTGTTATCCATCTGGCATGGGTTGTTGTTAATTTTATCAGAATCATATGAACTAATACAAATATTACAGTTGTCACACTGTTTAAATTTGCACGGATTGGAATTATTGGAATTAAATGTTGAGTCAAAACTTGTTGATGTTATAGGCTGACATATGATCGGACACACATGTGTCTGTGAACCAGCGTCAACTAGTTTCAAATTTATTGTCTGTTCACCATTGTTAACATTTCTTGCAATCTTACATGACATCAAATTTTCATTACTGAGTCTGTAATCAAAAGATATATCATTATATTACAAATATAGTATGATAATATATTATACAATATTATCAAATACTATATTTTTGAATTTCTTAAGTTCAATAAATTGGAGTTAACGTGCATTTTACAAAATATTTTATAGATTTAATTATTAAGAAAAATATTTTTATTTTATATTGTGCTTGAGACATGTGATATAAATTTAAAATAATTACCTATAAATTAAATTAAATATTTTGTATAAATTAAAATACAAATCACTAAACAAATTTAAATAAAAAAAAAATTAAGTTAAACACTAACAATTTACTTAATGATAAAAAAAATTATTCTCAAATATTTAAAAAAAAATATATCGTTACCAGAAAATAACTATTTTCATATTATCTATAAATTATTACAAAATAGTCTATAATATTATTTATAAAATCAATAACCTGTTATTATCGGCAGACTGACACTTTTTTTGAGTACATGAATAATCATAATTTATACTACAATATTTTTCATTCATTTTATCTTTCATATGCGTTTCATTATTTAGTTTCAACTTTATTTCTTCTAGTTCTCGTTCAGTACAAGTCAGTTTGTCAGTCGTTATTTCCAATTTCGTGTTCATACATTTTATCTCTAAATCATAATAACTGATTTCATCGTTCGCAATCGAAAGTTTCTCGTTGCACGCAGCTAACTCTTTTCGCACATGATTTTCTTCTTTATTTACACATATTATTTGTTCATTTAATTCATTGATTTTTTTCAAGAATTCACAGTTTTCACTTCTCAGTAAATCACATTCTTGAGATAATTCATCGAGTGTCATTTTATTTTCTCTCACAATTTCGTTAATTTTAGTCTCCAACACTTGAATTATATTTTGTGATTCTTTTAAATCTTTATGGCTTAATATACATTGATTTGTTAAAATATCATGTTGAACTTTATAACTCTGTACTTCTTTTTCAAGGTTTTCAATGTTATGCTGTAATTGTTCATTTTTTTTAATCTGGGAGTTGTTTTTATTTATTAGAGATTCTGTAGTATAAGCTAGTTCAGATTTGGTAATAGCTAATTCGTTATTTTGTTTTTTTTTTATACTGTTTAATTCGTTTAGTTTTAATTCTGCTTCACATTTATCATTTTTAAGCTTGGAAATTTCCTCTGAATACAACACTTTTTGATCTTCAATACCTGTTATTATAATTTCTAAACTATGTATTTTTTTGCTCAAATCATCAATATAAATAGCTTTTTTACAGTTATAATTTTTTTCATTTTGTAAATTATTTTCAATTTTAGAATTTAATAAGATCAAATCGTTGTATTTATTATTACAACAATCATATAACTTTTTTGATTCTTCTAATTTTTTTTCCAAATTGTATAATTTAAATTCCAACTCTTGCTTAATTATTATTCCAGCTTCGATAATTTGAATTTTTTCACTAAGCTCTCTTTTAATACATTTATTTTCGTCAATTCTCAAGTTTAAACTGTATTTTACGTTGTTTAATTCTTCATTTAACTCATCTGATTTTTTCAACAACTCTTTATGTTTTATTGTTTTAGATATCAAATCCTTTGAAACTTTGTCAATATTACAACTCAAAAAATTATTATGCTTATTGATTTCATTTAGTTCGTCTGACAGAAAAGATAAATCTTTTTTCATTCTATATAACTCAGAGTCTTTATTTTTGGACATTTCTTTTTCTTCTTTTAATTTTTCAAAACAACATTCAAATTTTTCTTTATGATGTTTTATTGCTGAAATTTGTAATTTATTTTCCTCGATTAAAGAATGAATAATAATTTTTGATTTTTCCAACAATTTAGGATTATTTTGATCTTTTGAATAATATTCCTCAATTTCATTCAAAAACTGTTGTGCTTTACAAGAAACAATATTTTTATTTGTGCATTCTGGTACAAAATTTGGACAATAACTCGGACTTTCCTAAACATTTACAAATTATTTTATAATTTTTTCTGAATTATATTCAATATTTATTTTATTGCATAACATGTACCTGATATTTAAAAATTTGCTTGGGAAGTTCTATTTCAGTACAATTATCCATAGCTTAAATTTTAATAGAAACGATAAATATTTTTATTTTATTTTTTTGTTTATGTACAAATTTTTTAAATTTAAACTGTTTGTTGTTTATAAATTGTGATTCTAAAATATTGTTTGTTTCTATGGAAATTTTATTTTTAAGAAATACTTCATTTATTAAATTATTGTGGTTCTGGTACCAAAATAAACTAACTGTACGAAAAGAAATTGAACAAGTTAATTTTGAATTAGATAAAAATAATGAAATACTTGACATAAATATCGATATCGTTTTATTTAAAATTGATAAACTAGCTGATAAATTTTTATCTCTTGAAAAATCAACATACTTTTGTACTGAAAAAATCATAGGCATGTTCTGAGTTCGGTTTCCGATGGAACATAACAAAGTTTAAAATCACGTGATCTGCTTTTTAAACATGTAAAACGTTTACATTTTTATAATAAAAATCACAATAGAAAAAACATTTTTTAATTATCACTAAAAAGTCAAACAACGTATTATAATAATAAAAATACATATTAAACTAAAAGAAAAACACATGATATATAATAATATGGTTAATTGTAAGTGTCGGGGTTTAGAAATAACCTTTAATAGCGTTTTCGGTTAATTACTTTATTATATTTTGTATTAACAAATATATTTATTTTTAGAAATTAAAATATATCGTTCAAAAGCGTCGTTGGCGACCGTTGACTAAAACTGATTGTTGCGCTAGTGTTGGCATGAAGTAGCTGTAGCAGTGATTTTTCACAGGTGATTTCAAACTAGAAGTCACAGATTGCTACTCTGATATGGTTAGGAAGCGATCGAGAACAATATGAAATCACCCATGTTGGGAATATTCAATGACCTTAATACATAATCAATCTCATCAAAAATAGTTATTAAATTCATGAGACTTGCTTACGAATACTGAAACGACGTAGGCGCGGCTAAAAGCCCTTCAACAACAGAGTTCGCTAGGATGGGGAACTTATCATACTGTGATCTGTGATTCCAAGGCAGTTCACGTGAACTGAAGTTCCGTTAGCGGAAATAGAAATCCCACGTACTGTATCGACAGCGTCTCTTTTAAAGCAACCAATTAAATAATACATTTTTTCAATATCGATAAAGTGAGGTTTCTGATCCACCATGGCAAGTAATGATCACAGAAAGCCGGTCACTTATACCTCCACTTTCAATGCATAAGAATACTGATTACTCAAACCTAAGTCTAACAATAAATCTAAAACCGATTGAACATTGTATGTTAATAGTATTACATTACATAAATAGTACCTGCAATTTCAATGTTTATTTAATAATTGAAATTACATCACTCAGAGCAGAAATTATAGTTTCAAAAAATTGTTAATAAATAATAAATAATTTAATTTAATGTATTTAAAAATATAAAAGAAAATAATGTTTACAAATTGTTACAAGTAATTTATTTAACTACGAATTAGTTTTGCCACAAGTAAATGATTGTTTTCTCTTTTACCTAAGATGGGGAGAATTTTTGTGATTTATCAATAAGTACCTAAATAATACCTATTGATTTTTACTCATTTAACTATAAAAGTTACTATTTATTTGGTCCATCAAAAAATTTAAAAGTCATAAGGGTGGTTTGTATTTGATTAATTTATAGTTAACATATTGTTGTTAAGTTATTATTTTGTGAGGTACACTAATTATGTATTTAATTATTATATTACCGGTTTTAAAAAAATACAGTATTTACAAAGTTAGTAACTAAAATTATATTTTGTTTTGTATAATATTAAGAATTGACCATCTACTATTCCATATTAAGAACTTAATTTGAAATAATGAATTTAACAAGTTTTTATATTATTTCAAAACGGATTATAATGCACTGCATTAAATCAAAAAAGGCCTAAATACTAGTTAGTATGAATACATATGTATTAAAAAACTTTAAAATAATTTAATTTATCTACCTAAATTTAACAATTTACTATAATACAAATACCTATTATAATAGAGCTATGTGATATAACACAGACTGCCGTCAGGTAAAATAATTATATGAAATAAAGAAATAATACGATATAGGCAAGTTATCTATACGTATTTTAAATCTGATGGATCGATATAATATATTTCATATTTCATTAGCAAATGGCAACTATGAAAAAATACGATCATTTGATGTAATCGCGTGATTTAATGACATACTATAGAATTTATATAAATCGACATGTTTCGCGATCATAAATATTCCAAATTGGTCCATAATAACTAGTAAGGCATATTAAATTACTGAATATAAACAGTATACACATTTATTACAAAATGTGGAGCATAAACAATATTAACCAATCACCTTAAAAAAAAAAAAAACAAAGGAGTAACTAAGTCATATTAATGTTTAAAACACTATATATGATATATCTATAAGTAAATTATATTTAGTACAACTTTCGAGCGCATAAAATGAAAAATTATTTCAAATGTATGAAATAAATTAAATATCTAAGCTCTAAGCTATACCTATCGAAACAAGAAATACTTAATTTTATCAAATATTTGGTAGCTGTTTTGTTACTTTTTTTTTTTTTTAGTTAAAACCTACCTATGATGTTTATATTATTAATTGTACAATAAGTGCAAGTTAGTAAAATAGACCCCAAAGGTAGCAAATAAAAAATGTCAACATTTTTTTGTAACTGTTAGAAGTTTAAATTGTTACTCCATTCATCAAAATCAATCACGAAAATTTGCAATTTAGTTCGACAAAATTTTTTTATTATTCCAGATCGCAGAAAATTGTACGTCATACTACCATAAGTACTAAAATATTTTAAATAACTTATTGCTTAATATAAAATTAAATTCATAAATAATATGATACTAAGTTTTTAAGATGTAGGTACATAATTAATTGAAAAATATACGCTTAACAATTAATATATTGTAACTTTTTTTAGGTATTTTTGTTTTCAGACAATCTGTTAGTCCTAAGTTTGTATAAATACTAAAAATTATATTATTGTACGAACTAAAATTGTTAAAAATTTATAAAATTTGTACAAATAAAAATTAAATTTTCGATTGAAAATTATAAACTATTCCACGTAGATAATCGAGAATGTATTCCTTTTATTATAAGCAGAGCGATTTATTTAAATACTACTAATTCTATATTGGATGTTTGTTGTTCGAAATATACTGCTTAACTTTGAGTTGATTTATGCTTTTTTCAATTTTTAAAGCTTCAATACAATAGATGGATATTTTCCACTTGCTTAAAAATTACGTAAACAGTTGTGCTAACCTGATTTAAGTTTTCTTTTGTTGATCTAATATTTTTTTCATCTCATGTATAATAATTACTTTCAATATTAAAACACTTTATGAACTTATTACATAGAAATAAGACAACAAATAAGAAATTATCCAATTTTTATATAATCAAATATATATATATAAGAGTTTTTATTATTCAAACTTTAATTTGTACCTAGGTAGTGGATAGGTATACAAGAAAATTGTAAAAATATATATTATTGGTTTTATACTAGCTACGGTAACTGAGTTATACCTATATTATTATTATTGCTACATTTTACATTCTATTACCGCATACATTTACTTAAGCGATTAAAATAATTATGATATCATCGTTGTATACGTAATAAGTGAAAAAAAATACAAATAGATACGAGATACTTATCGTACTTAACGATACCTAAACGCTGGGCTTATTTAAAGAGTACCTATTAGAGGTATTTATTATTAATTCAATGTTTTTGTGAGTATTGGTAGATATATAATATAATCCCACCTATGTACTTATTATTATCGAAATCGATGGAACTTTCCGAATACTCCTGTATCTATGAAGTGTGTAGGTACAACGCTTAAAATAATAAAACACTTGAACTATAGATTGACTAAACATTGTTTTGTGTCTGATGAATACCGAGACAGTGTGATAGACATAGGTAGGTAGTCAAATTTATAACTAGTTTTATAAATTTCCTATATATTTTATTATTATAATAGCGATCAGTTTCAGTGCCGGACATACGGTGATAGAGCGGTGTAGCAAACGATTTCAATAAAAATGGACAAATGGGTAGGAAAAGTCGCTATAGTTACGGGTGCGTCGTCTGGGATTGGAGCAGCTACGTGTAAGCAACTGGTTGACAGTGGGATGATCGTCATCGGATTTGCCAGAAGAGAAAACAGACTAGAAGTGAGTACCTACCTATGCGGATCTGGCAAGTAAGGGAGTAAAAAAAGCAGCACTCTTTATTGTATTTTAGGTATTTCCTATAAAATAAATTAAAGGCTTTAAAGTTTAAATATTATAAACATGTTATGTGTTTGTTATTAAAAAAAATAAAAAAATAAAAATATTAGAATTCCAGTTCTTATGCACATACAATTTTTTTGAACATTTAAAAAATATATTTTTCTTAGTTCTTATAGTTGACAAAATCATTGATTTTACTATAATATTTGGTTTATCTTGTGTTTGTATGCTCAAATGTTATTTATTATACAAAGTGTATCATAATATGCTATAATAATAATTAATAAGTAATAACTACACCAAAGGATAATAAGATGTATCTACAACACCAGTGTCAGTTTGGCTTATAATTTAGCCTCTAATACAATTATATTAAATAGGCTCTATATAAACAACATTTTTTTTTTAATTCTATAAAAACGCAATAAATATTATTAGAATAATAGGTATAAATATCATTTCTAAGACCTTTTTATGACTTAAAGATCTGAAAGATATGCACAAAAAATGTCAACATTTATTAAAAACATCAATAAATATGCTAAACATATTAATAAAAAAAGGTAGACAAGTGCGTACCGATTTGCTGTACTACTGTAGGTACAGTAGATATCGAGTGGGTAATTGAAATTGATGAGATAAATTATAATTCAACGATATATCATTGTACATGAAAAACAATTCTGATTTCTGAGCGTAAAATATGATTTGTCAGCCTTTACCATGAAATATATTTCATATGTTTTTTGATATTGCTGTTATAATAATTTATTTAACTGTTAGTAATTCTTTGGGGTTTTTACGTTAACTTTTTACAAAAACTTTACGTTTATTATATTATTAATATTTAATTTCTTCAATAATATATAGGTATGTCGTATTATATTATTATTTTAAATTTTAAATCAATATCACCTTATATGTAAAACACTGTGAACAAGTTCACGGTGTATATAGGTAAATATTAAAGTTTATTCTACATAGTATGAAAACTGTATTATGTATAAGCTAATAGTAAAATTCATAATTAAAGTAAAAGTTTTAATTCGCACGAATATTTATAAACTATAATAAAATATTTATTTTTTTTATTCACTGTTTAAATTTGTAATTTAATCCAAATTTTAACTTAAAATGTCTATAAAACAAAATTGTATTTAAATAGTTTTTAGATTTTTTGGTTTCAGTATAAACAGAAATTTCAGAATTTCATGAAAATGTAAACTACAAATACTTATAAAAACATTTATACATATGTATATTTAATATTTATAAATAGCTAGAAGCATATAATAACAATGTTTGAGGATCGTTGTATTTTATTTTAAGATTTTTTATTCTGTGAAACATTTTTTTATTGAAATTTATAGAAAACAAAATTTAAAAATCCGTTTGAACAGAAATATTCGTTTTCCGATGAATATCCAATGTCGTAAAACTTCAAATGCTTATAAAAAAATTAATACGACTTTCCGGTTAATTTTTATTATATGTGGAAAATCTTACTAGGAATATTTTATTAATTATATAAATCTTAGATATAAATTTAAATATTTTTATAAATTTCTAACTACAGAATACTTTTGTCAAACAGTTTAACCCAGTGAAATTATTTAATATAGTGTAATATTAGTAATATGAAAAAACTTATTATGAAGTAATATGTATAGTTTTTTTTTTTTTTTAAATCAACATTTTTAAAAAGAATAATGATTTCTAATTTCTATAAACTAATCAAATCTTAAAAACATGATTATTGGATCGATACTTTCTCACCTCAACTGTTCTAGCTTCAGCAGTGTCTGTAATTTTAGTTTCGGATCGAATCGCCTTTGTCAATATTTTTCAGTTATTACTGTGGGTTGTTAACGCTTTTGATCTCCATGATAAATTATTTATTGAATATTGCAGGAATTACGAGAAACGCTGACTGGAAAATTGGGCCAATTTCATTACTACAGAGTCGATTTGTGTTCGGAACAAAATATCCGAGAAGCTTTTGCGTGGGTAAAAGTCACATTTAAATCAGTCGACGTATTAGTAAACAACGCTGGAGTTTGGAAAAATAGTGACGTTTTAGGTAAATATATAATAACGACTTTTCTACATAACTCATAAGGCAACGAATGTGTTGATTTAAGAACGTGTTTTTTTTTAATAGTAATAGGTACATATAGTAACAGAATAAAAAAATTTGGATATTAAACATTGAAGGTGGTTCTGATAGTAAATCCGATTTAGTTACTACTCATAGAAGTTGAACAAAAATAAATTTTTAATGTGAACATTTTTGGTTTTAAATTTTATTTTTTGTTTTAATTCTCAAATAAATGACTTATTATAGAAACTTGAATAATTAATCATATATTTATACTAGAAATTGTTTAGACATGATACAAATTGTAAAATATTTCGTTTGTTTATATGATATTTACAATAATTTTTTTTCTATTTCTTAAGAATAAAAAAAGCTTAAAAAATTAAAGTTAAGGTTAAAATTGTTTTGTTAAAAGCACGAAAATTTGAAAATAAAATAAACTTTGTTTTAATAAATGCATAACATTTTAAATTTTAATACCTAAGGTTTAAATATTAAATACAAAATTGTACATACGTTTTTTATACTGAAATTATTAAAAGAAGGGTAGATTCATATAAGATATTCAAACGCATTTGTTATTCAAAAAATATTAGTCATTGAAACTTAAAATATTCCACTACAACTTAAAGTATCGTTTTATATTTACAATGAAGTTATTAAAATATTTGTTTTAATATTTCCCTATTTGTAGGTATTTAAATTTCTCGAGTTTATTTTTTTAGTTGTTGATAAAATTGTAATGAAAAATTAAAAAAAAACTTGACAATTTAATAATAGATTTCTCATAAATATTATTATTATGCAATTTAATAATGTTAAAATTATATTGTTACATTTTTTATGAGTGTTCGAAATTAAAAAAAAATTACAGAATTAGTCTAAACCGCAAAATAATTTCTAGTTAAAAATTTATAAAATGTTTACTTTTAATTGCCATTTGTTTTATAATAAGCATATATTTTGTACATAAATACATACATACATATAAATATGTTATAGTCACTATAATATAACATTGCAATTTGCTTTTATATCCATAATATACATGTTATAGGTATATATTTTTATTTATTATGTACATGGAATAAAATAAATAAAGATCGTCGGCCGGAAATTATAAAAACAATTAATTTGAAAACTATTATATATATCCGTATATTAATAATTTAGTATTACAATCACAAATTGTTTAGTTTTTGTCTTTATACTTTAACAAGTAAATTATTTAAGCCAATTATTTATATTTGTACAAATACGCATAAACTATTGACATTAATAACTTTCAAAGCCAACGTTCTATACAACTTTTTAACTATTATTACAATTTTTCATGTTCTTATGCTGTATACTTGTCAGGAAACCCACAAGACTGGAAACTGATGTTCGACACTAACGTATTAGGACCGAGCATTTGTAGTAAAGAAGCCGTGAAAGTCATGAAGGAGTTGAAAACCAACGGTCATATAATAAATATAAACAGGTAAAAAACTCCTTATATTTTAAATTTTGAACGGAACGATGAATATAATAGTTTATTGATCTATTGGCCTACAAGTCTAAGGTTTTTTGTATAAATTATCATTTTTTTTTTTTTTTTTTTTTGGAGCAGTAAAAATGCTACAGTAATCAACTTTGTAGGTGCTTTATAAGTGAAAATTATTTGTAGTTCGTACTTTATGGAGTTAAATGTAAAAAAATGTTAGTACTTTTTTTAGTTTTAGAGAAGAATAAAAAAATTAAGCTACAAAAAACGGGATTATTTAAACGCATACGATTTTTTGACAAAATCGATTTTGCTGTTTGTTGTAATTTAAAAACCATACATAGATGTATAAATGTCTGAAATGTTTAACAAATATTTATAATAAACAAAATATTATTATAGACGTGATATAAACTCTAAAATAATTTAGATCTTTTTATTATTTAGAAATGTTTAAAAATATTCATGTTCAAATAAAAAAATTGAAAATTGAATTTAAGATTCTTTATAAATCATACGTTTTTCTTACTAGAATTAAAACATAACAAAAATACATTCGAAGTTATAGAGATTTGAAGTCCAAATGTGACAAAATTGAATATTTAAACAAAAATGAAAAATTTTAATTATTTTGTTCTTATTTAAAAAAATATATATATCTAAGAATTTAAAACCTTTCATCATTTAGGCTTTTATTATTATAAAAAATAATAATAATATAATATATTATTTTCAATTTTTTCAAAATATTTGAACTTATAATTAGAGACCGGACTCATATGCACTTGTATATTCATATTGAGTTTATGTATTTATATGAGTGTGAAATTTTGTCATTGTAGTAATAAATTTAAAAGAATATTTGTCACAAATTTTTAATTCCAAATTATTGTACAAAATATATTTTTGTATTAAAAACTTTTTGACATAAGTATCTATTTAATAATAGTATTTTTTCGATTTTTTTCATAGCATTTAAAACCCGTTTACAATTATATTGTCATAGTGACTGCAGGTAAAGTTTTGTTTACTACAATGATATTAATAATAATTTATTAGTTTTAAATGGTGTACGTTGAATACGTATTGTATAGGTATCAAACTTAAGGTCATTGTTAATAATACAATAGGATTAAACTCTACAAGTTTTTTTTTTTAATTTTATTGTATTTAATATGTATTTGCTCAAAATTAATATAATTAATAATATATCAATTTATAATCAAAATGAATCGTCAATAACTATGTTGATTATACTGTTCTGAGTTCTCGTCCGATTGCTAAAATTAAATATCGCTAGGTGTAGTTTAAGTATTTGGATTTAGTATTTCAATGGGTGACCGCCTATTTTTTTAAATTTTTTTTTTATACATATTTGAGTATTCTATATTTTAATAATTGTGTTTATATATATTAAACTCTTAGTATTATTACATTTTATTCCAGTGATATGGGCCATTATTCACCTACGTTAATGGCCAATATGTCTGTCTACAGTGCGACAAAGTTTAGTAGCGTTTCAATAACTGAAAGTTTACGAGAACTGCTAGCCTTACAAATGTTACCAATCAGAGTCACTGTAATTAATTTATTTTTAAATACATTTATATTATATTGAACTATTTTCGATTTGAAAGGGAACCGGAGTTAAAAAGTTGAATATTTAAAACATTAATTAATTCTAGACATCAATTTTTTTAAATTATATTTATTTATCATTTTCAGAGTATCAGTCCGGGATTAGTGGATACTGAAATGGCTGATGATATGACCGATGTACCAATACTGAAACCCTCAAATATAGCTGATGCAATTGTATATGTTTTGGCCACACCACAATATGTTAATGTAAACTTATATAAATTATAACATAATATAATTGAAAATTAATAATTTATATTATAACTTATTACTTATAACAACTTCGTAAATTTTCGTATGTTCCTGAATATAACAAATGTTGACGTTTTTCATGTTAATTTGAATAATTTAATACTAGTTAATTATAATAAGTATTTAAATTTTTATTTTACAGATTTCTGAAATTCTTATTCGACCAACAAGTGAGACAATGTTACCATTTATTAAGGATGCGTTTAAAGAATTAAATATTAATTTGTAATTGTATACGTTATTTTATTCGCTTATTAATATCTTTAATGTACTATGTACTTACACGAATTTACTTAACGTATTTTAATATACAACGTATTTGGTGTATTTTTATAATTTTGGAAAAGTGTGAAGACATTAATTTTATAAAGATATTTTTTGGTATTTTCCTATAATACCTAAATCTAAACATTGAATTAAAAAATAATAATAATAATAATAAATACATAATACGTATCTACAAAAAATAAAAATAAATTGTTTTAGCAAATCTATTATTTGAATTACCAATTGTAAAGTATTTTAAATATATTGTATTATATTTTTAGATAATAACTAGTGATTTTAATGATTGTATAAAAAATATAGTTATATAGCTTAACTTGTATAAAATATATATGTATCTATTATCTAATATTACTTAATATGTCTCAATTTAATTTTTAATCGCCATTTTATATAAAATGTTATTCGATTATTATACTATTTTCTTGAAACTGATATACAGAGATACAATGATGTTTATTAAACATTTATTATTTAAAATAAAGTAATGTGTATCCTATGTAAACACAAGTATGAAATTGCGACTAATACGTATGATTTTTAATCGCATTTGTTGTTCAGATTTGCAACAATCGTACATGCGTCGAATACGAATATGAAATTGCGACTAATCTCACAAATACGACAGTGGTGTATCTGTTCAAGCATGCGTAGATTTTTTAATTTTGTTCTCTAAACTTATAATATTATTTTAGCTAGTAATTGAGTTAAAATAAATATATATTTTATTGGTTATAATTTATGTTTATGTCTATGTTGAAAAACAAAATGTTTCTCACAGAAAATAGAGCACTTGAGTATTTATTATATAAAAGGTACCTCTAATTACGTAAAATAAATATTATAGACATTTTTAAATTATTTGAGTATGTTATGGTATAACAACAATGAAAAAGTCATATCGTACCAATCCTATAATTTTTATTTTATCATTTATATTTTAAAAACGTAGCAATGACGATTTGTTTCGACCATATACAAGAATGTTGATTTAAAAATATTGGACTACGTACACGAAATAATAAAACCAAAATTTTATCTTTAGTTAACAAATTTTCAAGATTCAATACCAATGGAAGAAATATTAATTATAAGAATTAGGTAAGCTATATTCTTAAAAATTAACAATGAATTTACTTATGTATACTAAAATATAATAAAATATGTTAAATAAATGTGTATTTAATACATATTTTTCTTAATAGTACATTGTATTACCAAGCAATCTTTTATTGTTTATCCGTATAGTAATGTATTACAATATTTACATTAAACTGTTAAAAAAACCTTTTCACCTTTATAAATAGTTTTACTTTTATTGACGAGTAATAAAAGTAATAGTTATTATAAATAAACAATTTAATATTTATTATTAAAAATAAAAATTACAAAACAAAAGAACTTGTTTTGATTTTTAAAATTGAAACATAATATTATTATTGTATTCCAGATGGATTTATATATTGTTATTATAATAGATAACTGAAGTTAGAATTTGCAGTACTGGTATATGTATGGACCAGGAATATAAGTTGAAGTATTTAGAAATAATGACAAAAATGAATTTATTAAAATATTCTGAAATCGATTTTTTACTTAAAGATTTTTTCCTTAGTGAAGTCAAAAGTAAAAAATTACCGATATTTTTTTTTATTTTTGTCAAAAACCAACAGAAAATTAAATAAAAACTGGAATTTTTTCGTTAAGCCAATCGACTAAATTAATTTCTTTATTTTGTTATAATTTAAAATTGAATTACCTCAATAAATTGAAATTTTCACTAAATGCTAATATTATTTTCTATTAATGATATAATTTTTAAACACTGTTGACTTTTTTAACAACCTATTAAAAGACGATAAAAATTTTCAATTTTTTAAATTTTTTTTTTATAAATAACGGTAAAAATGTATGATTGAGTAAAAGTGCTTGAGAAATTTTATGATAAAGCTCCTCATAAGTGTTTATTTCTCAACAAAATTTAAAATTTTTAAAAATGTGGAAAATCTTAAAAAATACAAATTATTTTGTAGTTAGAAATTTATAATTTTATTTGTTTTTATACTTACGTTTTGAAACTTAAATACAAGATTCCTCATAATAGTTCATACTGAAATCATAAAATCTAATAAATATAATATAGGTAGGTAATGACTAAAATTTAGTTTTGCTGTTTTACGGTATTTAGAGAATGATAAAAGTACATTTCGAGTTATATAATTTTTTTTAATATGGTATGAATGTATTTTAATGATATTTGACAAACTGTATCCGCTTAAAATCGTTTTTCGCATATAATGATATATAATTGAATTAAAATTTAACACATTCATAATAGTTACCCACTCAACACCTAATGTATAGCAGAGCGGTAATCGCTTGCCTACTTTTTTTATTTTTATTTGTTGCCTGGCAAGATTGTAACTCATTTATATTTATATTTATCTTTCAAGTTTTTTTATTTTGAAGTTGTTCAATTATTACACAAATTTAAACTCAAATTTAATTTAATTAACTTGATATTAAAATTTCAATACTTTTTAAAACAATAGGGAAAATCGTGTAGAAATAGAAATATCTACTGTAAGCATCACCAATTTTCGACAAAATATATTTAAGTTATTTTTTGATATTCAAAAATAAATAATCGGAAAGAAATTAAATGTTTAATAAATATTTATATTACCATCTAATCATCTAGGCGTAAACATTTTTATTTTTAAGACATTTAATTTTTTATTTTAGCTATATTTTTTTAAGACATTTGAAGTTTTTGATTTTTATAATAATAACTTTTTTGTTTGTGAGTCAAAACACCAGACAATATTAGATAATAAATACGAGTAAAAGGTTCCTTAAGAGTTTATATAAGTAGGTAATTACAATAAATAGTAACTCAACAATACTGAAAACATATAATTACATTTTTTTTTTTTATATAAATATTTGAAATAGTTTTACGTATAAATTTTTATTTTTTTTCTTATTTTATCTTTTGCTTTTGAGATTATTTTGAAAATTATTGAAATTTTCATTTTTATTCTTCTAAAAGTATCAAATAGATCAAACTTTCTATCAAATAACTACTCTCTAAATCAAATACCAAAGTATCAAGAAAACATGTATACAAATACAAAAAAATAAATATTTAATCAATATATTTATATCATTTCCCTCGAAATATAATTTTATTTATTTAACTTTAGTATACAGATACATCGGAACATAATTTATTAATCTTTACTTTTTAAAATAAAATATGCAGCAGATAAACATTTTAAAATAAAAATGATCTTGCTAAAAAACATAAAGGTAAAACATTTAGATCATTATTAAATAATGTAAGTTTTCTAAAAATAAAATTTTGAAATAAGAGGTATCTATTATTTTCACAGTAAAATTGTCATTTTTTACAATTATTTCATCTTTTCCTCCCATTAAAACCAATATAATCACTCTTTTTCATTAAGAAACCTTTATTAATACGGAGATGACCCCAAATAAAATAGTTAGACATTTATGTTTATCTTACGTACACATTACAGATAAATGTCAAAGAATTCTGTCTTTCATTTTAACAATCCGTAGGTATATACACATTTAATCCCGAATGAGATATTATTATTTTTTTTACATACTGTCATATTATGATATATAATAAATTTAATGATGATGATAATTGTAATAATACAAATAATAAACAGAAGAGATATATATTTTGTTCGTTATTTATAACAGAAGCCAAAGAAATAAATATTATTAGTGTACATCATTTGTTTGACAACTATCACGATTATCGAGCAATATACTCGTGTATAAATGTATAATATATTATATTGACATGAAATGGTTCAGACACATTTCACTATGAAGTTTTTTGTTTGGCCAATTAATTTTTAGTATATAGCATAATACAATATTACTTAAATAATCCCACGAATAAGTATTTTTGTCTTGTTTAGTTTATGCTATAAGTAAAATGTAATTTTGCTTAATCATAGATTTTTGTTGATATTTATAATATTATATTTTTTATTTTTATTTTATTATATATGGCAAGTTTTTAAATGTTGTATTTGTTTATCCTGTAGAGACGGTAATACGGTTAGAATATATTGGATATTATGGATAACTTAAAATTCAGATTTATGTTTATGACTATAAATAATAATATTCAACAATGCATTACATTTTAATATTTATTATTTACAAAAATAACATAACAGAATAAATAAATTTGTAATATAACAATTATTGAACAACATTAATAAGTAACACATGGTATATATTTCATGTAAATAAAATTTTTTTTTTTTGAAAAAGTAATTATATTATTTTAAAATGTGTGATATAAATCTAAATAAGTATAATGACCATTAAATATTGTTTGTTATGAATTAAATAATCAACTAGTTATTATTTTTTTTTATACTTAAGTGTACAAATAGTGCTCACATAATTAGGTAGATAGAATATATAACATTTGGTTCCAGTTTTAATGTGAAACAAAGTAAACATTGAATCATGATGTAACTTAAATTTCTTATATGACTATGAAGGTAACATTAATACCTAACAATATCTATCATTCTTATTTCGTGTAGGTTATTATTTTTGAGTAAGTATTTAATTTCTGTCATAATGGATTATCTTAATACGTTGCATATTAGTTTCATGTTAATACTCTATGAATATGTATGTATAGTGTTAAAAATAAAAATAAAAAAGAATTACATTTACCAAACATTTATCGATGACCACGTTTTTTTTTTTTTTAATATACTAATACGCGATATTTATACATCGATTTAGTAAAAGTAGTATTGATTACCTACTTTTTTTTTTTAAGTCGCCAAATCCTCCCCGTTGACTTAGTTGCATTTTGATTAAACCATTCCAGTTTTATTGGGGGTGTAAATGCACGTTTTATTTGATCTTGTTCGATATTTTATTGTTTCCAATTTGATCATGCAACCTAAATGTATTTTTAGTTTCGTCTGTTACGCGCAATAATATAGTTCCAAACAGCATGCATACTCATAAAAATCACATTAATTTACTCATATATTATTATACGTTTGTATGTACATACGATATAATATAATGTTTAATATAAATATAAACATTGGACAAAAGTAAAATGAATTGAAAAAGGTCCTGCGTTAAATTTAAATACACCGACACATCCAATCAAAGTATAAACTATTTATTTGTAAAAGTGAATATTATAAAAAAAAAAAATATATTTCTTATTTTAAAATGTACTTAATTATTTCGTAAATCTCGATTTATAATTTTATTGATGCAATTCATTCGTCAATGATTTATAGTTTATTGTTCCACGTACTATTGATAAGATCAGCTATCAATTTTAAATTTATAAGATATATATTTAAAGTTTAAAATAAAGACGCGTATCAAGGATTGCGGTAATATCTAACATTGGTTTTTAGTTTAAAAAAAAATTAATTTATAGAATATTTATTTTGTCATTACGCTATCTTTATTTAATAAATGGATATTTTATATTATTAATTTTATCATCTTGATATTAATTTTTAGTTGCAAAAGTGTTATTTGAAGCAAAAATAAAACTTTATTTAATCTATATTTTTTATATTTATTTATATAATATTCACTTGAAACTTGAATGTTGAAATATCATGAATAATTAAACAAATACTATTGTTTTTATTGTGGTTTTCGAGTTATAAAGTAATCTTAAATCAATTAAAACGATTGATTTTTTTACATGTTTATGTAATTTAGCCAGATTGATATTTTATTTTGGTGTGGGTACCTACTATTAATTTGGAGCATCGCAGACTTATTAAACAAGTAAAATGACATATTTGCTTTAAATTACCTACAACTGTATGCGCAGTGTATGATATATATTATGATATATTTGAAGTTTGACAAAAAGAGGGAAGATGGATTAAAATCTAGGTATTAATACAAAATTTGGCATCACTCAATGCTTCACATCAATTAATACTTTTTAAAATATTGTTTTTAAGGGATTATTATTAATAATTAAGATATAATTTAATTCATAATTAATTTTATTCAATGTTAATTTAAAAAAATGTATAATTTTAAGTAAAGCCTAACTCATAATGAGGAATTGTAAATCTAGTCTTAAATCATCGTCTCCTTTAAACATTTTAAACATACCACTGGTAATATGTGTATCAATATATTAACCTGCTATAAGACCGAAAATATTGCGTTACTATTGCGATTATTGTATTTGTCTTCGAGGGCTGGTAAAAATAATAAATAATATATGTATACCACAATAAACAAAATATTGAAAACAATACAGAGTGTTTCGAAAAAGAATCGTAAAAAAATAAGAACATATTTAAAATTAAATAATACTTATCTAATAAATGTCGATATGAATATTTAGTAGAAATATTACGTCTCGATGGTTATTTAAACGAATTACAATATATATATATATATATATATATATATATAGAAACAGTTTAAAATGTTTGTTTTTATTTTTCCTGAATAGTTTTTAAAGTACGTTTGACTTCCTAAAAATACTACCTAAGTCAAAATAGCTACCAGAAATTACCCTTTATGTTGAAAATTAAATGATTTTTTTCTACTATAAACCATAGACACAGACACAAAAAGATGGACAAGTACCCTGGTGTCAAATTATTCACTGTAATGAAAATATTAAAATAAGTCAACTAAAACATATATTAAGCATAATCAATTTTAGTTTTGGCAATCAATGATTAGCATTTATTATGATATTTTTTTTTTCACTAAACAAAGTTTATCATAAAATTAGTATATCAATTTATTTTTTCAATATTTGAAAAATATCGAAAATATCGAAAATATCGTATGTACGTGTGCTTATTTAGGAGCACATCATTATTATTGGTAATAATTTTAAGGTAATATAAATGGTACTAAATCTAGAAGTAACGTTTATTCATGTATTGAAAATAGAATATGATTTAGTTATTAAAAAAGCATTGAAAAATGGTGTGGCAGTGAACCTATTCAATTTGAATTCAATAAAATATCATTGTACACGAATAAGTTATAGTGGATCAGAACGAAAATGATTATCTGTTAGCCTATTTGTTAAGTATATTTCTTGATATTGTTAATAGAGTAATTATTTAAATAATAAAGTATAGGTTAAATTATTTTTTGACAAAAACATTGAATTTGAAAATAGCATTATTGCGTACAGTACAATTCTAGTATATGTAGAGGTTTTATGTCCTCACAAACAATATTTTTAAATTATAACAAAATTTATAACATAGCTATTTCGTTTTATTTATAATATAATTATTTATATTTTTTTTGAAATTTTTAAGTACAAATATCTATAAAAAAATAAAAGTTGTAGTTATATTTTTTAAGATGTTTTGGCTACAGAATTAATCACTCAAAAATTCTTGTATTAAATTTGCAATTTTTAGTCAAAAAAAATTTAAATTTTGAACAACATTTTAATTTGTAAATTTTTGTGAATCACGTTCTATTTAAAAAAATATAATACTAATTATATCTTGGGTTTTTCTTAAGTACATCTGAATTGCGTTCCAATTACTATTCTAACATCTAAAATGTTTGAAGGCGAAATTATTATTATCAAATATTTAAGTATTATTGAAATTTAATATAAACGAATACGTTTTAACTTAGATAATTTTGATATGTGTTACGTTATGTAGACAGACACAATAATTATTGTCGCAGTAAGCTGTTCAGTGTTAATAGTTCTTTACCTTACGCATGTTAATTATTTTAAACAAACTTTTTAACTTAGATTATGGAAAGTGAAATGAAAACTGTATACAGCGAAAAATAACGTGATTTACTTATTATTGATGGGTTAAAATTTTGACTTAAAAAATACTTAAAAATAATGTTGTACGATAATGTTATTGTAAGAAAACGTGTGGATTTTATATTCAATCAAGCTCTGATAATGATATGTAGTTAAAAAATTAATTTAATATAATAATATTATATACATAGTTAGTCTAAACCAACTACTTATAAAAGATTAATAATAATATTATATTATAGTAATAATATTTAATTTTATTAAATTGGTATATTTTATTTACCTTTTCGAATATAGCTTAAAATATAATTCAAATATAATGCAATTATAGCAATACGTATATTATTTTAGTTATTCTAAATCATTCAATGTCCATTGTAGCTATTTAAAAGTATTTTAAGTACGTTCATACGACTTATAGCCTGACAATGGCTCGATAAAAATAAATCCTTATTATGTCCAAACCGGAGATACATCGAAAATTATTTGACTGCGGCATTTAATTACTTTAGTTATCAAGTTGAAACCCAATACCGGTAGATACACTCCTACTAACAAGCTGTACGCCAACGAGAGCGCTAAAAAAAAGGCATGCGCTAAACACCCAACGGTGAGCTTTGTTATAGCCAGTGGACAGTAGTTGTAGACATTATTCTTTTACGTTTGCTCAAGTCGTGTCGATATAAGAATACATCGTTTCGCGGCGTCTCAGAGGTAATTATTATGTATCACATTTAATTATAGTCTTAAACACATTTATTATGATTTTTCATTATTTAGATGATAATAACATTATCACCGGTAGTAGATTTTTATAATTGTATAAAATTATTTTTTTTAGTATGTAATAATGTAGCGATTTTTGACATGTTCATAAAATCGAGAATATCTATACAGTCACATCAATGGATTTTAATTACATTTCTTAATTTGATTTTAATAGTCATTAAAAAAAGTAATCTAATTAAATATGCCATTAAAAAATTATTATAATTATTATTCACGTCTAATGTAAATAAAAACATTTATTAGCTGTTTAATGACAAGTTATTATTTTCTTGTGCAAAATATGTTAAGATATAATTCATATAATATTTATATTTTTTCAAATTATGTCTCGTAAATGAAAGTTAAAAATGTAGACTTTTTCAAACAATTTAAATAATTAGAATTCAAATTATTTTTGAGATGGAAAAAAGTTAATAAAAATAAATCATATTTGATTATTAATTAAACAATATATTGTATCCGGTCTAACATTTGCAAGTTTAAAATAAACTGATATAATTTCTTATAAACAACACCGTTTTCAAATTTTTATTTTTTTTTTTTTTTTTGATAAAGTTTTTACGTCAGAATAATAAGTCTCTGTAATTAATTGATAGCTTGTGGTAGTCGATGATAAAAAATAAGACAAATAGTTTCTTATTACATCATATCTGTAGGTAAATTGTATTACCTGTATGGCTTGAATTTCGTTAACCTTTTTTTTCCATGTCTTATGTATCGGACATTGTTATTCATTAACATAGCTAGTTTATTACAATACAGCCGGTTAATACTTGAATAAACGTTCATTTTTTGAATTGTATCTATTGCCAATTTTCGAAAAAGACTTTTGTAAGCTGATTATATAAACCGAATACGAAAAAAAGCTATAATATAGGATTATATTATTAATATATTATATCGTTTCTCCAAAGATGATATTTTAAAACATTTTGTTTAATTTGTGATCTCATAGCCTAAATTATGCGAATAAAAATATCCTTGAGTGGCCATAATAAAGGGCTAAATATCACATTTCTGATTTCTCTAGATATCGCTGTGGTTAAAATGTAATTTATTTATTTTTAAGCATTGAAATTTAACTTATTAAAATAAAAAACTATATTATTTGAAATTAAATGTTAAAAATATTCGAATTAAAACCTTTCCAAGGAAATTTATAATTTATAACTGGATATACGTATTTGAATTCATTACATATTAAATCCAGAAAAACCAAAATCATATTACTTTACCTTTAAGTTTATAAATTATTTTTTTACCCACCTGTGTAAAATAAAATTATGAATAAAAATTAAAATAATTAGCAAACGTGCGGTTTAATTGTTGTATTTGAAAAGCTTTTCTGAGCGAAAAGATTTATCAAACAATTTGAATACAAGTGATTGTTTATGTTACGTTTTTCTGAATAGGTACTAAAATAAATAAAGATATTGAACATCACTTATATTATAATAATGTAGGAAATTACTTGGATAATGTAATGTACCTATGAACGAAGTGTTTATTAATTCTAAAAAACGCTAAATGTTGTATTAGTTTAATTCCTTTAGCTTCTTTCAGATTAAAATAGTCGATACTTCATTTATTTTTATCTATTATTTATGCTCTAATATTTAACTGATTTTTTTAATTTGATAATAATGTATACAATTTTTATAATGAAAATAAATTTGACTATTTTTAGGGTTTAAAAATTATAAAGACAAAAATTTTAACTGATTATCTATCAAAAAAAATCGTATATTTTCCAAGTTATTTGAAGTGTATACTTGAATTTTAATATATATATATATATATATAAACATATAAATATGGAGACAACAAATATTTTAATATGTGTGATATAATAATTATGTTCATCTACAAAATCTAGTTAGTTTTTATATATATATTTATATTTATAGAAATTTAATAAGCATATAACTGATATGTAAAACTATACATACAAAGGTACATTTATGTTATTGATTAACTGAATGACGTGAAGACAAACACTACATAGTTTACCTACTATTTTTGTTCTTTAATTTTCTCTATAAATAATAATTATGTTTATATCTATACATAGTTTGTACAAATAAAATATTGCAATTGAAAATCCTATAAATATATAAAATCTCTGTATCCCACCACCTACACGCACACGAGATATCTATGATAAAATACAAGTCTCAAATAATAACATTAATAATAACAATAATAACAATGACCGTACCGAGATATTTATATTATATTAATGTATACATAAGTATATTTATATTTTATTTTTTAAGAATTTCGTCTTATTCAAATGGGTATATTACGTATATTTACAAATGTTTACTATTGATTTTGTATATCGAATTACACGTTAAGTTTTATGGTTTCGAAGTTGTGTTATTTACATATAACTTATAAGTAAAAATTTCTCTGGTTTCGTTCAGTATGAAATGAACAGAAAACATTCATTTATGTGATTATTATAAATCTAAACATCCTAAATGATGACATTAAAATACCTACACTGCTACGAATAAAAGTGAATTAAAGATACTCCTATTTCCACATGATACTTATTTTAGTTTTTTGACTGAAATCAATGATAGCTAGCTATCAACATAAAAATTAATTTCCACGATTAAAAGTTTGAAAATCATCGAGTTATTTTTCTTATAACCATAGGTTGATTTAGTTTTCAGAAATGAAATTTCTTCATTTTTTATTTTATTTATTTATTTATTTTTTTTTTTTTTGATGTAATATATGATGTATACATTTATAATTGTTTATAGTGGAGATTAGTTTAATAATAATAAAAAAATAAATATTTTTATTTATTGTAATAATCAAACATTATATTAAATTGAAAAGTCTAAACTTTGAATCAGTAAATATCAGTAATGATATAATCACATCATCAGATTGCGTTGTAAAGTTACAATGTAAAAAAAATAACATCATTATACTTTCGTTAATATGAATTAATATGAATTATGAATTATAGTTTTTATTGATGTATTAAACAATACTTACCATTTAATACACGCATAAAATAACTTGTTTATTAATAAACATTGATGAATATATAAGACTATAATATTTTTTAAATTCGCTATAATTATAGAGATAAATAACAATGATAAATATTTTTTTAATAAATATCGGGTATTGGAAGAATATTTAAAAAATACTAAAATGCATTACCTACTTATAAAGAATTGAAAAACTCATAAAATAATATTTTGGTTTATGTATTTATGACTTAAGTAATAAAATAAAATAATTTTTATGTTTATTTGAAAACCAATATTATTAATTTGAAATATTGTACAATGTTCAATTATTACAAAAAAAAAAAAATTAATTAAATTTTTAAATAATAATTAATATTAGTTAATGCTGCATTTTAGTATTATTGTGTACTTGAATTATTCGAATATACACACTTACTAATTACTAATAATTGTATGGAATTTTATTTTATTATAAAGGCATAATGTATAACAAAATACCTTGATCGTATTTAACTTTAAATTGAAATTTGAAATCATATTTTATAAAATAATAATAAAATAAAAAAATAAAGTGCCTATCTATTGAAAAATAACAATACAAAGAATGATAGTTAATGAATAATACGTATATATATACTGTAATAATTAATACATGTGTAAATAAATATTCAGCCATCTGAATTATTTCACAGCTATTTTAAAGTATGTATATTGATAAAATAACTTATCTATGAGTATTGATAATTTATTTATATATAAATAAAAGATAAACGGACTTTAGTAGCAAAATAATTTTGATGTAAAAAGAAAAATATAATAAAATAAAGAAAAATTATTAATTAATAAATTTACTTGTTAGCTATATTATATAATATAATCATTGATTATATAATGTACATAAATATAATCGTATTGAAGCTTATTATATCTTATATCATACCGCATTGATGTTTAGCTTATGAGAAACCTTATACTACATTTTCAATTGTATTATTATAGATATTCAAATTGGAAATTTTATGAATTTTTGACTAAAACTATAATATTTGCAAATCAACGTGGTTTTAAAGAACACTCTCAAAAATTTTAGTTTATTATTATATATTACTTTATATTACATTTATTATTATTTTCAAAAATATAAGTACTATTTAATTTTTCATGTTTTGCGTCAAAACGTAATATTTCTAAAAAATAGTTAATTTTATATAAAAGTCATAAAAATAAACAATGAAAATGAATATTGTCAACAGTAGACACATTTACATTAGAAACGTAAATGTTGATCTCAAAAATGCGTATAAATAAATGTATAAATTTGTTAATAGTATGTTTTGGATTAAAAAAATACGCGTATACAGTACATTGCATCAGTAAAACAATTACCTATCTCTTTGACGCACGTAATAAAATATAGTAAAAACCTATATCGCTATATTTTAGTCATTGCCATTTACCATTACACTATCGAAATTAAGGCATCATAATCCATTATTAAAATATTATAAAGAATGATATTATCCATGTTTTGTTAGAAGATTTTTATTTTTTCATTTTTTTTATTATTAATTATTATCTTAAAAATACTCATGATATTATTCTCAATAGGTAATTGTTATAATTTAGTAGTATACTTATTACTCCACTCAAGATCATATTATACATTTATACATTTATTAATTTAGTTGAAACATTAATTTAATCTTAAGCTTTCTACTTCTATCTATGCAATTTATAATTTTTTAAATTACAAGACTACCCTTAGATAAAAACATTTAATAATCTCTTTTTGTTTAATTTTTTTTAATTGCGATAAATGCAGTATTATCCATTTCATAATGAGCAATAAGTAATAACGAGTATCTCATAAGAGTCATATAACAATATATGTCTACGGTATGTTCTAAAACTAAGAGATCAGGTTCCATATAATACATATTATAATAAAACTCTTGTTTAGTTATGTCGTAATCTTTTTCATACAATTCAATAATTTTCGAATAAAATGTTGCCATTATAATACAGAAAAACAGTTCATACATTTTTTTTTTTTTTAAAACAACAATAAATAACTATTTTAAAATCGAATAGTATAATAATAATATTTCGATATAATTAAAAAACGTTATGATAATCAAAACATATTATAGGCAATATATTTTATTAAGTACCAGGTACTTAATAAAAAATACGTTTTTATGAACAATAAAATTTGTTAATTTATATATAGATAAACGTCAATATATTCTTTGACACATTTACTTATCAGTTACTTAAAGAATAAAACTGATGAATTAATGACATCAATCTATGCATGTTGCACCTGTTCGTTTGATGGTATTTAAGATATTGGATAGGTGTAATACACGTTAACAGGAAATTAAGTTAAGCAAATCTCTATATACAGATACTTTAGACAGATGTCTGATAAATAACGATCATAAAGAGTAATTGAATGTTATTTGTTACTATATAGCTTTTCAAATGTATCTTTATTAGAATTTATCGATCAAGGTATCAGGTGAAGTCGACACTTAACAAATTACAACTACTTATCCTAAACTAATCGTATAAGTGTTTTCATCAAACATTATATTATAGTTGGTTACTTAAAACAGCCGAATTTATCACCAAGTAGATTTTGGCTGTGTTATTAAGATAGTTAAAAATACGTAATTATCAAATAAAATTGGTTAACAAGTAAAAGAAGAAGAAAAACTTTATTGCTTTACAACGATTTAATTACAGAAAATCATAAATCAATAAAGAGGGGGAACGCATATACAAGTATATTTATTATTTATTAAATTATATTTGATTGTTTAATGTTGAATAGTGAATATTTAATTATTTAAATTTATACCTTCTTTGTTAAAATATTAATACCATTAATAATCGACAATACTCAATGGTGTGGTAAAAGGATAATCATGCAAAAGCAGCCTCTGAGATTTTTATTGGAGTGGTGGGTGGATATGGGTAATAGCCGACGGATAATAATTTAGTAACATTTACGATAGGTAATTAAAAACACAAAATAAAATGTCTTTATTAATTTTTGAGTTAGCGGTGGATTATTATATTACAACCTCTGAAAAATCTCCAGTCACCACTCTACTAACTGTACTTCATACATAAATAATAGATATTACGTTTATAATTAATTATATTACGTACTTTATCTTCGACAGGGATAGGTTAAAATACTAGACACTTAAAAATAAGTATCGAATTACTAAATACTTGTCCATGTAATACCGTATTACTATAGTAACTTAAAGTATGTAGGTATATAAGGTATATAAAATTTCACCAACTAATAAATACCAAGTACTCCATACTCTGTGCTTAATATAATTATATATGTACAGATGATCGTACCAAGATAACTAATTGTTTTTAACTCGTTAAGTTAGACAAATGTAACCTAAGTTTAAAATTACTTTTCTTCCTTTTTAACTTATAAAATGTATAAGTTAAATAAAAAAGTGTAGACAAATGTGAAATGAGTACTGCTCTGCAGTGCAGCAGGTATCGAATTGGTCACTATTAATGGATTTTAATTTTAATTTAATGATAAACATTATATACCAAAAACGATTCTGAAAGAAAACGGTCTATTAGTTTATATCACAAGCAATACTTCATATTATGTTTTTTTTTTTTTTAAGTTGAAATATTTTTTTTTGAAATTATTGCATTTATTATATTATTAAAATAGTAGGAATATATTTATATCATAGATTGTTTTGATTAAATTGAATTTATGCGGTAAATGTATTTTATGTATAAAATATAATAATTAATAATGTACCAAAAAGTTTAAAGTTCCCGTGAATAAAACATTTTTGAAATATAACAAATAATAATAAATAACATTATTTTTAGTTTAAATATGTAATTTTAACCAAATTTGAACTTAAAATATTTATAAAAATAAAATTAACTTTAAATATAAATTGGATATTTTTATTTTTATTAGAAACTACTTATGAGGAACTTTGTGTTAAATTTTCAAGCATATGCTAAAGGATTGCACATTTTAAAAATAATTTTCAAATTTTCATGTCAATTTTGAATTTCAAACAGTTATAAAAAATTAATTTAATTTTTTAATAGAAATTTTTATTTTAATATAGGTTGAAAAACTTTAAAGAACTTTGCATTACATTTTCAAAGCTTAGGTAACCTAAATAACAAAATAATATTTTAAAAACGTTTGAATAATATCTTTTATAAAACGTAAAATATTTTGTACAATTTATTAATTTTTTTTTTTTTTTTGTTAAAATAAACAATCAATAAATATATTTCACTAATAAATATTATTTATGTATCAAACGTAATATATTATTTTGTTTAAATTTGAATTGACAATGTATTTTAATAGGGTAATAAACTATTATTCTGTTTTTTTTTTCTTTTTTAAATTTTGTATTTGTCATAAAAAAATCGATCGGTTTCAAAATTTTTATATCCGTACAGTTTCTGTAAGCTTGAATAGTTTTTACACTAGCTAAAATATTAAAGAAATAACTTTGATATACCGGTATATTTTGTTTGATTATTTTTTCTTAAACTTTACAACTAGTACATATTGTATTATTACGAAATAAACGTTACATTATTTTTTTGATATATATCAGTAATATACTAATATATATGTCATTTTTATAATATATAGTATTATATTATAGCTTAAGCAAAAAATAATTTCGCATAAAAACAAGACTATTTTATGGCTGATTAAGTATTTTATTTTACATTTAATATTATAAATATAGGTACCTGATTTTTTATTTATCAGGTTTTCATTAAAATGTTTTTTAAATTACATCTTTATTTTATTATTGTAGATAAAGCACTCGTTAGAATTCCATAGTTTTTGGCTGTAACTAGATTTTTTCAATAATTTTAAGCAAATTCGCTTTTTTTGCAAGTAATAATGTTTTCAATTTTCTTTATTGAACCTTATCATAACGTATTTAACATTTTTAACACTGACACACAGAGCGCGATTATACGAGCTGCTGAAATATATTATTGTACTATATTATACAATATAGTTATTTATAGAGTTATCAAGTTTTGACTAACTGATAATCACTATAATAGTTAGGTTTTCCAAATCACGGTGATAAACTACATATTTTTATTACTAATTTTGGATAAAAATTTTTTAAGGTATCGAATTCTTATCTAAGTAATTGTCGAGTTAAAAAGATTATTTAAATATTAAAAATTATTATTATTTGAAGGGGAAATGTATTCAAAATACCAAGAATTTCAAAACTTACTTATCTAGGAGGCAAGATTTAGCAACAATCATTTCAGTTTCTAATGATTTTTATTAACTTTAAAAACTTTAAAAATTATAATTAATAATATGTGCTTTGTTGATTTTTCTAGTACAATTTATTTTGATAAGCCTAATTTGAAACCCTTATCTACACTAATGGATTTCGATGAATATAGAACAAGAGGTAAATAAAACGTGTTTAATAATAATAATTTATTTTAAGGTAAATTCTATAAATTTTTATTTCACACAGCTACAGTAGGTATATATTTATTTTTATTTTTTGCTTTAATTGAACTAGTAGATAAAGTAAATTTCTAAGATTTCTTCAACAGTTTATTTTATTTTAGGTGTGTGTTTCAATTATAAAATATGTATATAAATGTTTACACAACCAAATATTTATATAACTATTATGGACGTAACTGTTATTTAACTGTTGAAGAAATCTCGACTTATCTTATTGCTAAAAATCAATCAGCTGTTATTATTTAAATAAATTAAATTATACTTATCAACATCAAATATTTTTAGGAAAGATAATGATAGACTATATAGCTGATTATTTAGAAAATATACGGGAAAGGCGTGTTTACCCGAACGTACTTCCAGGATATCTAAGGAACTTAACACCCGACTGTGCTCCCGTTGAACCAGAATCATGGGACCATATTATGGAGGACGTCGAGAACATCATTATGCCTGGGGTAAGCGTGTAAGAATATACAATATTAGACTGTGCAAAAGGACAATGACATCCATCGTTTATCGATTTCTACTCAACGTGTATGATGTATATTATATAGATCACGCACTGGCAATCGCCTCAGATGCATGCGTATTTTCCCGCATTGAATTCGTTCCCTTCGCTGTTGGGTGACATGCTAGCGGACGCGATCAACTGTCTAGGATTCACATGGGTAAAGTCACTACATTCGATGATTATAATAATGATTACGGTGATGATAAATATGTGTAATAATAATTGTTTCCACGCATTTCACTTTGCAGGCTAGCAGCCCCGCTTGCACAGAGTTGGAAATCTTAGTGATGAACTGGTTGGGAAAGATGATCGGACTTCCAGAGGCATTTTTACACACGCACAACGAGAGTAAAGGAGGAGGCGTCATCCAGGTAGGTATTTTTGTACAATGTAGGTATATAAAATGTGTACATATTATAGTTGGTGGATACCTACAGTTGCCACATAATATATTTGACTTATTATACCTGTTTGACCTTATACGTTATTTTTTTTTTTTTTTTTTAGACTACATCGAGTGAAGCGACATTTGTTTGCTTATTAGCTGCTAGAACTCAGGCTATCCGTCGGATACAGGAGATAAATCCAGAACTAGAAGATGTAGAAATAAACAGCAGACTAGTGGCTTACTGCTCGGATCAGGTACTTACCTAAACCACCTGTTATGACTATATTATTATTACCTAATTAGTTTTACAATTAAATATGAAGCGTGTTTGAAAAATATTTTAATAACCTTTACACTACAGTTCTCGGTGAATAATTAACTAAATTTGACTGAAGCATTTTTAAAATACAATGAAAATCAAATTTTAATTTTTCTAAGTCATTTAAATAGATAAATGTATAATATTTAATCTAAAACAGCGACAAAACATACTATGTAGTAACAATAATTATTTTAGAATATCCACATATTTGACTAATTAAGTTTATTTATTTAAAGGCTCATTCATCAGTCGAAAAAGCTGGTCTCATTGGACTCGTTAAAATGCGATTTATTGAAAGTGACGATTCCTTATCTCTTAGAGGAGCTCAAGTGATGGAAGCTATCGCCACTGATAAAAAACAAAACTTGATACCATTTTTTGTGAGTATAAATGTTGAGTAATAACTGATGTGCTCAAATAAGTTACGAATGAAATAGGTACGTCAAATGATACTATTGAATGTTGTTATGATTTTATGGATTAAACAGTTTGAAATTAAGGATGAACAAAGTTGTTGGAGAGACTATGAAATTAAAAGAATATTTATCGTAAATGTTTAAATATTAATGCCACAAATATTTTGTATTGTATATTTATATTATAATTATTGAATATAAATACTATATATACTTAATGCTCAATTTTAAAATGTTGGGTGCATAAAGTGTCCACATTATAGTAATAATTAATAATTTCTGTCACTCAAAATAAAAAATAACAATTATTTGACGTATACTGTATAAATTTGACTTATATTTTTTTTTTAAATGGTTACATCTTTTTTAGTTGCGTTTTTAGACAATAATAATATTAATAATAATAATATTTAATAACAACTGTCTGATTAGCAAATTAATATCAAATAATAATAATAGCGGTCTCAAACGGCTCTAAAATAAAATAATAGTAATAAAATTAATTTTAAAAGCTGCAATCTTACATAAGCTTATGTGACCGCACAAGATAAAAAAAAAACACGTTCAATTACAATGTTAGCTCCAAGACACGAGGTGTCAGAATTATTCCTACCAATGGCAAAGTGTTAACCCTAAACTTAGTTATACAAATATAAGAAAAGTTACAAACTAAAGTTACTCAACAATAATTAACAGATAATAAAATAAGAATATCAGCTTAAATCACAGCATACAGAAAATTCACACACTAGAAAAACTTTGTTTTTACTCGAAGGCTGCAACGAGCAACTAAACAAAATATAAGAACCGACCAAAAAGGCGACTCGTCTCTTAGAAAAATGAAAAAAATACTAAAAAAACATAAATTTTTACTTTTTCACAATAATATAACGGTCTACGAAGAAAGTGCACTATACTTTACAAAGCCTTATCGCAACGACTGCCGGCTATTAGCGCTTAATACTAGATAGTTAACATACAATGGCGTCAAGATTTAAAAAAATAAAAAATAAACACAACAAATATATATTAAACAGTAATCGTATTTACTTATAATTAAAAATTTTCTCATTACCTATTGATTATACTTTTATGTCTTTATATAAAATATATTATGGCGTATAATAACTGTTTAAAAATATCTATGGACTTTCACCACACCATTTCATCAATATTGTCTTTAAAAAAATTGTCAAACTTGAAACAATTAATAACAATACATGGTACTAATGATTTTGTACTTATGTCAGATTTGAACCATTCAAAATCTATGACTAAATTAAACTTGTCGCTGTGTCGCTTTTAATATTCGACGTTTACACTTTAAATCTAATAATTATTATACTATATAGCTATATTTACTATTATAAATTGTATAACAGTATAATAATCAACGTTTGTATTACATAGGCTGGTGTGAGGTGTGTTAGATTTACATGAAATTTACTGGCAATCAATATCACATAATAATATAAACTTTCTATTGGTGGTGTGTTCTTTACAGCTATGTGCGACGTTGGGCACAACTGGCGCTTGTGCGTTCGACAAACTCGAAGAACTCGGACCGATATGTAAGTATAATGGAACAACGACTTTTATTTATTTGCTTTTTTTATTTTTTTATGATTATGATTCACTGGTAATTCGATGTACGTATGGTTTTAGGCCACGCGGAAGACATGTGGTTTCATGTCGACGCGGCGTACGCGGGTACTGCGTTTATATGTCCGGAATTTCGTCATTGGCTCTCGGGTGTCGCATTCGCGGATTCGATTGCGTTCAATCCAAGCAAATGGATGATGGTCCATTTCGATTGCACGGCCATGTGGTAAATGCTCTTACGGTGCCGCATTTTAGATGTGTCCGATGACAGCAGTCAGAACCAGAAACTTATACGTATACTTGCGTAGTTGCGTATTTAGACAGTAGACACTTTAGATTATGGGAATGACTATTGACTAACGATTACCATTATTGTGTTTAAAATGAAACTTGTTTATTAGGAGCCTTTAAAATTTGCTCAATGTTATAAAAATGATACGTATAAATATGAATTAGCTAATACAATAATATATACTTATGCACAAGTCAAAAATCGTATTCATTTTCATAAATATCTACAATCTAGTTTATACCTATCGTTTTATTCATTATTATTATCGTTAAATTAGATTAAAATATTAAATAATGTTAATTATACACATATGTATACACTATACATAGGTACCTATATAGTTAATAAGCCAATAATTCTAGCCCAGATACTTAAGCATTCTTGCCCCAATAAATCTCTAATTTGCAACATGTAATCTAATAATGTCTAAACAAAAAAACAAGTAAATGTGAGTACTTATAATTGAAATATAAAATATCATGATTGGATATTTATTTTGTAAAGCTTATAATACATTAGAAAGGTAAAACGTAAACAATATAATATATTATAGCATTACTATATTTTTCACTTTAAACTTATATAAAATATTTGTACCTACATATTTAATAATGCATATTACATGACCAACAAATGAAGAAAATACCCCTGTTCCACCACATAGACTACATAATTGATTCTGTTGTTATTGCTACTAGGGTCAAAAACAGTGAATGCCTTCATCGGACTTTCAACGTCGATCCGTTATACTTACAACATGAAAATTCAGGTGTGTATAATATAAACAATTTATATTTTTCAAATTAGAGCATATTATATATATGTATTTTGTGGTGAGTAGGTACTTAGTTTTTTTTTGTCATAGGGAAATATTTAAAAAGGCCAATAAAATAAAAATGTTGCTATTGAATTATAATTTACGAAAAAAATAATAAAAATAGTTTAGTATTGACATTATTTTTTTATTTTTTTTATTATGGATCAGTGTCCGAATAAAATACCTAACACCATTATATGTTTATTTATTTTTATTTTTAAAATGCTAGTGTTTAATTGAAGAAAAAATATCATTATGACTTGTATAAACTAAGGGGTTATGAGTATATATTTTATATTCAATAAATATCTATATTCTATATAATGCAATCTTCCAATTTAAAAAAAAAAAAAGTAAAATCTTAAATAATAATAATTATGTTTTAGGTCTTGCTATCGACTATATGGTAAGTATATTTCAATTTGAAAGTTATTATTTAGTAAATACACATTCAACAAAATAACATTTTTATTTGAAGCACTGGCAAATCCCATTGAGTAAACGATTTAGAGCATTGAAACTGTGGTTTGTGATTCGATGTTTTGGAATAAAAGGTCTTCAAAAACATATAAGAGGAGTAAGTACCACGCAAAACATAAACAAAAATGTTAATTATATGGCAATTGAATAAACATTTGTCTATATATAATATATAATTTGTGTTTATAGGGTGTACAGTTGGCCAGCAAATTTGAACTTCTTGTGTTAAATGATAAAAGATTTGAAATACCTGCAGCTAGACATTTAGGTTTAGTTGTTTTTCGTCTGCGTGGAGAAAATCATTTAACTGAAAGACTGTTAAAGCGCTTAAATTCTAAAGGAAGAATTCATTGTGTCCCTGCATCACTTAAAGGTAATACAAAATTGCAGTAAAATTTAAATATTTTTAAAGTTCATCTAAATTACAATTAATTATTTAAAATTATTTTTAAATTTTAAATAAAATAAAAAAAAATTTCACCTATTACTACGATTATCTATTATTTAATAAAATTAGAAAACCACACCTATAACTAAATGTAATAAAACTATTTTCTGAAATTATTATATTTGAATGTACCTAGATACCTGCTTGTTAAGTAATAACTGTAATATTAATGATGTAACAATTCTAAAAACATAAAACAAAATCACTCGGTCAAAAAGCTTGAAAATGTAATACTATATAGGTTTTTCATAAATAATTCATGATGAAAACAAAAAAAATCTAAAAAATTATTGGCACAATTTCACTATAAACATTTTAAGTTCAAATTTCATCAAATTTATATATTTTAAAAAATAACAATGATGTCATTTATTTTTTATTTATTGTTCTAAATAATTATTTGTTGAAACTTTTCGTACTTATATTATATTTTTATTTTTATTATACACATTACATACATTACATAATGACGTTTATAAAATATTTAGATTACCTAATTTTAAACTATTACTTATATTTTGCCCATAAACTTTTCCCAAATATATGAGAGTTTAAAGTTTTTTCATTTTTTTATTAATGTCTATTTATAAAAAAAAAATGTTCACAGTAACTGTACTACGTAATTATTAATATAGAATCAATATTCAATAAATTTTCTTTTTAGGCAAATACGTTATACGTTTTACTGTAACGTCGCAATATACTACTGTTTCGGACATCACAAGAGATTGGGCTGAAATTAAAGCAACGGCTACTGAAATCATCAACGACGATAAAACTGATTCAACTTACAATAAATCAAAAGTTTCATTAGCTGGTAAATCTAGGATTTAATTTAATACATAATAATATTATAAAGTAGCGGGCGAAGACTGGCTGGAATGTAATCGTCCAATCACATGCACATTTATATATTCTACGATATTATTTTTTAGTTCATCGGTTGGAACCTGAATCTGAGAATTTTATCTGAAATTTAATTATCATGTTTAATCTTATCCAGCAAATAAAACATAAAAAATAGCAAGGCCCTTTTTTATACAAAATAAATAAAACATAAATATTATTTTTAAATTAATTTAAATAAATAAATGAAAATATTCCATTTTGGTGAATATAACTCAGGGGTCTCCAATTTTTTTTTATGGAGGTCCAAATCTGAGAATTTTGAAGGTCAATTTTTTTTTAAAAGGTATAGAAAGGTAATGAAATTGAGAATAAAAAAAATATTGAATTTAGAAAAGTGAATATTTTTTTCGATTAACGATTGCCGCCTTCAACATGTTAACACAGATAAGGCAATCGACGGGTAATCGACAACGATTAATGAAAAACCATTTTTTTTATTTTAAGGTTTTATTATTTTTCTTTAACTAGGAAATACTATTGATAAATAAATAATATTTTCAAAACATCAGTTAACTTGGCGGGCTGGTTTGAAAAGCTAGACGGGTTGGAACCGGCCCGCGGGCCATAGATTGGAGATCCCTGGTATAAGTCATTTAAATCAACAGCATATATAATAATAATAATAATAGATATATCGTAATCGTAGAACTACATAATATCACTACTATACTTAATATATTAACTTTTAGAAATTTTATTAGCACAATCGCGTCAAACTTAGTTAACTTATTATTTTTTACATTTAAGTATATAAATTTGTTATGATGTTTATTAAATGCTTTAGATATTAATTTTTTTCCACACTTTTATATTCGTAATAACAATTATTCACTCCTACTAAAAGTACATATTTGTTGTTAATCATAGCAAGTTATTACGTGTTATAGCACGATAATAATTTGAATACATTTTTAATCAACTTTACTTAACTTTGACTATTTCCTTTTAATACTTTCTCCTCACTTTTTCTCAGTTGTGAATTATTTAAAATAACAAAATTTTTAAAACTCAACTGGTTTGAATGTATGACGGATAAAGTACTTACTTTTGGGGGAAAGTTAATAAAAAAAGTATTCTCGATTGCCATGAAGCAGTAGTTGTTTATGTACACTTGTAGCGGAAGTTATACGCTATTTTAAGTCATCATTTACTTTATACGCATACAACTACGCAAATCTTTCGTACATATTCTTCAAAATTAACTGTAATATATAATGAAATAATAGCATATAATTTGTACAAATAAACCGCTTATAAATTTAACTTTTTATATTATTTTGGGAGATGGAATTCTGTATAGACATATAAAATAAATCTATTTATATATACAACACTACCTCTTGAAATGTGTATCTTAATCTACTAATTATACTGAGTGATTTTTTTATCGATCAACATGCATTATTTCAAAAATTTTTTACGTTTTAAAAATTTTTTTTTTTACATAACATTCAGTCGAAATAAAACAATTTTTTTTAACAAAATTATATTTTTTAATATTTTATATCTTTATCATTTTTAAGTTTTTTATTATTTTTAATATCAACATTTATTTTTAATTTCATATTCTTAAGTAGAATATTTGAATACATAAAATTCTAAATTCAGACTAAAGGTTTATAAATTATAAGTAAGGTTCGGGTTTTTATACAAAAATTATTGTTAAGTATGCACATATTTATGCACTCAAAAATTCAAAAATATATTAAAAAAATCTTCATTGTATATAAAAAAAAACTAAAATCTTGATAAATTTACAAAATATATCATGTGAAAAAATACAGTTAAAATACCAGTATACTTTTGCTTACATAACTATTATACCTATCGTTTAATTAAATAAATGCAAAATAATAACGAAAATTGTAATATTAATTTTGGAATAAGTACCATCATGAAGTTACAAAATGTGATTTTATATTTTTGAATTTTAAATTTTTGCAATTGTAGTATATGTATTGATATTTTGATAAACTTCTTTCTAATCGTAAAACACATTAGGTACATATTTAAAAAAGTAATTTCTTCAGATGACAACTCTTCAACATCTTCATTATTATTGTTTATATTTTCTTCGCTTAATGTTCCATAATTTTTTTAAATTTGAGAATACTTGGGATTCTTTGATAATACTTGCATGAGTTAAAATTAAAAAAATTGTATACGATTCCTTCTTTACTGAACTTAATTTTAACATTTTGAACCAATGAGATTTTTTATTTATTTTATTAATGTGATTTTTTTATTTATAAGATTGTTTCTGTGATACATTAAAAATTGAATAATTGAATTGCAAGATAATTTTTCATTGAATTGTCTTTAAATAAATTTTGAACTTTTTAAAAAGAAATTGTATTATTTTCATTAAATGTATTAATAACTTTTTTGATTTTATTAAAGTTCTTACCATAATAGAACGTTGCATTAAGCTACATTCTCTAATGAGTAATAATGAACTGTGACGATAAACTTAAATTTAGAAATATTGCTTTAAAAATATTTAACTTAAAAAAATAAACATTTTATGGATCAAAGCAAAAAATCAAAAAAAAAAAAAAATTCAACAACTATTAATAAAAATACAATTTTTATGTAATCATAAAGAAATATATACAATTCATAGTCATTTTTACTCAAATATGCAAAAATATGCAAAAAAAAAAAAATTAACCATAAAATCTACACATTGAAAAACGTCAACATTTTGAATAAAAATAATTTTTGGAATATTGCATAAAAATCTGTTCTCTAGGTATATTTAAAGTTTCAGTGAACGGAATGGAGAAGCCCTCCAAAATTTTGGTCTACTTCTCCGCTTACCTAAACCTTTTTATTACAATTGGAAATTATGTAAAAAAAATATTTTCAAAAACATTAATAGATTTTTAAATATTAGGAATTATGTGATAAACGACAACAAAATATCTACAGTCAACATATCTACGCCAAAATATTTCCGTCAATTTATCTCTAGTGAAAAATATCTTCGATAAAATCGTCTTCATAAAAATATCTATGGTATTATAAGTAATTTTTCCAATTCCCTCGAACGATATTAGACGACTGATAATGATTGTACTTTGTACTTCCACCTAACATCGTCTGCTTATAACCAATACAGATAATTTAGTTTGATTATTACGAATAGATTAGACAAGAGAGCCAAGACTGTGTGACTCAGTATTACAGTGACAATTATAACGGTTTATGTTAAGTAAGTGTGTTAACGTATTACTTTAAAATGCCTTTAAAATTTGTTAAAAGCCAAAAAGGTAAATAACATTTAATTAACAATAGGTATATGCATTTATATTATAAAAAGGGTAGTAATAAATTTATCTGGCGTTGTGTCGATTATCAAAAATATAAATATAGTTCATGCTTAACATCAACAATAGATCAAACCGGAATAAATGATGCGTTTTTTTAACAATATTTGTATTTAAAATAATTTTAAAGGTACAATTATTAAAGGGTCAGTTCATTCATTTATAGATATTTTGTATTGTAGATATTTTGACGTAGATATTTTTAATGGAAATATTTTGATGCGCGGGTCACTTCGTATGGTATTGAAGATTCAATTTTATAATACTTTTTCATCAAGATCGAAAACGTCCTGATATCATAGTAAATTATAAAATATTATACAACATTTTTTTTTTTTTTTTTTATTAAATAATTTATACAGAACCTCGATATTAAGATTGTATTTATACGTTTTCATAAAATCTGTATTCCATGAAATAAAAGAATATATTTTTTTTTAAATTACAAATTTTAAATGAAAATATATACACAGAGTTAAGTTAAATTAATAAATATATTAAATAGAGTATATATTATTTCTATATATAGTATATGATTTGGTCTTGATATAAAAGTGTGCACAGATTAATATTTATTAGTATATTATAATATATGTTTGAGAATATATCTCATAAGTCATAGTTAAAGACGGTGAAAAGATTTTAATGGTATACCTACCTAAATCGGACATGGTATCCTGGAATTAAAAATACAATATTTAACTGGTGGCTACGTATGTTGTTCGTCATCTACTAGAACATTGACGTATTATTTTCTGATCAATGCTGTACGCATGAACTATAGGTTTGTTACGCGCATTATAACCATATTTTGTACAATGTATTCAATATATGTATAACTTTTAGATAACTTTGAGCCCCAATCAAAAGCCTATGTCGAGCTAAAGTTACGTCGTAGTGAATTTTGTTCCAACATATAATATTGCATAGAGTTGTTGTATACACTTTTATACAATAATATGATACCACTTTGATCGTAATAACGAATCAAAAACTAAGTCTGGTAAAAATTATACTTCGTTTTTTAATTGATGAAATGTCCACGCACGTGTAGATACGTCAATACATGTTTTACATGTTATACCGGCGCGAGTAGGTACACGAATTCCAACATTATTAGAAATGATTACACACACTATAAATCTAATTAGTTGTAATATCATATTATTATGTATTTTAGATTCTTTACCTACGTATGTCATTGTAGTAGAATTTATAATTTAGATCGTGTTTTTTTTTTTTTTGCCATACTGTTGTTTAACTCTTGTAGGTATATTGCATTAAAATATAAGTAATAATCAGAGATTAGAGGGATTGGATATTTTTTCTGTGATATAGAAAAACAATGGTAATGGCACAGAACCTCTTGTAAATTACTTAAAATAGGTATTGTTTATTTTATAAAAACATTAATTGTAAAGCATAATATGTTGGAGTTCACAAAATGTTTTATTTAATATTAAGGTCATCCAATTTGTTAATTTAAAAATTACGACGGTCGTCATAGCCACAAACTTTCAAAAAAAGGTCGTCGTTCAAGTCCGCATAGTTTTCCTAAAATAACACACGCATTTATGAAAAATAAAATTATCATTAATAATCGTGCACAAATTATCATTTATTCAATCAAAATTACAAAATCACAAGTAATGAAATCAATAAGAATATACTAAACACTAGGATGCACATTTATTTTAATCTAAGTATTATCAAACAGGTGAATTGTTTTTACAAAGATTTTTTTGATAACAATTAATGTTTAATTTTTAACTGTCAATCAAATGTGTATGATTTTGAATTATCGACCTTCCAAATTTCTTTGAATTATAAGTCAACGGTTTTACACAACGTCCAAAAATTCAAATCTACGTATATGTTACTATGCTGCACTCTTTTACTTTATCTTCTTTTTTATCACTTTTACTGAAAAAAATAAACTTGTATGTGAAAAATTATATCGTAGTTAAAAGTGTAGAAAGTTTTCAATTGTAAAAGCTAAATGTTTCTTATAATATTTTATTACAAAATTAAAAAATAAATATATGTTAGTATAAAATCACATTAACTTTTTATAAGTATTTAAAAATAAATCTCAACGAAATTGTGAATTAATATGACTGATAGATTAGAACCTTTAACTGATGACTTAGAAGTTGAAAATAATGGATTTGAATTTAAAATAAAATGTATTAAGGTATTTTATTATAAAAAAATGATTCCAAAAATAATGTATTATAATATACATTTAAATAATTATTTTAATATTTTTCGCTTTTTATTACTAATTACTTTTTAAATAAATAACAACGAAAATGATTTTTTAATTTATTTCATAATTGTTGGTTATGTTGGTATATACTATAAACTTAAATTTTTATAGCATATTTTCTTATTTTCGAGCATTTCAATGATAAACTATTTATATATTTCATAATTTCTTAGTACATTTAATTCACCACTGTTAAAAATATAGATATATTTTTAAAGTTTTTATTTTGATATGTTTATGGTTTTTTTTTTTTTTTTTGGGGGGGGGGGGGGGGGTAGGGAGTAAATCAATAACTTATAACATATGTATTATATATAATTATGAAATTACATATGTTATCTATTGCAAGTAGTATAATACCTGAGAATCTAAGTAGAAAGTAAATGGGTAATTTATAATAGGGTAATCATTGATCATTGTATTTCACTTACCAACAAATCACATATTTTGCTGATTTAAATTATTTGATTAATAAATAGATACGTTATCATTAATTAATTTTCGTAACTTTTTTGGATTTGTATGGTTCAATACTCCAATGAATATAACTATTTCCATGATTTAGTAGTCATTCAATTATCATCAAAACGAAAATCGGATTTCGTATAACTATACCATGGCAAATTTTTTAAACGATTCAAAATAGATAAAATTATAATCCAGCTAACTTATATCGTATATAATATAATAAATATATATATATTATATTTAATTTGTAAACAAATATGAAGAACTTGATTTAATAATTTGTTAATTATTTTTTTATTTTTTTTTGCAAAAGTTGTACAACGTCCTAGTCATTAAGATATTCTAATTATTCTAATACGCATGATTAACTGATTATGTGTGATGAAAACTAGTTTAAAAAGCCATCAAACTTGCACTTGTTGTCTCTGCTGTCTTACAGTTTTAAATTTGCGTTCATTAGTTCAAATTGTATGTTATTTTATTTAATATTAGAGTAAATTGACCTATATCATCAAACTTATAAAATTTAAGACCATTATTTGTGTTCACTAATTGGTTTTATAAAATATTTTAAATTTCTAGGCAAGTTATGAGAAAAAATTTAAAAAATTTAAAAAATCTGTTAAAATTTAAAAATGTTTAAAACATTTTTAAAAATTAAAATTTCGTAAAATCTAATCAGTAGACTCAGTTAAGTTCTAAATTTTAAGTTTGATAATATAGGTAAATTTACTTAAATATTTAAGTTAAAAACTCATTATTTAAACTATTGAACGAAGTTTTTAGTATGTTGTATAGAGATAATACATACGAGTATGAAGAAGTCCTCTTAAAATTATTAATATTGTTCAAAATACAGGATGGATTAACTTGTGTCAAGAGATGATTAGCTAAAACAATTTCAATTTTGAATTACATTTAGTTTGATGTTTATAAATAGATAATTCGTTTAATAAAATAAACAATACATTTAATAAAAAGAGCTAAAAAATAAACATTTTTCTAATAATTGAACGAACTTATTTCATTGAGTTACAAATCAAATGTTTTTCGACATTTTACTATGCATAATAATTTTTCTCAATACCTTCATAAAATATTGATAAAAAATAAAATGTTTTAAATAATACTCGGCAGTTTCTTGCACTTTTCTGTCAGTCCACGTCTGCTTATAGTTTTTAGTCGACAACAATATCCAAAGTACAATATTTTAAATAGTCTCAACTCTTATATCAATTTAAACTCGTTTTCGTAATACTTGTATTACATTTCATAAAACATAATGCTTTTTCACAAACCTTTTTTAGTAATATGTTTGAGTTCACGTGTAAAAATAAAACTATTGTTTCTGTTTTTTTTCAACTTGTTTTTAATTGCAGAGACACGTAATTGGAATAATAACTTCGGTGCCAGTCTACTATTAGCAAATTCACCTATGTCACCAAAAGTAGTAAACGGAAGCTTTGCCGCGCTGTTTGATAATGGAGACGATTGGTCACGAAAAATACTGAGAAGTGAAATGAAAGACAGCTCTTGTAAATATTTAATTGAACCTTTGTCATAGTTAATTAAAACAATACTTAATATTATTTTCAATTCGTATTTTTTAAGCGATGAGAAGAAGAATTCGTGGTATTTTGATGTCAGGAAAACAGTTTTCTTTGGATTCACGTATGGATCTAGTTCAAGGAATGGTTCCAACTGCACCAAAAAAAGCAATCATGTCGGGGCCCATAAAAAATTTATTGGAAGAAACGTCAGGTGAACATTAAATTAAATGATACCAATATTATTTATATATTACAAATATAATCGAATCGTTTAAGATTAAAAACATCGTTTAACATTGAAAATTTAAGAGACAAATTTATTACTTAATAACGTTCTGTTGTACAATTCAGATAAAAAAAAAAAAAAAAACGCATTACATTAAATTTTGTATTAAATATTCACGATTTATAGAAAATAAGAACACAGAGAGTGATGAAAAAGAGAAGAATGGAGAACCGAAAAATCCTAAATCTCGTATTTTTCGTCTTCCGCAACATGAAACCAATCTAACTCCTTTGATAGAAGGCAATAACGCAGATCTTGTAGATTAGTAATCACAATATTATGATAAATTAATCCTTTATGTATTTTTAGCTGTTTGTATTATTTTTCAATAAATATCTATCAAAAGCACTTAAATATTTTTAAAAATAATAATAATAATAATCAATACATTTTAGAATAATAGAATTGTTTTTTACAGTATTATACTTCTTATTTCATTTTTAAACTATAATATTTAATTTAGTGTCTATTGAAAAATTAAATTAGATTAGAAAATTTAAATTTTCTATTTAACTGCTTTGATTTAAAGTTTACTATCTAAATATACTTTTATTTAAAATTTTTACGTATGATGTAGATTAAAATAAAAAAAATAAAAGATATTTACTTTTTCATTTTGTCATCAAAATAAAATAATATATCTACCTACACTATTATTAATATTTTTTTTTTAATTATAATTTTAAATTCTAACTATTGTAGAAATAAAATATGTTAAACGTACTCGCACACAGTTAAGTTAAAAGACAACATTAATTTGTTTATATTATTCAAAATATTAAGCATATAATAGAAAGGTATCTACAATAATGCATTAGTTATTTTATAAAATATTATAATTTTTCAAATATAATTTATGGTTTAAAAAAAAAAAAATTATTATATTATCAATCTATTTACATAAATAGAATAAAATAATTGACAAAAATCAAAAAAATAAATACCTAATTTATAATATACTCGTAATAATATTAAACACTTTTATTATATCTTAATCTGTTAAAAAAATTTCATTAAAACGTTTTTATAATTATATTTAAAGTGTAATCATTTAAAATTTTATTAAGATTTGAGTTTTGATTGATTAATTTATTAATAAAAATAATAGAATATCAGCAGGTAATATATATAGTGTGATTTGTGATTGTTAAAGGCTTATAGCTCCATCATAAATATTTTAATATATAGTTTAGTAGGGGGGAAAGGGTATAAGATAATCGTTATAGTAAAAATTATAATTAATACATTTTTATCAAATGTAAATTAGTGGCTCTAAATAATTTGATATATTATAATATATTTCTAAATATTGTGACAAAGTATTAATTTATACAATTTTCGTAGTTTTAATGGGATAAAATTTTAGAAAAACTAAGTCAGCATGCACACTGTCCTACTCTCTCAAACACACCCTAATATACCCTAATATTATAATAATAAATAATATTAAACTTAATTTAATTGTGAATAACCTAATACATGATACGTATTACACATTATAATATTTATATATATTTAAATAGGTAATACAAATATTTAATCAATATTTCAAATATTATCTTAATTATATTATAGCTAGGTGATATAAAAAAACTTTTTAAAGATAAAAATTATTATAACATGTTTATATATCATCCAAAAATATTATAAATTGCTGGCCGTTAAATGTTTAATATTGTAAACATATCTACTTATACAATGTACTTTTAATATAATTTGACTATATAAGTAGATATCTATCAAGTACTTATCTAATCAACTTAGAATTATTTAGAATAATTTAAACCTATAACCTTAAAATTTTGTAAACTTCAAAATGGTATGATTCTTATTACTCATATTACATTATTTGAAATTTTTTTTTAAAGCATTTTAAAATCCTACCCTAGTTATAAATGAACATAAAATTATTCTGTGGATAACTTAATTCGCTATATACGTACCTACATTATATAATATAGTATGTAGGTACTAGTAAATCCATTTATGACTTATTCTGCAAATATTACATTATTTTCGATAAAAATTAGGTTATACACACAATTCACAAAAAATCGCAAACAATTATTTTGGGTAAATGATAATATCTAAAAAATTAAAGAAAAAACAGTACCAAAATTATAATTAGTATACAAGTAGGTAACTTCTTACTATTCAAAAATTCTTAGTTTCAAACTTTTAAAAATTTTAAACAAATAAAAAATATAGATGGATACTGGGTTCAGCGATTTTTGTCATTAGAAATTTGATCTTTAGGTTGTTAAATGCTAGTTTTGATTTTAAAAATAAATAAATACTATAATAACCATTAAAATGCATTCTTGTTTATACGCCTACTAAGGGATTCGATGAAAAATTGGTCACTTTTGTTTATTGCACTTAACTAAACACTTTATTGTCAATGATTAATAATATCGCAATACATTATTGTAATAAATAAATACATTCAAATGTATTACTATTTTTTAACTACAAGTAAATACTTAGGAAAGTTAATAACTTATGTATAATTATGAATGTTAGCGGCAATGATGTAAATTAAGATATTGTCAATAATTACTAAGCAATATTTTTAGAGAACAGACATCTTATGAATTAATAATAACCCGTAATAATTTACATTATTAGATTAAGCATACATTAGGCATTTTTTTTTAAATTTATATTGGTTAGGTATTGTTGTTACTTTATTTTCGTTGTAAATTACGATAACGAAATTGATTGCCAAGTCCACTGTCATTATCTATAGATAATCGAAGACGGCTAACAGTTCGTTTTACAAAATCTACCAGTGATAATTAAAATGTACACGAAAAGAAAAAAAGCATTATTATAATTTATATTCTATAATTGTTTAATTTAATGATAATGTTATTATTATTTTGGAATATTTGTAAGGTCAAAATATATTTTCTTTATTAAAATTAGAAAACAAATACCTATTATAATATTTGTTTCATATTTTAATAAGTACCTAATAGATACCTAGTTAAAAGTTATTATTTGTATTTATTATTTTCATTTCATCATCGCTTGAGACAGTCTAACACAATTTAAAATATCTTGGAAATATTGTTATTAACTTAACAATATAGTCATTGTCATTATTATTTAGTAATACATTAGAATTACAAATTATTAACATTGCCGTTTACATAATATTATACATAATACTTGTAATTTATAAATAGTTGCTTGCATACATGTACTTAATAATTATTTAACTAAAGCTTACAATATATTTAATACTTAACCAACCATTGTATCATCATATATACTTACGCAATCAATATGTAAACAATATTATTCTTTGTATAAGCTTATTATTGTAATTTATTTAAAAATGTATAATACACTTAATAATAATTATTATCTAGATATCTTAGCATTTTAGTGATTTTAATCAATACTATAAATTAACATAAGCTATCATCGTATTACATTGTTATTATTTCCTTACTGTGTTACCTACCAATTTATCTACAATTTAATTAAATATATCGCATTTACATTGTGACTTTTTGACCTTTTTAGTTGTTTAGAAAGTTACATGAAAAACCACACACTATATAGTACTTCTGGACAATGATTATTTGTATTTTTTATTTGATTATACAGTAGTCTATACAAAGTAAGTACGATATTAATTTATTTTCGTAACATAAATAGTACAAATATCAAAACTTAAGTTTGTCTTAAATCAGTACAGTTAAATGAATAGTTTAAAAAGGATAGATTTTAGGTAAAAATATGTCAGTTAATTATAATTTTAATTAATTAATTCTTCGTTGATGTTAATTGTCCAAGTCCAGTCTATCTAGCTATAGTACTGCCTCGTCCGTTGCTGCATGTAGATCTTCGAGAGTTCCAGTGAACCTTCTCTTTCCGCACTTGTTAACTATGTGATGCATTGTCTGGGCCTCCGCTCCGCAGTTACATCACATGGATCCTCTTTTAAGCGCCACTTGTGCATCAGTTGATTACATCGGCCCTGGCCTGTTCGTATTCGGTTTAGTCTAATTCATAATCTACGAGAAAGAGACGAACCTGGTTGTTCTGAATGGACATTTTTGACTAAATTCCCGTTACTTTCCCCTTTTTAATGTCATCAATTTCAGGACCAAGTTCCGCCGTGCTGAAACGGGTATCAAAACTGGGGTGAGGGTTACTGTTGACTAAAGTTTTCTTTAGCTCCTTCTTGACTGATTTGATTTGTTCTCTTTCGATTGTACCTTTTGAGTTTGCCACTAGTGCTGCAGCTATTGACTGAGCTTTAACTGACATTTGAGTGTTTTTATTTGAAATATTTTTTCCCAGACTTTTGAGCAGAAGCCATGCATTGTAGCTACTCCTCTTCATGTCAAACTTTTGAAAACTAGTGATTAGATGGAAGATTTTATTTTGGATTATTTAAATTTTGTTTAGATTTGATTTTTTAGTGGATCCCCAAATCTGTATACTATATTTCCAGATTGGCTTTAGAAGAAATTTATAGAAATGTTTGTGTGGAGTGTAAGTTCAACTTTGAATGGAGAATTTGGCTAAGTAAACGTAGACGAGTTGCTTACTTTGTTTTTCGTACAGTATATGTGGTGTGACCAGTTCGACTTTTTATCGAAATGCACTACAAAGTATTTTTTTTTGTATTTAAAGCGTGTATAATAATCTTATTCAATATTATCGATTGGCAGATTCCGTGTTTGAGTGTAAAGGTGATATACCATAATTTGATTTCATTAATTTTAACTTTCCAGTCTTTATACCATGATTCAAGTTCAGAAAGTAGGATTGAAGATTTTCAGAAGTCGTGAGAGACTTTTCGTGGATAGAAAGAATAGCTTCGTCGTCAGCATATTCAGCTACTATGATGTTTGGTGGATCGATTAGTCAACTATAAAAATGTTAAAGAAACATGGGGCAGTTATCTCTTCTTTTGAGACTAGCGTTTATTTTGGATATGGTTGATAAACTTATGCGGTATTGGACAGCAAATTTTTGTTCAACAAGGTAAGGTTGAAAAATTAAAAACCATTTAGATGGTAATTTTTTTTATTTTAAAGGAGAGGCCTGCGTGCCACAATCGGTCAAAGGCTTGCGCGATATCGAGAAAGACTGCGGTACAATATTGCTTTTTTCAAGCAAAGATGAAATTGTATTCACTTACAATTAATTTTATAAGTAGTGAAGTAGAAATTACGGAATCCAAATTGTGTACTTGTATAATTTCTAAGTTGGATATTATTGGGGTTATTCTTTTGAGGATTAATTTCTCCAGAACTTTCGAAAAAAAGGAAGAAGACTTATAGGTCTGTAAGATTTTGATGAATCTAATGGTTTCCCTACCTTAAAAATTACTACTATGATGGAGAATTTTCAATGAAGCCGGAAGTATGAAAGATGGACAAAGGCATTAAGTATTATGTATGTAAGAAAGATTAAAGATTATCTCAGTAGATGTTTTACGACCTCATATGTTATGAATCGAAGTCAGTAGCTTTTTTGGGCAAGGCTGATAAACAGTGTTCTACTTCAGCAGGTGAAAAAGTTTATGGAAATAGGGATATTTGCAGCGGTAATAGCAAGTAGTTTGTAACGTCATTTCATATAGATTGTTTATGTTGGTGTGTGGTTTGAGAGCTTCAATTAAATGATTTTGGAAGAGTTCGACTTTTTCTATATCAACAGTAGCCTATGAGCCATCAGGATTTTTAATAGTAGGAAAAGAGGGTTTATTTCTAAGCACTCTTTTTGTGGTTTTCCAGATTGAACCGTCTTGGATAGAGAAAGATGCTATGCCTTTATAATATGAGTATTGAGTATAGGTTCTAAGTTTAGCTAGTAACCTTTTCAAGTGCACAGTTAACATATTAAGACGTGTTTTATCTGATGGGTATCTAATGGATTGACATACCGATCTAGTTTTTTTTTCTGTTGTTAGGTTATATATATATATAAGTGGATAAGTTGAGATGAAAGAGTTTTTGCTGGTTTATAATTGGAGAAGTGGAATTCCATGCAGCAGATTGAATAGACGTTGTCTGGAGATTTAAATTTTACATCGAGTTTAGTATTTTTTAGGAGCAGGTCGTTGACCTTAATTCAGTCTGTGGTTTTATTTACTAAATAAGTGTTGTTGGAACTGATCGAGAACAAGGAGTTGATGGTGAGTAATACGGCTCAGAGTGTAATTTATTAAAATTTTCACGTGGGGCAAAAGGTGATTTGAAGCTTTTAAAATTAAAAAATCAAGTATATCTGGATGTTTGTTTGGAGATGTGGGCCAGTAAGTTGGGTATAGAGAAGAATGAACTTGGTATTGTTTGAGAGAGATGAACTGTAAGAGATTATATTACCACAGTGAGTCACAAAAGAATTGTGAGACTGCAAGAGTCAGCATAAAATAACAACCTAATGATATAATATACAGTAGAAAATCGATAAACCAACTATTTCAATCATCTTTCATCGCGTAATCAATGCGGCAAAGGTGGCTACGATTATATAATATAATAGATACGTTATCAAGTGTATAACATTTTTTTTAAATACCGTACATACCTGAAAATCTGTGTTTCGAAGAAACACTCAAACAGACGATGATGGCCGATCATTTTGTATCGTATAAAATATTGTGTTAAGTGTTTGACGTTTGTACATATTATTCGGTGTCTTAATTGTGTTTACTTCGTTAGTGATTTTCTGATGCAAGGCGTTTATTTTATTTTTTATTGCAAACATTTATATTCAATGTCGGCTATTACAAATAAGTATCAAAAGCGTATAAAACTTGAATGTTTAAAACGAAGATCAAGTTTTGATTAAGATTATCGTAAAAACCATGAGATTTAATACAACGCCAGATAAAGGATCAAGATTAAGGCTTTTGGAGTACCCGATAACCCATTTGAAGCCAGTAAAAGGAATAAAAATTAATATATACCATTATCAATAAGCTTTATATTTTATTCGGTTCTATTTAAATGGGACTTAGAAGTACTAAGAGTCGTAAATTATAATTTTTCATTTAAAACCTACCTATGGTTATTTCAGCCATGTATTTGAATTCTTGTTGCAAAAACAATTATTAAAATTATTTCCCATGTATATAAGTTATGACAGAAGATGTCGATTCTTAAAATTTAAATAATGAGTTGGCAATAGTATGCGACTTAGTAGACACGCAACATCGATCTAAAAATTCGGTTTTTAATGAAAAATCTTTGAACAGTCCTATAATTAAAAAAAATGAACTTCATGTTGATATAATATTGTCCGTAAACTTTGAAATTTTAGAAAGTGTGTGACAGTAGGAATCAACTATCGAAATATCGATCCGGCAAGTACAAATTATCAATAGTGGTTGACTGGTCATGAGTTGTAAATAAAGCGGTCGCCGGGCGTGTCACTAAAAAAAATGTACCAATATAACAATTATTTCGGAATCAGTTTTTTGTTGTAACTGTACCGATTGGAATAATCACGCAAAAGGAACAATTAATAGTATCATTTTACGTACGCATGAACCCGAGGACATGTGATCCGTAGGGATATGACAGTGCGTTTCTCTTGACCAAATGGGATATGACCAAGAATAATTGGAAAAAGACCTATAGAAGAAAACCCGAGATAGGCATTTTTAAACATGATTTACAAGAGTTAGAGCGAACTCCTTCATGCCAGTTTATGTTAGGATTTGATAATTTGAACTTCGAAACATTTTCATTTTGAAAACACCTTCACCGCAACTACCGCACAGCTTCATTCACTACAATTGCTTATACGTGGACCATTACACTAATACTAATAAATAAATAATAATGAATTAAAAGTAAAAACTGAATAAAACCATGCCATGATAACTATAATACTTTATTATCATCTGCTGCAATGCAATGAAGTCGTCACCATTGGTTTTTTTTACTTGTTTACATGCCAGGATGTATACATTCATGATAATATATTATTATTTATTTATTTAAAGTATATAATCATGCTCTAAAATTTTAAAATTATAAAAAAAGATTATTTTAACATGAATAACATTACCAACGGCGCAACCCTAACGTCCAGAACTATATTGTTTGCGGGGGAGCTATTGGTATGTACATCGATGGTGACTGGAATAACCATACTTTTATATTTCTTACTAGCCAGACGTCCACGTGCAATTCAGTTGGTGACCGGTGACGTTCGGTCATTCGCTGTGTTCGTGGCGCCGTACGTAATCAATTTTATGGTATGTTGGCATCTGCTGTTAGCATTTGAAAAACTGATAATGTCCACACGGATCGTAAATTTCACGTCCCAATACTATGTAACATCCAAAATAACTTTGAATTTCACCGCGTTCGCCATCAAGCACCATTTGTTTTGGACGCGGTCCAACTACTTCTACAAATTAATGTTGTTTGTCAGCCACTTGGTTCTGGTAGCCACGTCAGAAGCTATGTGCTACGAAGAATATGAAAAAACGACAATACATGCAGCTATGCTACTTTTGCTTTGCCTGACCGTACTTATATTGGTAGGTCGCAAATTTATACCTACTTCACATCATTAATTTGTTTCGTTATAGAGATGATCTTGTAGAAGCTGTAGGTTTGTTACGATCAAATCCGGTTTCGTATAAACAATGCAGTCAATTCATATTTTTATTCACTAAAATTAAAGTATTGTGTAATATGTATATAGTTTTTGTATAATACAAACAGTATACAATCCTTACCAAAATAATCTTCATTTTTTTTTACTATTGATATTGAAAAAAAAGAAACTAATTAAATACATTTTCGTCGAATACAGCAACGTATATTATATCATATTAATTAAAGCAGAGTTACCTACTCGAATTTAATAAAAATCTATTTAATCTACTCGTATATATGGGTACGAATGAAATTAGAAAAAAATAAATACTTGATAAGTAATGAATTGTAAATAATAATTAAAGGATCAGATGTTGATTTATAAAACATTATAAAATTTAATTTTATACTTTGCTTCTTCTATAATTATAATATTTTTCTGCTAAATCCGCTGTTATTTTCTATCCAAAGTACATAATATTATAAGTGTACTTTTATCAATTCCGTTTATTATTGTCTTAACTAATTCTATCTCTTTCGTTGTCATATCATTACTTACATACCTTCTACACATAGTATTGATATAATTCCGTACGCAGATAGCGCCGGCAAATACATATCAAAAGTTGGTGTTAACTGACGTTCTAACTTGGAAGCGATGCTCACTAGTGTATGGACTGGTGACAAGTGCTTGCCACAATTGGCTGAATTCTGGTAGCAGAGGAGCTGTCGACACGTTGCTACTGGTGCTAGTGGTACATGTGCAGCTGGTGTTCCTGTGCATCACCTACTTTTCAGATGGCCAGCAAATATTGCGCAACATCGTCGGCCTGGGCACGTACAACCCAATGGCAGATTCACTGGACATATATTTCACTATGGATTCGATAGTGTCGAGAACGGGCGCGTACATCGACAACCACCAAAAAGGCTTGTTCATACTATGACACCGATATCACGGCAGTGCATGAAATTTAATATCGAAACGTAAAGTGTCGTATACTGTGCTCACATTAATTAGTTCCACGGTATTAAATATAAATAAATAATAATAAATAAATAGAGAACGTTTTGATAATTTTATCATCAGTTGTTAATTTTGTTTACTTGCTACTTATGCTACTTCACTGAGTATTTTAGAATAAGTGTATAAATGTTTTACTCGAATTTATGTTCAGTTAAAATAGTAAAAAAGTCAATTCAATTTTATTAATATATATTTTGTTTGTTAATATCCTAAATTATTATAACGCCTATACATATTTTAATGTGTAATCCAGGACGTTATTTCTTCTACTCTCTCTATCGAATCTATTGGAAAATATTTCTATTAAAAAACTCTGTAGGTAGGTACTTATCTTCATAAATATATCAAGTTGTTTTTTATTTTATTAATATCCACAGATGATTATCTGTAGAACATATTACTAATACACATTTGACTATAAATTGATCCATTAATTCTATTCCTGAAAATATTGTTAATAATCTAATAACTTCTTCCAATTAAATATAAAAATTTTAATTCTCTTTTGTCAAAACCTTCAATCAAAAAAAAAATAAAATATACCTCGAATCAACAATATTGGTCTTTTATTTCTAACACATTAGTAAGCGTCAAACGGAAAATCTATTTTTACACAGTTTAAACAAATCCTCGTTGCTTCTAACAATCAATTCATACTTCATGGATGTATTCCCATTTCAGATCAATTTTCCGAGGATTGGAGTTGTGTCAATAGAACTAAGTATGCTTAAAATATTATACTCCTTAGTATATTACCAATGTTGTACTTTGTATTTTATACCTAACTATTAATAAGAAACCCGTTTAATAAAAATGAACATACAATTACAAATTAATAAATATTTTTTTAAGTTCTTGTAACCACAGTGCCAAATGATGAATAAGAAATATACCTAAAAACTAGATAGACAGGATGTATTCCTTTATCTTTGACTATTTTACCAAAAACAAAAGTTGAATAGTTTTTGTGATGATATGCTCATATATTATCATAATTATTGTGATTATTATATTATTGTATATAATTCAATAAAATAAATAACGGTCAAGTTGTCGCACGCAGATAACCGTTAAAATTCTATATACGTCATCGATCACTGATGAAAGAAACGATTTATATTATTTAGTCATGTAAGAACTCACACGTAGTAGTGACAATGTGATGCAATACACATGATCTATTTCGTGTGCCGCCAAAGACAAATGATAGCCGAGGGTCTCTGTCACCTAAAAGAAAACCGATTTCTTAAGAAAGTGTGGAGACCTTTGATAAAGTCACCTGCGACTCTGTTCGGCTTGTCTAGGTCGTCTCCTCTCATCAGTGCATCAGCACCAGCCAAACTATCGAATGCATGCGCACTTACCTCACAAACAAGAACTCTCCATATAAAATTATGCGAGCGATAGCTGGACTTCTTCCTTTTCAATAAGCTAAACCAGAGTTGTTTTTTCTTATTTATTTGAATTTAAGTGTTCCTCGAGTTGTTTCTTAATTAGTGTTACCTTAACTTTTTCCAAAGAACATACAATACATATTCACTACTGCGAATCTGGTAAGGTGCATGACTAAAATACTACTTATTACTACTATAGTTTTTTTTATATTAAATTTACGTAACGATGTACTTGATCACTTTCACGAGACACGATCTCGAAAACATTCCGAAGATCAGGAGAAAGGTAATAACATCTTTTAAAACTTTATTTCTATCACAATTTTATTCTCTTAATTTTTACGTTATTACAGTAAATAAAAAATTTAGTTAATTTAATTTTTTTTTATGTCGTTTTTCGAAAAATTATCTACAATCTTCAAAAAACAAAATCTCGTGTAAATGTTATTAGTAATTTCAAAAATTATTCCGTATAAAAGTATAAAAAGAATTATTTATGTATATAAAGATAAAACAGATAAATGTAATAACAATCTGTAAACTGAGTCAGTAGTTTTAAAAGTTAACCTGAACTAAGATGATGACTCTCCTTTAAATATATAAACAGGATTTGTATTACAGACAAATATTTATTATACACATATATTATATTACTTTTTAAGTAAGTAAGAATTTGTATCTTAATTTTAATAAATTTCATTTATTTCTTAGAAAATAGCACCTTCTTCTTTCTTGGCTTTACAATTCTATAAGAATTTTGGCCACCACCATCACCGTTCTCCAGTAATTACAATCTTGGACTCTATCTTCTCAATCTATCACTTCAAGTGTTTCTAAATCCTATTTTATTCCATCCATCTATTTATTGCTTTCTAGTTCTTCCTCTTTGTCTTTCTTCTGTAAGCTGCAATTCGATTGCTGCTCTCATAATAATGGTTTCTGTTTTTCACATAGTATGACCAAGCCACTTAGGTATTGAACACTTAATGTAGCTTGTTAACAATGAAACTTCAGTGATTTCTTTTAATTCAATATTTTTCCTTTTACGTCATATGTTTAACTCACTATCAAACATTAGACCACAAATCTTCCTTAGTATTTTATTTTCAAAAACTAACAGCTTTTTTTTCTAATTGTATATTAGTGAATTATATTTCATATCCATAAGTCTTATTATAACCATGTACAGTATAATCTAAGTTCTTTTATAAAATAGTTTTGATTTAAAAAATATATGCAACGCAAAATAAGCCCTCAAAGCTACAAACAAATAAATTATGTCAGTATTACTTAAAAAATAAGTAATGTTATAATATTCAATGTTGATAAGAGCTAGGTCAGATAACTTGTGCTTTGATAGAGTACTTCTCAAATAATTTATTATTTTAAGCTTAAAGAATGTACGCTCTGCGCTAGTTAATGTAATTGGTATAGTGAGCATTATTCTGATAGCCAGTTCTATATAGGAAATGAATGTAATTATTACGTTTTACACCGTACACTTGCACGGGCTCCAAAAACTATAAAAAAAAAAAATGCAAAAACATAAAAATGCAGAACTAAACAATAATTTTGCATTAACATTTATTCCCCATGTATAAGATCGTACGTTTTAAGGGGCCCACACATCCCTTCTTTTTGTTTTAATTTTTTAGAGGCTATGAATATAACAGAGAAAACGGCCCTCGTCTCTAACATGCTAATCTAATCAATAAATTACCCCTATAAATATTACCAATTAAACCAGTGATTTATATTTTTAATCAGTGTAGGTAACAAGGCCAGTGAATGAACAGGTCCATTAAATATACACTTCACCGTTTTCTTTAAACAATAAGGCACACCGATTAATACAGCGATGTATTTAGCTTAATAAGAACTTATAATAAAGTAACACTGTAAATTTATATGTTCCTAGGTATTGTGTAAAATAAAACTTTATATTTTAATTAAATATGTAGTCATAATATAGGTAGTATTGTTATTATTAAACTATAATTTTTTTTTTTTATAAGGATCATGTAGGAAGTTACCTATCTATTAATAAGAAAATGTTAGTTTTGTTTATAACTATTTTTAGAATTTACTTATGTTCAATTGTTTAAATATTTATAATTTTAATTTTAAATTCTACAGTATTCAATTGTTATATGTTCAAATTATTCTATAGTAACTGAATTATCATTTTTTATTTTTTAAGCACCATATAGAAAGTTACTTATTAAAAGTAAATGTTATTGATTTTATAATTATTTTTTTTAGTATTTAATGTGCAATTGTTTAAAACTTATATATGATGTACCTATTGTTATTTAAAATAAATATTTTATACCTATTGCACCTACAATTTTAACAGCTTCTATAGTTTTTATTGCGATAACATCTCTTACCTTATAAAAAATAGTAAAAAAGTAAAGTAGGTAAAAAAAAAAATATGGTAAATATCAGTGTTCATTTACCGGAGTATTGGTATTCATTTAATGAACGATTTGTTCATTTACTAGGAAAACTTTTTTTTTTTTTATGAATGACTTTTTAAAAACATAATTTGTTTTAATATAATTAAATTGTGAATTTTATGTTGCATAATATTTTCATGTGTAATAAAAATATATTTTATGCTCAGAAATTCTGAACTCTATAGAGTTATTTATTTAAAAGGTTTTTAAATTCTTAGGTGTTCATTCATTGTCTCTATTATATATGATGTTTGTATTATTATTCAAAGATGTTACTTATAAATATTGTATTGCATTCTACGACTGTACGTTGCTAAATTATCAATTATTAGATGTCTCAAAATCGGACGAGTTTTACCAAAGGTATTGAAGATAGACATTGTTAATTGTTTAAGAAAATTAATTAAATAAACTTTAATAACCTTTTAACACTTTTAAACTTTTTATTTCAAAACCATGAGTGTGATAGACTTAGATATTAATTGCGTATGTACATTTGTACATATTACATAGTAAATACATAAGCATTCCTCTTTATTAGTTATTTCAAAATTAAACAGAATAATAATAGCCCTACCTAATAATTTGATGCATTATGATTTTATGACTTTTTAACAAAGTTTTTCTGAACTATTAATTTAAAAGAAGTGTAGAATACTCGAAAAATATAGGGTATTTGTTTTAGGAGTGTTATTACATTGAGCCAATTGTAGATACATTTGAGATCGTATATTCATGTTCCTATATTTCTATACTTGTTATGTTTTATTATTTACCCATAGTCTATTTTTATTTTTAAATTATTTGAGCAATGAATTATTTATATTTCATAATATATAATATACTATTTTTCTATTGGTTGTGTATTTTCAAACGTAAAAAAAAAATTGTGACTTCTTAACGCTATAAAAAGATAATTTTGGAATTCTTATCCAGAATCCACTTATAACTTATTAATTGAAGTATAACAATCACAAAACTAAAAAAAAACAAACAAACAAAATACTTAGTTATTGTAAAAAGATAAAATGTTATCTCGTTTCTATAGTTTTTATTTCTATGAATTATGGTTTATTTAATTTGATTATTTAATCCTCAATAGTTTACTTATTTAGTCTACTTTGACGAGTTTTATTTGTTAACACCACAAAAGATTAAAGTTTTCAATTTATAAAATCCTATAATCAATGGAGTCGACTGAAATAAAAAATATCAAGAAATATATCGAGTTTGAGAAACAAAAGTTTATAACTAAGTACCTAAGTTATTTGACTTGAATGTAATATGTATTTGATTTTTAAATGGTTTATCTATATCGAGTCGAAAACGGTATATGATTTAAATGTTATTTACCTATTACAATACAACAGTTAAGGTTTTTATTTGAATGCTAATAAGAAGAAAAATATCTAAGTCCATTTTATATATTGTCTTTAAACCACTAATGAACAATAGTTATAGATTCATTTTTCAATTCTTTACCATACCTTCTACAGGTATGGTGAGCCAAATGTGGACATCATTCCAGTATCTGACTTGTCATTTTCTCATAAATTATGGACGGGTAGATTTGGTCATATGGTATTGGCCCGACATTGTGCCACCGGTGAGTTGAAAACTGTGAAGGCAGTAAGTGCTAAAGTGGCATCCACCTGGCCAAAGAATGTGAATGCCGATCGGAATGTCATGGCAGCGATGGGTACGTTTCCATTCACGGTCCGTTTGGAATGCTGGGCCGCGGACGCTGAGTGGTTGTACTTGATCATGCCTATAGTTTCTATCGGCACTCTATTCGAGCTTGTGTCTCAATATGGAAGGCTCAACGAAAACGTGGTCCGTTTTTTCTCTGCTCAGGTAGAATTAGATTTACATTTTATAATCAATTAATTATAATATTATAACCTTTTGTTATGTTTGTCTGAAGTGCTGTAATTCACATACGTGAAATTAGTACCCACCGACTTCATCCGAAAGGCCTCAAATCAGTGTAAATTTTGTTATCGATTTGCAATATAGATAAAAAAATATATAAACATTTTTTTTTAACAACAACTCTGCTAAATGTAGTTCAGGGTTTTTAATGCCACTAATTTTAAACGATTGTTAAAATAAAAAATTCATATTTGGCAGATCTTGCTAGGAGTTGAATTCTTACATGCTACAGGGCTAGTGCATCGAAACCTCAAGCCTGAGAACGTGCTGGTCAACGTTAATGGTTATTTGCGGCTGTCAGGGTTCGGTGACAGTAAGTTGATCGGGCGAGCCAGTCGCACCTACTCATTTTGTGGCACTCCTGATTACATGCCACCTGAGATGGTTGGGTTCCGTGGATACGGTTTGGCCGTGGACTACTGGAGCCTAGGTATCATGCTCTACGAGATGGCAGCCGCGCATCCACCATTCATAGGACCAGATGTCGGCGTGTTGTTTGAACGGATCTTACGTGGCGAGTACCGAATGGATAATATGTTCAGCCCACCACTCCGAAACTTGATTCAAAACTTGGTTCAAGTGAGCGTGACAATAATAACGACAATAATGTATTAATTTCACTGCAATCATTTTTACGCTTTATATAATCTCACATTATTATAGGTCGTTTAATAGACACCACATATTTAATATTAGTTAGTATAATTTATTATATAATTATTAAAAACAACAAAATTATGGCATAAACCACTTTTTAAATTTCTAAAATACCAACAATATTGTTTCAACAATTCTATTTTGAATTTTTTTTGCGCAATACTATAATTTCTAAAATCATAATTATTAATTAGATCAGTGGTACCCAACCGAGGAGGGGGATTTAAATACTGCACAAGGGGAGAGTATGGTGATAATGAAAGAAAAATAATTTTGTTAAAAAAATTATGCCGTTTTGCAGTCAGGAAAATTGAAAATAATGAATTAATGTTTGGACGGTCCGATCATTGACAAAAATTTTACAAGTATTTTTTTAATGATTAGGTTAATTAAAGTTTAAATCATACACCGTCCGGCTATCTGTTGGCTACCCGATTATGAAATCCAAATATAAACGAAATTCTAGCTATTGATGATCAACTCTTATTCAAAAGTAAATGAATAAGCTCTCCACGCATTAATCCAATTTGTATCTACATATATTTTTAGTTTAGTTTTTTAGACTTTAACAAATAAAAAGCAATCAAAAAAATCAGTTCAAAGTAGAAAATGATAAAAGTTGCGCGTTCCCAAATTTCTCATTAAATTTTAATAATTATAATATTTAATTTTTAATATAAAAATGCATACAATTATTTTCAAAAATAAACATCATTATTTATATAATATTAAGTTATTTTGTATCACTAAAATAAAAAAAGGTCTTTTTTAAAGGGAACGTACAAATTTTGAAAATTTACACGGGAGGGGGGCATAGAATAAAAGGTTAAGAACCACTGAATTAGATTATATTGTAGTTTTTTAGTAACACGTATTTAAAAATATCCGATAAACTAGATTTATTTATATAAAATTCTAAATTAGGATATGTCTCACATGCGTATATTCGAGTGTCATTATTTTTTCACGTAGTGCGTTAGGGTACAGTAACTATTGATATAGAAGAACATGGATTTGAATTTGAATTAAGTCGTATAGAAACACTAAATTCTTTTAATGTACTTAATTCAATGCCTAGGTATCGAACTTATTCCTTGAGTTGAAATTGAACTCCGCTAATCATAAAATTAGATTTTTCATATTTTCTTTTGGTTATTCATAAAATAGACTTTTGTTTTCTATATAGACAGTTGATGCCGATTCTTATCCATCCATTTTGCTATTTATTTCAGATTTTGTTTGTAGTTCCCTCTAGAATAGTTTTATGTAACCTGTTTTTACCATTTTAATACCATTTGCAAAGGCTACAAGAGTAACTTTATAGTTTCACCAAATTCAGTTTTAAGAAAATCATCATACATCAAATATATGTTCCGCAAAAATGGTCCGAAAATCAACCCCTGTAGAATTACACATGATACAATTTGACGCATTTTCTCATCAAATTCAATCGCTCGGTCACATAAGAAGTCACGAATAATTTCCATAAAATAATATTTCGGTACCCTTTTCCTGCGTAATACTGCTTCGATTTTTTCCCTCAATGTGTTCTTTGGCATAATCGTCTATCGGTTGCTTGTTTTACATTATCCAAGACCCTTGTAATAGCGTCGCTTGTAAATCAACCGTTCCTAAATCCATACTATCATTCACTCTGACCATTAATATTCTCTAAATGTAATTTTAATCGTCCTTGCTTAGACTAGCCGCATTCTACGCCTTAGAGAATGAACCATGTTTAAAATACAAATTTAATACACTTCACCTAGAATCTCAGGTATTCTGGCCGCTATCACTTTAATAACAATATACGATTCTTAATCTGGGCTGGGAGCTTTAACCATTGCTATTTTGAAAATCACTTCTGTGATTCCAGTCTACAGAGAAGCGTTAATTCCAGGAATTGGACTTCTACTTACAAGTTTTTTGGTCACAATTTTATGGAGCAGATCACAAAGATCTGTCTCTGTTTATTGACATAGATTGTCCCAGTTTTTTTATTTTTTTACTTTTCCATATTTTCCTCTTCAGCTTGTTTTTTGTCTCCCTATATTCCAGTCATTTCCCGTTAGCAACTCTTTTCGTACTTTTTCTTAGCTACTAGAAATGTTCTTTTTAGGCTTACGATATCCTGTGCCCGCCAAAACAGACTTTTTGCTTTCTCTATATTTATATTTCAGTATGCAGCTATCATAGGCTTATGATGTTCAGATTTACACTGCCACCCCTGACCTGCCGTTTCAATCCTGAAATCATTCTTCCTTTTTTATTCGATTTTGAACTGTTTTCAAATAAAAAGTACATCTAAACCTAGCGGCTAGCACCTTTATTTTAGCCTTCGTAAGGTCCTGTGCCACTCTTCTGTCATCCACATTTATCTGCAAACACTGAACCCTGTTGATTTGGGTCATGCTTTCTACCAGAATTTGGCATCTACTGATTAATTTCTGCCTCCATTAGTTTGGTTCTTGACCTAGTTCTTTTCCCGAACTTCACTTGCATATCTGTTAGATTTTCAATCCACCGCCATAATGTCTAATTTACTATGCCTACAATAACAATCAGACTTATCTAGCCCTGTATATTCTTTTCTAGGTGATTTCATATCAAACACTTTTAACATATTTTCTTTCATTCTCATTTACAGACCCGACAATTTGTGTAGTCTAGCTTTTAAGCCTAAGATGCCTTGAATACCTTCGTCAACATTGTAACAGAAACCTCCTTCCGAACCCAGTTTTTTGTTTTCTAAAGACTGACAATAATATTTCAATAGTTATCATGACTGCCAGAATACTATAAGAAACGCTAGATGCTTCCACGATTTCAAACCTTTTCTGCTTGCTCACCCATGTCAAGAACAGTGACCTTTTATAACTGTTCCAAGACTTTAACTACTCCTGGATCTTTAATAGCCTTGAATCCATTAACAAGGCTGAATCTACTGTAACTGTTGTTGCTGTGATGTAGCTTTTAATTGACAACCACACCTTGTTAATTAATTTGGCCGCTTTAAAGAGATTTCTTAAGTTTTTACATAGTTCCTTTACGCCTTTTTTTTAAATTTTTCCAATGCTACTAACTGGCAATTTACTTAACCAATATCCGTCGAATATACGAAACATATGCTTCCAAACTAAATGTTTGATTAAAATGCTTTTTATATTAATAATTTCTACTACAGTTTTATATTTTCATATTTATAGAAAGACTTGACCAAACGACTAGGTAATTTGAAAAATGGAATTTCTGATATTAAGAACCATACATGGTACAGTGCTACAAATTGGTTGCAGATAATTAATCAAAAAACGGAGTCACCTTTTAAACACACCAACACTAGATTTATACCACCGGATTACGCAGAATTAGCGTTGTGGAAAAATGATGAATTTTTCGATTTTTAATTTTAATTAATATTTTTATTTTTTTATTTTTTGTAGATGCATAGAAATGTATGAAGAAAAAAAGTGGTAAAATACTGTATGTATTAATAGATATTATTGTATTGAATCGCTAATAAAGCGTGATTTGACGTATTGTATTGCATTATAATAATTCACAATTTTTAAAATATAATAATAATTATAATTTATAACTTTTTAACATTGTACTATTTCAAATCAAAAATTTAAAATTTATGTAGTATCCTCATAATAAACAGAAATTTAATTTTTGTGGAAACCTTAACTTTGATAAAAACCCCGTATGTAACTTATTTGGTTACCGCTAAACAAATTGTTATGTCATTATTAATTTATAGTTTTATTTTCTTTTAATTTAAAATGTTAAGATGTTTATTTGTGATAAAAACAAGTAAAAGCTTAGTGTTTAACTAAAAATACTGAGCTCAATCAAAATAATAACTAGGGAAAAAATCTTTACTTTGAAAATTGGCCCAGAAAAATAGGTGTCCGTGTTAAAGATTTTTGATATACTGCCGAAACTATTCTTACATTTTTGCAGACAATCTACTTTCAGACTATTATTTACAAATTAAGTCTATACTGTACAATATGTAGGTACTTGTAAACTAATTTATGTAATAAACAAATTAAATAACTAATGTCAAGAAAAGAATTTTCTTATGTTTATGACAAAAACAACTTTATGTAAACCATTCCAAAAAAGACCAAATTAAAAAATCGAAGGGAAAGAATGGAATAAACATAAAAATGATAAAGATTAAAGCAGAGAAAAAAATATAGATAGAGAAAAGTCTGCTTAATGTTATTGATTTAATCCAGAACAATAAAAATGTTTATATTTTAAATTGGGTGGTTATATTATAAAAGTAAATTATTTGTTCATAATTGTTCTATGTACAATTTAACATCTTATAAATACAAATGTTAATGGTAGCCAATTAGATCTTTTAACTTTATCTTTTACAAACTGTATTATGGTAATGAAAAAAATTATTTAGCAAATTGTAAAATTACACATTAATTGATAACCTTATACAATATTCGTTTTCTTGTTGTGATTTGAAATTTAACTAATGTATAATATAATAGTTAATATAGAAAATATTAGAATAGCTAGAAAGGGCCAATTACTCATAATTTAGATAGAAATAACTTGAATTCTAGATTTCAATCATTTTCAATTGGTAGTAATAGTTCTTATAAAGCTGTTAAAAATGTTTTAAGTTTAGGCTTGGATTTTTAAAGATATAAAATACTCAATTCATAAAGGATTACTTAAAACAATGATTTTTAGATCCTTTTTTTATTTTTCTACTACTATATGTGTTGTTTTCTCCTAATTTCTGACAGGGATTGCAATGTTATATTTTGTTGCAAACAATGCAAATCGTTTTTCCTTTACGGCACTCTTCAGTCTTTGATAACACAAATTCGCAGAAATTGAAAAAATCGCCATCTCTTCTACATTCGAGTAATAAACCTGTTACTCGTAAAACATCATCGAAAAATTCATAAGTGAATATTTTCAAAATTATTGCAGCCTTGCAATCGTCTCATGAGAAACGTTTGAAATTAAATCAGCAGAATAATAATAAATTTTCAGTCTAGCTCAATGAACTCCAGTTTTGGGGCCAAATATCTATCCTGAACAAAATATAACTGCATGCAACTACACTAGGTACATCCTTTTCTTGATTGCTGCTCATTTAATTCATCCATGAATTTTGTAAATTCGAAAAGTGTTATTCTAACGTAATTGCCTATTTTTCTATTTCTACCATTCGCGCTCCTCAAAGAAGAATCGGTAACGATAAAAATTTAGTAACTGACACAAATTCTAACCTCTCATTTATATATAATCGGACATTAAAATATTCAAAATCAGAAAATATGTAAACTAAACTACACTACACATTCACTAACAATAATCTTTAAATATAATGAAGAAGCAGTATCTTTACTACTGCCGTTACTTAATGACGTTAAGAGGAATCATATCCAGTTTTTCCTGGGAATCAACTGTTTGGGATAAAACTTAATTTAGCGTGAGATACTAAATAAATCACATGAATATCTGGGTCGTCATAGGCTATTAAAAGGATTTTTAACATAATTAGCTATAGTTCACTATATTGTGTCAAAATATGATAAAAAAATTTACACAATTTTTAAAAATATTAATACAATTTCAACTTAAAAAGGACAAAAAAAAGTATTACTTACTTACTTTTTAATTTTTTTTATAAAATAGTAAATACACAACATATTAAAAAAATTAACTTTAAATGAATTATTTCTTAATAGACTTAATACTACCTTATATTTTAGCTCAGAAGACCTTAAATTTTAACAAAATTAAAGTCAATTTACGATGTTCGAATTTGATTCTCAAAAAAAAATTTTACTCCATAGAAAATTATCTATAGATCGTACGGAATACTTTATAAAAATTAAAACTTATATTATTATAAAATGTAATTAAAAAATTGAAAAATTTAATGTTTTCAAATTATAATTTAAATTAAAAATAGAAAGTGTTTTGTACGATCTATTGACATTTTTCTGCTGAATTCAAATATTCTTTTCAGAATCAAGATCAGATAACGTCAATTAATTTTAATTTAGTCAAATCAATAGTTAGTTGAAGTAAAATCCGTTGTTTTTGTTGTTATTGAATATCGAGTTATTGATATGTGTAGGTATGCGTATAGAGAGTGGCATCCATCAACAACTCCAGCCGTGATACGGTTGTCAATTAAACGATTACCAGAAACCGATAATTTAACTAATAATGTAATAATTAATAACCATCCAATCCACTAGAGAACTATTATTAGTATAATAACAAATCAGTATTCAAGCTCAAAAAAAAAAAAAAAAATGAATCAGCAATAATATAATATCTACCTAATACAAATTAATATTCATAAATTATAAATTATTTTAAGATATTTAAATTGAAGTATAAGTACTTAGCTATTAATTACATTTATACTATAACTTATATTAACACTATTTATTAGAATAGAGTATAAACAAACAATAGACAATAGTTAATATTAAGCTTCTAAGTTTTATTATATTATATTACTGTATCATAGTAATACTTAACTATTAATAATAATTAATAACCATTTATCAAAATATACACATTATTGTATAGGTATAATTCATATTACCTGCCAAAAAAAAAAAAAGACAATCAGTAGGTTAATAAATGTATTCTTATTTATTTTAAAAATATTCATGAAGAACATATTAATTAAAAGTTGCAATTTATAATAAAATAATAAATTAAGTCAAAATAGTAATAATGTATGTGTTGTATGTATTTTCTTATTTAGAATAAAAATAATTACATATTTTACTTATTATAAAAAGGTCATTTTAAGTATCTAATTCTAAAATTATTCACGTGAATTTTTAAGTAATAATATTTAAAAATAATTTAATATTAAAGTGGGTTAATAATTACTGTTAAAATAATGCAATAAAAATGTATAATTCTAAATTTAAATCGATTTTAATGAAATGTATTCACAAAAGGAGAAGATTTTAAACAATTGCATATTATTGAAATAGACAAAATAGAAAATATAATTTATTACAAAATCGAATGTAAGGTAATACGCTTTTTATATTCATTTTTTGTCTGTAATATAATATCTTTATTAATATTATTTAAATTCAAATTCTAAACAATGGATAAAATAGTTATTTATTTTATTTTATTAAGAAAATTAATTTATTATTATTTAATCTATAATATAATATTAATAATAACACTTAATTTAAGAACTTAAAAAATAATTTTTACTAAATTTAAAATGGTATGTTATACTATACATTTTTTATCATGGGTATTTTCTTTTTTTATGATTTTTGAAAGTGGTAGGTTTTCTTCGGCGTCTTTCATCTCGAAGTAATTAATGATCTTCATAAATTAATTCTTCTGTTTTACATCGTTTAGAATTCCCAGAACTTGGTATCGGTAATACAGGTTTTACATCGCCGAGATTTTCATTATCCATGTTAATTGAATCAATTTCAAGAATAGATTTTTTTGTAAGGCCACAAGATGTAGTTTGGACATCTTCTAAACTATCACTGCTCGGTAAACCTAGTTTCCGTTTACCATTCGCAATTGGTTGCATCTCCACATCATGATTAGGAATATTTTGGCTATTGATCAAAGACAAAAGATACGAGTCAAGTTTCAAACTATCTAATGGACAGGGCTCCTTACAAATAGGACATATCCATGTAGGTTTTATATAATTCAAAGAAATGAAAGTTTGAAGGTCAAAGCATTCTACATGATTACAATTTTCAGATTTTGCAGGCAACTTCATTCTTAAATTATTTATAGGACATAAGAGGTTTACTGTATAGAGTGCGAAATTTGAACCATTCATAGAATCTTTCACTGATTCCATCATCAGTTTTTTTGTTTTTAATACAGGAATAAGTTGATTTTTATCTGTTTTAAAGTATTCCACCACTTCTTTAACACCAATTTCCTCCACCAAATATATAATTATAATAAATGGTTTTTTATACTCAGGACAATATACTGTAAACCTATTAGGATTAACAGTATTTAAGTTCAAATAATCAATAGGATCAACATATAAAGGGTTTTTCATATCATCCGTTGGAAGTTGCTTAGAATTAATCCACATATTAATTGATGTTGGAACAACGTCTAATAATTCAATTGTCCCAGGCTGCTGTTCACCAATACGGATCAGTAATTGGCAGGGCTTCTTTCTATCATTAGAAACTCTGTTTGATAGGTTAATTTTTTGAACATCTGATAACGACAAATAAAATTCTGAGCCAAAATGACAGCATACTGAAAATAGAAAAATGATATTTAATAACTCCATAAAATTTATAATTAATCATTAACTTTTTTAATAATTAGATATACCGTTAATTGGTCCCACAGTTTGCACACCTGGTGGGTAGTGAATATACATTGGTGGAACAATTGTATTTAAGATACGCCGAAATGGAATAACTTTAAATTTTACAATGCGTTCTTCTGTGATCTCTCGATCACCATAACGATAGAATTCATAATTTCCGTCCAATATGCAATTTTCTGCAGCTAGGCAATTACATTGTGGTGTCTCTGAGGATTGATCCATTTTAAGATACTTTTCAGACCTAAAATTCATAAGTCATATCATAACTTAATTATTTCAAAATATTCAATTTTTTTTTTTATCACTAAAAAAGTAATAAAAATAAATAAACTATACAAACAATTTATTTATATTAGACAACAACAACTTAATAAAAGAACAAGAAATAAAAAACCATAACCTAAGATCAGTAAAAATAGATTTAGATAGTATTTGATAAGGTCAAAAGAAAAAATTCCCAGTATATTTCAAAATAACCGAGGAATACTAAAAAAAAAAAATTAAAGAAAATGAGAATTTTAAAAATTAGTACAAAATGCTTATTATTTTTTTTTAATCTAATAAAAACAATAAAACAATACTTGAAATTATTTTCAAATATTTATGTTGGTGTTTCCAACATTTACAACATTATAGTTAAAACTTGAAAATTTAATAAAAGATTCCTGATTATTTTTTTAATTTTAACAAAAAAAAAACTAGAAAGTCACCTTGATTTTTATGACTGTTTGAAAGTCAAATAATTATAAGTTATAACATATAATATTCATCCGTATGATAGTAATAATAATTATTTCTTTTCTAACAATTTCTGATAATTAGTTTTGATTCATAAATGAATAACCATAAAATTTGAACTAAATGCTATGCTAACTATGATGAAAAAAATTACTTACAAAATTCTTGAAAATTTTGAAGAAAATCTCATAGTTGAATATAAATATAAAAAATATAGTCATAAACAATTTTATAATATTACATTTATATATTTTAATAATAATTATTATTTTATTATAATTTAAAAAAAATTATTTGTAGGGATTTAAAGTATTTAAAAATAATATATTATAAATTTTACTATATATAAAAAATTTTCAAAATATGTAGATTTATTTTAAGATATTATCTATAAATAGTATGGTCCTATTTACACGTTTTAACAATGTTTACAGTAAAGTATTATTAATGCAAAAGTTATTAACAATAATATAATATAGTACATATATTAAAATTTTTAAATTCATTTAAATTTATTATAATGTAATAAATGCCATGTTTTTGAAAAAATTTAATTAACCTACCTTAATATTGATGATAATAAAAACCATACGATGAAATATATTATAATCATTAAATTCAATTTTTAACACACACTTAACAGTGACCACTTGACACCTTATGTACATTGTACAGCCAAGTGGTACTCATTTGTTTACCTTTTTTATTTTAAATATTTTACTTAAGTACATCTTATATATAACTACTGGCTATTATAGTTAACATGTGTAGCATATGGAGTTTATTGTGTATCTTAAACAATTAGAGTACAGTTTTCCTTTGTAGATTTATTAATCAAGACTAAAAAAGTATTTCTAAAAACTCCTACACAAATTTAAGAGTTGTTTCCTAAATAATTGTGTCTCATGTCTGAGCCAAACATTACTTGGTGAAGAACTGATTGTTAATGAGTAATGACTATTAGAATACTATTTTAAAAATATTGGAAAAAAATTAAGATAATACTTGTATTCTAAATCTTAATTCAAAATTTAAATGCTGCATTGCTATTACAAAAATGATTGAACTATGCAAAATAAATAACAGAAAAATAATTTAACAAATATAAGTATAAATTTTTATTTTTTTGTTTAAGCAATAAAAAAAATTTAAAATATCAAATAAAACAATAATTAAGAGTCTTATGGTAATGAAAAATGCAGCAAAAAAAAAAAATTCAATTTAATTCAAGAAATTCTAGAGGACTTAAAAATAAAAATAAATTAAATGCTAATTTATAAAACTATAGATGATATTTTTTTGGATAAAAATGAGAACCCATTAATAATATATCAAGTATGAAATATACCATATTATATTTGGTCAACAATTAAGGAGCCTTAAAAAAAAAAAATTAGTAACATAAATGCCATACTTTTAATTTGAAAATCATTTAAGGTATATTTTATCCGATTGTTTTCAAACAGATAATAATGAAGATGAATAAATTAAATGAAAAAATTGATTTTATAATTAAATTATAAATTCTACAGTAATTTTTTTATATGATTAAAAATAAATGTAAAATAAAAATTTTTCTATTAAATATTTTTAGGTTTTTAATACATATATTGGCAATAACAATAAATTTATTAATAATATTTTTTATTAATTATTTTTGATGACTATTATTATTATTATTATTATTATTATTATTATTGTTATTATTATAACGTTTAAGTTTCATCTATTATGATTAGTATACGGTTATTACTAAATATAACATGTTGTTATTACTAATGTATAATAATTAATATCAATACATTATTCTTTTTTAACATTTAAAAACAGATAAAAGTTTTTTTTTTAATTTTATAATGTAAAATAAATTTTTATTTAACGAGTATACTAGTAGCATACAAGTTCCTTTTAATGTCTCTCAATATTGGATTATTATAATTTTGTTTCTAATAAAATTAAAACTATTGCAATAAAATATTTCTTATAATTTAAAAAAAAAATTAGCTTGATAATAATCAAGTAGAAAAAATAAATGATAATATGTATATAACATATAAATATTATGATAAACACTATTAATTAGCTTAAAAAATTAATTTTATTTCTAGGTTTCTATTTATATAGTATTTTTTTTTTTTTTTTTTAACATTATTAAATAAAAATAAATCAATATAAAGTAATTAATACAATTATTAATTATAATCTTATTACATTGATAAACAAATATTAAAAAAAAAAAAAATGTTTTAATGGTTTTAGTTAAAAATGTTTCATATGATAAATCAAGACTGCTAGCTGAAGAAGAAAAATTATCTTTATGTTCATTTGATAATAACACTGATTTTAGCAGGTAATACAATTTTATTATAGACATTATTACTATTTGCTATTTGATATTGTGTTGTTAAATAATAAATTATTATTTATAAATTATAATTCAGTAATAGTATTTTAAGTGAAGACAGTTTTAAAGTAAATGAACCTAAACTTTGTCTTGGTAGAGATATTTCAAAATATAGTACTGCAAAAATATCTAGTGCTAGCAAAATTATTGGATCAGCTGATATTGCTCAAACTATTGAAAAAGGTCTGGTCTAGTTATTAGAAAAGATAAATCCAAAAGACCAAAGAGTTTTAAATCTAGTCAAATTGAACGATACAAGTGGCTTAAGTATAGTTGATTAGAAAACAGTGTTTACCATGTAGATCTTTTACTTTCAATAACCCAGATTCTAGTAATATATATAAAAATTGGAAAAAAGCTTTATATCTAATTAAGGACTACTTAATAGAGTAGACTATAAACATTATTGTCAAATTTGGATCGATTACAAAGCTATTAAAGAAAAAATATGATATCAGATTCATCAGTGATTAATGCCGAACATGCCCATTTGGTTAGTAAAGATAAAGGATATATTAATATATTATCAGTACTTATGCTTGCCATCCAAGGAAATGCTTTTTTGGTCATAGAGAAAATGAACAAAATTTAAATCGTAAACATTTTATAAGTGGCTAATATGATTCTTAGAAAAATTAGTTGTGTATCATGCTTTTCTGTAATGACCAATGAAACTAAAGATATTACTGAAACTGAGCAATTTTCTATTGTAAATAGACTAAGATTAAATAAAAAAAAGATTTTTAGGTTTTATTTTCTTAAAGAAAATTAGATGGTAACCCCTAATTTGTATACATAAAAAAAAATCTATTATGTAATTATAAAATAAATATAAATAAATTTGTGGCACAAATATCATAAAGGAACATATTAGTGAGTTCCAACCACTTTTCAGAAAAGAAGTCCCTATGCCTTTTATATTCTTTGTAATAATCAGACTAAATTTAATATTGGTAGATGGAGCTAAAAATGTAGAAGAACATTCCCATAAGATATTCATGTTTTCATGTCTGGATTAACAATAAACACAATAAATTTATTGAGTGACAGAAAAAAGTTGGAAAATGTAAACCTATTGAATTAAAATACTTTTACATGACTTGATGATCTTCTCGAATTCATTTTTTAGAGCATTAAAATCTTTTTTAGATACTGTTTTGTTATTGTAATATTTTTAAAAATGTTCAATAGTTAATATGAATTAGTAATTATTTTATTGTTTAGATAGTTAAAAGTATAAATATATAAAAATATTATCAAGTTGAATTCAACTATTATAATATATTACTTTATTTAATATATGTCATATATGTGTTTTATGGTTTAGACGTTTAAACATAATTAATTGAATTGGATGGTAAGAAATAGAAAACAGTGATGTAGCTTAGATTTGATTTTATGAAGTGATCAATTTTTTAAAGTAATTTGTATGGGTGAAATAATGTATTATTCATTACTTTAACAACAATTTTATTAGTGGTTTAGACCAGGGGTTTAAGTCAGAGAGACGCAGGGGGCTGAATCCCCCTATATCTAATGATGGTTGAAAAGCATCTTCTTAAACAAATTATTCGTAAGGTACACTGAAACGCTCCAATAATTATAACCAAACATTAGACAATATGATCCAGAATTTCGTTGAGATAAAATCATGGTTTTATTTATTTGTTATCAATTGTTACTTTACTTTTATCAAATGTATTTAATATAAATTGTGCATTACCTAATAAATGTGTAAAAATAATTAATTTTATTAGTTATAGTAAATGGCTATACTGTGATTAATAGGTATTCAATTAGTCATAACATAATGATATTATGTAAAATTGAGCTTAGTATATTCATATATAATATATTACGAGTATATAGGTTAAGTGTGAATGAAAACCCTAAGCATTTAATAATAATAAAAACCAACCACTCAAAAATTTCACAAATTTTAATCAAAAAAAAAACTTTAAAATCAATAAATAATTATAAAACAAAAATTAATAAGGTATAATTAATATGTATACATTATTGCATTTAACAACACTAAAGAATAGGTTGTTTTGAAATAAAAATAAATGTGATTGATTATTATTTGAAAACAATACATATTGATATTAATTATTGACAAATGTTTTAAAAAAATTGTAAGAGAAAAAAATCTAAGAACTTATTATAATTTCTTAAAAACGTATACTATAAACTATTATTAAAGTTTAAAAAAAAAAATTGTATAATTTAAAATTATTAAAAAATATATATTTGTATATATTATTGATAGTTAATTGAAAACAATTTATTCTATAACTATAATAACGTTAAAAATGAAAATATATTTAATTGATTATTATTATCATATTAAACCATTATACAACATAAGTAAATTTGACACAAATGAGCAGTCTGAAAAAACATACATTTTATTATTTGGATGCAAATGAATAATTCTCTCATAAATAATAGATATTTTAGTTATAATTCTCTATACATTGCATAATTTTCAAAATATTTTAAAACTTTTTCTGGTATTTATAGACATGAAATATTTCTGATATTTTTTATTTTTAGTTTTTATTCTATAAATTTCAACTAAAAATAATCCACAGGATCATGATTCTCGAAAATTTAATGTAAGATTCCTAATAAGTTGCTTTTTATATCTGTATACAAATTATAAAAATACATGGCTATCATTTTTTATGAATCTGAAATTCAAATCCACAAAATTTACAAGCTACAAGTATAATGAATAAATTTTTCAATGTCTGTAGCTAAGATCAGTGCTTGATTTGGTGGGGGGACGTGGGGGGACGGAGTCCCCCTTCTTTTGTAATTGTTTTTTAGCGTACCCCTTCTATTTGCCCCTACGATAATGTGACGGTTAGTTATGTGTGGAACGCTCGTTTATCAAACATCCGATGAGTCCCCCTTCTATTTTTTTTCTAAATCAAGCACTGGCTAAGATAAGAAAAATTAATACAATGATCCAAATAATTAATTTATATTAGAACTAAAAAATACACACCCACAATTATTTTTTATACATATTTATAATCAGGGCCGTGGTAATGTTTATAGATACATTTTATACAATTTAATATTTTTATAAATGTATATCTAAAAAATTAAAATTCATAGTAATAATAATAATAATAAGAGGAAGAAGAAAATTTTGATTTTATAAATAAGACACGAGCCGCATTTGACAATGACGAGAGCCACATGTGGCTCGCGAGTCGCAAGTTGGCCACCCCAGGTATATATATATAAAAAAAGAACTAAATAGAATACATAGATAAATAAATACACTCCATATGTACATGAGTAGTTTATTGAGCATGAAGTAAAAATAATCATTGATACGAGCTTAAGCGATAACTACGGCATTGTGGTCTGTATTAGATTATACACAAATCATTATAATTTTTAGGATTATTTGTTCGTTTATCGTCACTCAGTAAACATGATAAATGTATAGCGGCACGTAATACAGACAATGAAACAATAATAATTATCAAACTGTAAGATACGTTCAGACTTTCTACTCAATTTACTCGACTTATTACATCAAATAAAAAATCAAAAACACCTAATAAATATAGAATTTCTGCAGTAAAAACAAGTTTTTACAATAATTATCAAATTTATAACTTATAAAGTATTTACATTACTTATTATTAGGGCATAAAAATACTGCCTTATCGTAAAACAGTGTGAACAAATCATAATATTTAAAAAAAATAATTATGTTTACCTACATACTTTTTATGATTTTTTTTTCATTTTCAGTATGAAATATTTCATATATTATTAAATAACATTTTCAAACCTTAGCTATAAAAATTGAAGATTTTATAATTTTTTTTACTTAAAAATTCTTATGGCTTATAAATTTTTAAACTTGATATGTTGATATATAAAAATATTATGTCATTTTAATAACTATATTCAGAAATAAAAACAACTTGTGTAGAGTCTTGTATTAAATGTTCAAGAATTTCGACCTAACAAATAATTTTTATCTACATTTATAGAAAAAGAAATTTAATATTTAAAATGTCTACAAATAGCTAAAAAAAATTCAATATATTTTGAAAATTTTACTTTGTATAGGAAATAATATTATAAAAATTTAATAAAAGTTTGAACCATTTTTTACATAGCAAAATAACACCTAAACAAACAAATTGTTTATGCGGTCCTTTTTACCTGACCGAAAAATAATGAAGTAATATCCTACACTAACCTTTATACATACCTAACTACACAAAATTAGAATGTCTAAAAATGTACGCATATTAGAGGAGACAAATTTAACTCTTATTACAAATGTCTTCTTAACTTATGAAAAGCTTTTAGAAATATTTAATGTTTGACAAATTTTAAATAACATTTAATAAACATAGTCATAATTTTTATGCATAATTTAAAACCATCATATTATTTATTTTATTGCCAATTTTAATTACTTTAAATAACGGTCGATTACAGATAAAAACAAACGAAAAAATGCCATAATAGTATTCTTATAAATTTCTTATAAATAATGACATGCAGATAAAAATAAAATATTATCAACTTATAGATTTGCCAGAAAAATATACTACTGTATTAGGCATAACATATTGCGTTATCATATTATTATTGTCTACTGTCTGTTTTAAGAATAAAATGGCATTAAAGCAAAAATACATAAAACATCGCACAAACGAACAAATCCAGATGTTTTTAAACTTTCTTCTATAAACTTGTTTTGCGTAGCTAAACAGCTTACATACAAGTTTGGTTATTTTCTAAGCTACGGTATTCAAGTGACGTCACAATAAAAAAACTCCGACGGTAATGTTATCTTTGTAGCCGGTCATCTAATCGTACATTAATAACAATAATAACTAATTCACCCACCAATTATAATGATTTTAAAGTAGATACACACAGGGAGTTTTATCGATTCCGCCGTTCTAATATCAATTCCGCTTTATATTAGTGTATATATTGATCCCGCTGGCTATCGATTCCATCCGTTGTTTGTCTAAATTTATTTCGCCGAAAAATTTGTTTAAGTCGGTTATATAAAGTATATTTTTTAATTAACAGTAAAGGTTACAGTAAAAACATTTCACAAAATAATTTATTGTCATTCACAACGAAAAATATAACACAAGTATAAAGTAGCAATGTACCTACATGTAATGAAAAAATATTAACATGTAAATGTAAACATTTTACATTTTGCAATTATTAAAATAAATAATTTACAAGTATTCAGTACATTAATAGCCAGCGAAATCAATAAATAAAATAGTTCGGCGGAGTTTATATGCGGCGCAATCGATAAATTTTTTACAGGTAAAAAGGTCATTACGGCATAATCGATATACACCCACACGCAGGGCTGGCTTTATTTCTATCAGCGCTCAGTGCAACTAGTGCAAGAATTATTTCGGCATCCCTCCCTCTTATTTAATTTTAATTTTGACAAATCTCACGCGTCCTTATTTTGGTGCCCTATGCCATCACACACATCGATCGTATCTAAAGCTAGCCCTAGAAAACTGCGCAATAGACAACTACTGACATACGCAAGTAAATATGACGAGATAGTCATATAATAAGATAAAACAATTAAAAAGATATATCAATACTAAATGCAAATACAATATTTTGTAATCGAAATAGACGCAAACTAAACATTTTATCACGATAACTCACACTTCTGCATCATAATAAAATTCTATAGCAAAAATTAGCTGATATCCATTGTTTTATTAGTGATTAGGGAGTTTTATAGGAAACAAAAACCCGCTCGATTGGCAAACAACGTTCACTAATTGAAACAACCGTCATTTTGACGGTGGCACACATTAAAGATAAGCGCGACTAGGTAGGTACTAATATGCTACCGGATTGAGTAATCGTGTACAACACCATCTAATCGTTTATTATCTTAACAAGACACCACACCCGCAAGTGTTATCTCCATTTTGCATATTCCATATATACAATATGGCAAATTTTCGTTCAACAAAACCCATTTTATGTTGTTCGCTTTAATATTAGAGTAAATTTACTTATTATTAAACTTAAAGGTAAGAATTTTATCTAGGCCATCACATACATTTTTATTAATATTTTAATTTTAAACTGAGTTATAGCCAAAATAAAATATTAAAACTTTAAAATGCTCATAACTCACTTTAAAATTATAATATCAATAGAAGCCTATGTGATGGCCTAGATAAAATTCTTACCTTTAAGTTTGATAATAAGTAAATTTACTCTAATATTAAAGCGAACAACACAAAATTAATTCTGCTGAACAAAAATTTGCTATGTTGTATGTATGTAAGACGGAGATAACATATTATGCGGGTGTGGTGTTCTCTTAATCTCTATGATTATTTTACAAATGTACAGTGATTGAAATAATAACGTTAATGATAAACACATACAAATACTAACCTTTGAAACAAATACTGCTAGAACGGCTATGTCAAATGCTGTAATGAACGGTGTTGCGGTATCGATTGAAAGTCGTTGGTAAAATGCGAAGATAAGACAGATTGAACGGTAAATTATACTGGACTACGAAGAGGTAACACGGCCGGACGCCAGTCTCAACAAAAAAGTGAACGAAAACGTGTCACGGGCGACGCAATGATTTCGATCTACGCGCAGGAAATTAGATGGGCTGAGTAGTGGTGGAAGGACGGTGTCGCGGTCTCGGTGTGCTGGATCGTGATTGGACGACATCCGATATCAGTGACTTGCGGCAGTGTTTTATCGATCACAGCGCAAGAACAATAAACAAAAACAAACAATAAAAAAACAAATTACTTGCCCTCTCCAATCGAGCCATACCGATTATTCTGTACTACCTACAAGACACATATAAGTATTAAGTATACGTTACAGTCGATAGATTGTAATATAGTTAAAACACTGACGATTTTTATCTGATGAGCGCTATCACTTCTGAAAACAGATTTTAAGTCGTTATTAATTTTATTCTAGAGTCATTTCCCATTTTTTCCATTTATTATTTTTAATTTCAGAAATATAAGAAATTTATTTATGATGATCTTAAAAACAAACTTTAAAACTAGGAAAACTTTTTTTAAGGAAGTATCTAACTTAACTCTACAAAAAATTATTATTTGCTTCCGTAAATATTATTGTCTTATAATTTGACCGATTCGAAGGTAGTTTTTGGTAGCAAGGCTAGTAAGGTACCGCCTCAATTATAATTTTCAATATTTGCTATTACTTTAATAATGGTACTATTTTGAATTTTATTCGTATACTTAATTTAAATTATTTTACATATTGTAAATAGCTACATAAGACATAAAATGCTTTGGGTAACAAAAATTTGAAAATTTTATTTTTTTATTTTGCTCTGAACTTGTATGAAACTCGAGAATAGCTGTGTGTTGCTGTAATGAATGTAATGTATTAAACCATTGAGGTTTATACTCCACCCGGCGTTTAAATTGATACATGCAAGATGTGTCTATGCACAAAGACGTAAATACGTAAGCATTCAGACTAGTGTGAAAAGATCTCAGATCACGCACAAAATGCCGCCCGAGACGGTCACAAATTACCGGTTGGCTGCCCTGTAGGGCGGTGAATAGTAATCAGCTGCTATTCTCGCTTGATGCGGGACCGCGCTCATTAAGAACGTTGCGATACTACCGATACTAGTAAAGTATCGATACTTTTCTTTCGATACCAGTACCTACTTTTAAAACCGTCTTTTCAAAATACCATTGTTTCGATACTTTACTTGTATCGATAAAAAAGTACTGGTATCGAATCGTTTCTTTACCGCCATATCAATCAAATGATATCGGACATCGGTTCAAAACTCATCAAAAGTATTAGTATCTATTATTTTCGTATGAATGGTATCAACATTTTTTTTCAATATTGAATATAACACTATTTAGTATTTACGTGTAAAGGGGATTTGCTTACCTAAATCGACTAGTTATTTCCATTTTTAAAAATCCCATTTCTTAGGATTAAGATTACTGAAAACTGGAGCCAAAAAAAAAAATTCAAACAAGCCTAAGTAGATCAGTTTTCACTAAGTTTGATTATATTTATTAACAATTAATTTTTAAAGGTATTTATTGTCAGTATTTACTTACACTAAAATATATTTATTTATTATTATCCCATGTTGATATCATATACTTCCATATTTTCCAACTGCAACCTATTATAGATCAGAATCTGTCAATATTATATAGATAGAATCCGTTTAATAACCGTCAATTGTTAATATTTTATTTTGTTTGTATTTTTTATAGTAATTGAACAACTTTGCAATAGAATTTATAAATAAATCATCACTTACACTCTAATTCTATGCAACCAGAAATTGTCCTATTATTGTTGCTGACTTTTAGTGTTTGTAAATTCTCTACTTGTATAATTGTTTTAGCCATTACTAGAGCAATAATTATTTGTAATGTTCCATCAACAAATTAACTCTTTATTTAACTAGCTAATAAATATTTTTATGAATAATACACATTGATCATAAAAAATTTTTTAAGTTTATTTTAAGTTATAATGCTGAGTATTTTAGAAACTGAAAAATAAATTTTTCATTAAAAGCCCAAGTAGTTGTTTCTCTTAAATTAAAAATAATTAATATTGTAGCTAGCTAGAATATTTCCATAACTAAATCATTTATTGAATTTAAAATTTTTATAATCAATTTCCTAATAGTGAGTGGATTAATAGCATAATTATATTAGGTAACAAATAGAAAATATCAGTCATATTGTTTACTAATCGTATAAATCTTTATATATATTTAATATTGAAAAGCAATACAACAAATCAATAATATACTCGTTTGGATAATTTTAAGTTCAACTTTTACTAATCAGTATGTAATAAATTAAGTATTAATATAAATAAAATAAATTAATAAACAATAATGTATAATTATCATGATTTAGCTTTTCGCCTCCCCCTTTTCCCTAAACATAAAATATCTAGTAATAAAAATTAGAAATTAGTTTATACATTATTAATAGAATATACATTTTTTTATATAATAACCATTTTATATTAAAATTATTAATGTTTAATACATTTAGATAAAAGTTATAAAAATAAAATTATAGTTTTTAATAATTTACTTTTTGGTGTGACTTATTAATTATTATTTGTAGTAGACATTTGTAGGAAATAGTTAGATATAAGAAAACATAATTTCTTTTTAAATTGAATTTATTTTCTAGGTTGTTTTAAACTATAAAATATTAATGCTTGCTTTTCTACCATATATTTTAATTTATTTTCATGTTTTAATATTGGCTGTGGCATTTATTGTGTAACTAATTATTTCTGTATTAATATTAATTCCAACTAGCTTTTTGTAAAGTCTACAAATTATTCTTCAGCTGAAGTTAAGAGATGTTTCTTATTGTTATCTATAAATATTTAAGAAAGCATTGTAGTACATATTGAGTTTTAAAATATAGCAGAATATGAATATATTATTAAAATAATATAAATTCTCATTTTGTTTTTGATGACTATTACTAAACACAGTTTTTTGAGTTAATCTCATTCTTTAAATTTTAATAAAAATGAAATCTTTTGCATAAATTTGAAGGTATTATAAATACAAGTATAATATATAAATATATATTTGTTATGCATTTAATTGATTTCCTCGTTGTTTCTAGATTATCATTTGCTAAAAAAGAATTGCTTTTCAGCACTGACTAAAACATCACTACAATATCTCTAACAGCATAATAAATATGCTTACTAGCCAAATGGTTCTCAATATGTGTAGATACTGTCGATACCGACTTAAATTATTGCTGGACAAGCTATGTATATTTTAAAGTAGGTACTTACTATCTGAAAATATTAGAATGTCCATTGTCCATAGTAACTATAACATGAAAATTATTGAATACGAATTGGAGTTGTCCAATAGGGAAAAAATAGATAGGTGAAATTATTCCATCGAATGTCAATGACAATTATTATAATAAAAATAAAAATAATTCTGATTATAATATTACAGCATTGGTTATAAATATTTATATTTTTATAATCATTAATCAATGACTATAAATTTATAACTATTAGCTTGTCGCAGTGTTATTGCGACAACTGCGATCTCTATCTCTATTCTCTACTTCTCTACCGTTTACGTTCGTGAGAGTGACCGCTGATCGGCGGGCGGCGATCAGTCCGGCCGCTAGCGGTCACTAAATCTTTCAAAGTGAGCTTTAGTATAACAGACGAGATTGTTAAAGTTATGTACATTTATAAAATCAATCAATAACGCTTTACCAGACGTTCATTAATTTCCATATCACCAGACATCTATAAATAATAATAATATTTCGTTTTCACAGCTAATATGTATTATCAATACCTATTAGTTCAGACTGTTCAGTGTTCAGTCTTTTCCTGAAAGCGTCTGTTAACTCTGTTATCATCACTGATAAGTGATAACTGTCATCGTACAAATGCACGATAGTCGTAAAAGAAAATTCAGTTTTTGAAATAGTGGGAGGAAATCACGGCCTACGTCGTAACTCGTAATGGCAGACAGTACCTACATTATAGCAATGAAACATTTAAATGAACAACGTAAACACGTATTAGGAAAACAAACGAAACGGCATTATTTTTTGGTGATATTAAAGCCAAAATACCGATTTTTAAATTTATAAAGAACAATCAAGGCCGACGAAAACTATGGGTGACTGTCCTAGAGCAGGGCGCCAAACTAAAAATTATTTATAAATCTGCAATTGTCTCACATAATAATGATGTACCTATCATAATTCGTAAGAATATAACAATTCTGCATCGATACTGTTAGTTTTGATGTAAAAATAATGCACGGAAGCATACCACTGAATTAGTGTGTGTAAATAAAATATATAGACAATCGTAATAATTAATTATAGATAATTATTTTCATAATATTTACCCATTTATAAATCAATTCATATAACTATATTTTTATCATCGCGCTCTTCGTTACAACAAACTATTGCGCTTAATATGAATATACATAAAAAAATAATTTACGTTATATTCTCGTGATGGCAAATCATCCAATAAATAACAGATTGAATAGGTACTGACTACCGAGTTCAGTTTTATTCTTAGCAAATTCTTTTAAATTTCCTATTGCTATTTTAGCTTCGATTTTGGCAATACCCGGCAAATAAACATGTAATATTTTGGATAAATTACTTAAAATTAAATATTCATCTGAATGTAATTCTGGCTTTACAATTTTTTTTTTCAAATTTTCAACAAATTTCTATACAGTTTTTTCATTATTTTTGACTTTCAATACCTACTACATAGATAGCCATCACGCACTAGTATATTTCTTCCTCTTTAATTTTTTATAAAATTTAGAGGCATATTAATAATTTTTTTTTTTTTGTATTTTATATTAACTATACAAATAGCATTAGACTACACCATCAATTACAGTCATCTGAAATGCATGCATACTGTATAGACTATTGAAAAACATATTTGGATCCTAGACAAATGACACCCGATAATATTTATTTAATCTATTACCTATACTTACTACAAAATATTATTGAATTTGTGTAATAATGCTAGTTTGTTGTACATTTGTACATATTGTTATTTAACTTCTTATCGCAAAACGTGTACCTAGATACTTAAATATAACATATTATTATAATGATTATTGTCCACTTGTACCTAAATAACGTTATTAAATCAGTATTCATGTCTAGCTACGAAAATATACCACGATCAATTTCATACGAAGAATTGACGCAAACTCGTCATTCGTTCAGTCACCTATTCTATATCCACCAAAATAAAATTGTTCAATCTCTAAATTCTATTTTCATTTTCTATTTGTTTTATATTTTTTGATCATTAACAATATTATTTAAATATACTATCATTAATATTTTATTCAAACCTGAAAACTATTCATTCCAATTCAAATACTCAGATCCAGTGGTATAGGTACCAGTTGTACAAAAGGTAAGGTAATACATTTATTAAACTCATACTTTAAGTTTTCTCATAAATGTATACAAACAAAAGAAAAAGCTCTCTTACTCATTCTTGCATTATAATATAGTATTAAGCAATTATATTATATTATAAAGTTATGAGTTAAAGATAGTCAGAGTAAATGTAACATACATTTCTTAATTCATATTACAAATTACAATTATTAACATTTTATTTCTTTAAGTATAAACGACCATTCATCTTAACTTGTTTCATAACCTTTTTTTAATTTATTATAAATTATAATATAGTATAATATATAATATGATTGTGTAGGGTAGGTAATAGTCAATATAACATGATAAATCGCACATTTATTATTATAAAAACGTTTTCTTAGTACCTATTTATAAAATATATTATATATTAACATAATATCATTGTCGGCGGTGGCAGTAGAAGCTATGATATGATGCAAAGCTTTTCGTTGTACAATTCGGGCAGCAGCTTATACATAATATAATACTTTCGATAGCGACGGCCGTTATGACTATATAGAATATGTGATGATTGCTATCGTACAAAAATTGGTTTGCCCAGGGCGTGAACACTTCTAGCGCCGACCCCGAGAACAATATTTTGGAGACAACCTCATCAAGGTTTTGTATTATTTTAAATATGGGTACACCTTATTATGAAAGGCGGAAAAGCCTTCTTAGTTGTTTGTTCTTAGTTCTATTTGATGTAGAAAAAATCTACTGGCGCGCCTTGATGATATGATGCCGAGACGGTCCAACTCCTAAATGTTATCAACGTAACCGCGCGACAGTTATACCTATATTCAATTCAGTCAAACGGCGTCGGTTCCTACCTTCATCGATTCGCCGTTCTTTTTCCGCTAAGTCGTTTGACGCGTCGCTTTTTGTTTTTACCTCCACGTTGCCGTGTATATTATATTAATATTTTGTAATTTAAACAAATTACTAAAACAAGTCTGTCGCAATAAATTATTAAATAATTTTTATTTGTATTTTATGCTTTAATTGAAGTAAATCTCTAATCCTTTATAAAGTTAGATAGCTTCTATCCAACAGACCAACTACCTCCAGTCCTCCACGCACCCAGCTAAAAGCTAAACTGTCTAGTATCTGCCGTTATCATAATATTGTGTTGTTTTCTATCAATATTATGTTTTCTGCTTGTTTACTCAGTAAATATCAACTTTCTTATCAATATTAATTGTATTAATTGTATTGAATATAGTATAATTTCATTAATATAAAAACTTTCAATATCCATAAATTTTAATGTTTTACATCTACCAGACGTACTGTGATAACTCTCTCTTTTTACATTATTTAAACAACTAACTTTTTTAATAATTGATATTTTAAAAATATTGTTATTATTATATTGTTCTTTATACATCTATTATGTATTTTCGCTCTAAACCCATTTTTTAATAGCATTTTGTTTGCTTTACAGCTAAAAATTACGGGTATTGTAAAATTATTTATACTTTGACTTTCAATAAGAAGTTTGGAACATCGACTATAAAATTCTTTTAATTTTTAACTATTTGTTCCATTAAAACATTTCCACCTCTACTGCATTTTTACAAAACGAACAGTATCGGTCCATATGAAACATTTTGGAATAACATTTGATTCCATTAAAAAATATTATAAGGATATACTTACGTATTCTTTTATCCTTGTGCCATTAAAAAATTCACGAGAATCTGTGCCTAAAAATCCTCTGGACATATCAGTTACAATATCATTAGGGCACATAACACCTCTTAATTGGCAATTGTTAAGTCAATATATTATTAATGGTATGTCTTGTTTTTCTAAAACTTTTGAGATATAGATTCTTGTATACCCAGCCCAACTATTTTGTATATAAAAAAAAAAAAAATAATAAAATTTGTTTTTCCTGTTTCTAATGCTGAAAATTCTCATTCTTTTTCCTTGTCATGCACATACAAGTTATAAACACGCTGTCTTTTTGACGTATATTCATCCTTTTTTCTTTTAACTAAAGAGTTAGTGCATTTACCTAAATTTGACCCTGTCTTAACTGCATATTCTCTCATTTTTAATAATTAGTACATTAAAGTATGATAAACGAGCTTGTGCCATAGTACTTAATAGATAATATATTATTAATTTTAATGTGAAGAATAAACGTTATGCTGTAGCTGATGTAAGATTGTACTGGTATAGTAAGAAATAATTTTACAACTATGGATACTTCCAAAACAAGTGAAAGCATTTAAAGTAAAAATAAAATGTATTTACAATGAAATGAAAATCACTCTCTAGTTTCTTTAGTACGAAATAATGCATATCCTAAATATCCGGAATATACAACATTTTTTTTCAAGATTTAAAACACAACTTATTTCCATTTTTTTTTTTAGATAAATCTCAAGATAAAACACTAATTAAAATACTTATTAGCTGAAAATATTTTTATATATTATTTAGGAAAAAAAAGATATTGTTGAATGGTTTTTGGTGAGGACTTAGCTTATATAATTGGAAAAAAGTTGATATTTCTCAATATGAAATCTGAAGTGTATTCATATTCATGTATTATTATTAAAAGGGAATCAGTTTGTTGAAAATTTAGTAAATAAATAGGTACGGTAAGATAAATAATATTTGTTAATATGATTGTGGATTTAGGTCATGTAATACTGTTTAGTTTTTACTAATATATTTTATTTTTATTTTTATTTATTACAAAAACAATTTAAATGTGTTAATATCTGATTTAATATCTAGTGAACGTAAAACCTAGTGGGATAATGCGTTTAATTTAAATTAAATAAATAAAGATTTTTAAAAAATGCAGGTTAAATGGTTTAAGTAATTTGTAAGTATAAAAAACCCTTTACACAGTATCTAACTAGACTGTATGATCACATTTTTATGTTTTTTAAATTTATTATAATTTTTTTAATATTTCAGAAAATAATCATTGTATAAATATTACTCAAAAATTTTATATCATTGGTATGACTCATCATCATACGTTAGTTTGATGAGTTTGTTAGTTTTTACGTTCAGTTGTATCGAAATTAGTGTTTGACATCCGTCCTTATAGCAAGACAAGTGTAACCGTCAGACTTTGATTAATAAACAGATTTTAATTACTATATATTAGAATGTAAATTAACTAGAAAAGTTATTACGCTAGATCTAGAACAGTGGTGTACATTAATTGTGTGAAAAGAATTATTATACAATTATTAATAATTTACATATTCTATGTAAACGTGTAAAAATGTCCAATAACTTTTTCTATTCTGTTAATGTTAACCAATCAACTATTTTTTTTCTTTACTAATGATAATTACATAACATTATATTTTGTTCTACACTGTTTAAAACAATTACAGCATAGTATTGACTTATATATAGTTAAAAAACAAAAAAAGTTAGAATCATACCAAAAAAACATATAGTTAGGTACATAAGCTATACCTAATAGCTTATGCATTAATAAAATCTAATATTAATGGTAATCCATTGCCTTATTAACAAAATTAATTTACAAACCAATATAGTAAAGATTTTGACTTCAGCTATAGCAATATTCAAAGTATGATAATTCTTTCATGTACAAGTTATCACAATTCGATTTTAATTTATTATTAAAAATGATTTTTTTTTAAATTTAGTGATGCCAAAAAAACAGTCCTTAAATTGACAAGCCTGGTGTGGCGCAGTGGTTGGCCTCAATCATTAATGTGTTCTGAGGTCAAACATCGACCGGCGTTGGTTGTGCTCAGATGGATAACCACCCGATTTCTTAGTTACGAATCCATAGTGTACACACATACACAACACGTGTTCCAACCTTCCAAACAAATCTTACACAAGATAAACACTTTATCATTACACTGAGAATACAGAAAATAATCATTTTCTTATTTATGAAAGGTTATTGGGGATTAAGAGGTATTAAATGTAGGTAATTAATATTTATCTTGTAAGTCTAAATTATGTAAATATTTATCATGTTAGTAAAAAGAAGAAAACACAAAAGACTAGTTCTTAATCCTAAATTGTTAAAAAAGAAATAACTTACTTAAATTTTTAACTATAATTATTGTAATCAATTATAAAAGGAAGAAGTAATAGGTTATTATTTTCTTTAATCATAAATGATAATTAATTAAAACACTCAAAGAAGGTATATAACAAAGATATTAAAAATAGCAAAAAATTAATTTTGGTGTTTTGGTTTATATAAATTTAATTTATTTGTAATATCCTTTTGACTGATTTTCATTATAATTGTATAGTACTAAAAAACTATGATGTCCTAATTCAATAATTTCTAAACAAATGTACCAATTATGTAACTACACATAATATAAATAAACTATCTTTCATGTATTTATGACAATAATTATCAATATATTTTTTTACCATAATTTTTGAATTCAAAATAAATACTAATATGCAGCCGTGTTATATTTTATTCATCATAACATATGTGAAAAAAAATATAAAAAAAATACTATAGTCAGTTTAGCCTCAAAAAATTACAAAACCGTTTTAATTACTCAAATTGCAATCTAAATAAAATTTCATTTAGTCTTTAAACATACATTTCAGAGATATTTAACTGCTAATACACATACAGGAGTTGAAAACATTTTTTTTTAAATTTTTTATTGTTTTGATTTTTACCACGAACTAAAAACAATTTACTTTTTGAACAATGATTTAGGGTTTTGCAGAATTTTTCGGCTCTTCAATACTGACCAGTAATGTCTATGTAGGTACCAGACCACTAAATTAAGAACTCCTAGTATCGTGAATGCCTAAACAAAAAATATCATAAACAAATTAATTTCAATATAAAATTAATATAAATCTTTCATCAACATACTTTCATGGCAAATAATTTTCTAGTATCATGTTCTGGTTCAGCACACCATTTTAAGAATGTGATAACATCTTTCGCACACTGACTCTGTGTAGCTGGAGTACCATCACCATATTCAATAATCTAAAAAAAAAAAAATATTTTCCTATTATTATGAATTGAAAACATTTTTATTATTCATATTTATAAGTGTAACCATGGATTTATTTTAGTTTACACAATAAAATTAATACATAACTATTAACTAAATGTTTTTAAAAATATTACCTCGTCATATAAAGCTTGAGCCATTCCGATAGCACCACCAGGGAAATAAGGATTATAGTGTTGATTCTCTGCTAATGTAATTCCTGCTGGTGGGTCCATGTAACCAGTCAACAATGCAAAGATATAATTCTGAAAATTAAAATTTGAAAGTAAATATTTTTAAATAGATATGATGTTATTTTGAACTTTTTCTAGTTTTTAAGAACAGTGTGAATAGTTATTTTAAAAAAAAAGTCAAAGTTGTATAATGTTATTAATTAAAATTATCTAGATAATGTTAAAACTGATAAATTTAGATTAATATTATTAGATTAAAATTGTATTTCTTCGTCATAAATGTATATAGTTAGAACTAAAAAAGATTAACTTATTTTTTCTGAGAACGTTAGAAAATCAATTGAAATTTGCAAAATTATTAATAAATTTATTATTTGACTATTATGTAGTTTATAAAAACACACATAGGACTTGTTACTTAATCTTTATCAGGTAAGGAAATATTTTGTGGATATATACATTATTAGGTCAGGTCATAATTTGTTTTTACCTCACTACATATTGTGTAAATATAAAACTTCAATAGATAATTTACCTATTAAAAGTTTTTATGGTGTAAATTAAATCAGTAATGATATATAAAAAGTATAATACTTTTATCCTAGTTCTTTAAAAACAGAAACAAACTATCAAATTATTCTAAAAATAAAAAAATCATTTATATTAGGCAAAAAACAAATATTGTAATTGGTCATGGACAAAGCTTAACAAAATTAATAATAGAGAAGGTTAATCAGAATAACTAGGAATATAATTGGGATTTTTATTAATAATTATTAAATAAATAAATCATTCTGTGTAAAGAAATTATTTAACTATATATGTTAACATTTACAAAAATGTTAAAATATTCAATTTTCTGTGTGTTATGTAATGTGTATAATAGATAAAAACTTAAACTTCATAAATTAAGGTAGGTTACTAATATTTACTGTACTAAAACTATCCAAATAAAATTATACAAGTGCTAATTTAAGATTAATTAATAGAGGCTATTACATGTTTAATGAATTACAGAGGTACCCATATTCTTACCCAAGACAGGATTAAGGCTACTATTACAAAAATACCTGTGTATCCTAATACCAGTAAGTTTGAATACTCATAAATTTGAGTAAAATAATATTATTACTATTATTTTGATATTATTGGTTTGGTTTATGATTAATCAAAGATAACAATTATAGTAAAAAATAATCACCTCTCCATCTATTCTAGCTTGAGTAATGTAAGTCAAATCTGGTGGGTATGCACCACCATTTGCGTAACGAGCAGCTTCTTCATTTGGATAAGGTTTTGGTAACAAATCAGATAACTTTCCGGGTCTTTTGAACATGGCACCGGTTTCGTCAGGTCCGTCTTCAATCAGTTGTTCAGCAGCTTCAGCTTTGGCTTCTTCTTCGGTCAAACATACTCCAACTAACTCACGGTATGCCAAGTATTCAACGCTATGACATGCTGCACAAACATTTTTGTAAACTTCCCAGCCTCGGCGAACACTAGCGTGATCTAATGTATCGAACCATCCATTATGATTCCATTTTTGTTTAGCCACATGAGCTGCATCATTAGAAGCATGAATTGACTGTTCAAGTGCATAAATTAGGGAACTACCACCACCAGCTAACACGCCAAAACTGGTCAAAAAAAATTTATGGTTTTTCGACCACCTAGAGGCGGCCTTAAAAAATGAGAAAGTGCTCGTCATCGGTGCGGCTGCGATTAGACTTGACAATCAGGACGGCAGT